>NW_006921997.1:2791449-2793579 GCF_000298275.1 Orycteropus afer afer
TATTTTTTCTTCATTTCTTTCAGCTTGAGAAATGCTGAGCATGTTCTTCCATTTTGGTTTTCTAATTCCAGGTCTTTGCATATTTCATTATAAAACTTTGCTTTGTCTTCCGCAGCCACCCTTTGAAGTCTTCTTTTATTTCACCATGTTAGTGATGAACATGTTAATTATCTTCCATTCCATGCTGGTTCTCCTTCAATATCCCCATCACAGTCATTAGAATCACCAAAACTAGAAATAGCAAGGCTTTTAGGAATATAACTTCTTCTTCGTTTATGCTTCTCACAAGTCACCAAATTTAGCCCATTCTACATCTTATAACACTCTGTCCTCTCCTCTACACGAGTGTCCCAGTTCCAGCCCTCCTCATCTCTCACCTGACTATTACAGTAGCATTCTCATTGGCCTTGCTGCCTCCTGGCTCCCTGCCTCTAATCTGCTTACCACAATCCAGCCAAAGGGCTTTCTAAATGCAAATCTAACCCTATTAAAAACTGACCTTATTTAAAAGCCTCTAGTGCTTCTAATTGCTCTTGGGATAAAGTCCAAGCTTTTTAGAATGTCACCCCAGGGCCTTCAGAATTTTACATGGGATACAGAAATGGAAAATGTATAGTCCAACCTTCAAAGAGCTCACAGTCTGATTAGGGAGGCCAAAGTCTACATAAATAATTTCAGTGCAATATGAAAAGCGGCCTCACAGATATGTGAAAATATAAACAGATAACTATAATGATATGATATTTGTAATAATTCTGTTATAATGTAAGATGTAGCACTCTGAGAAAGAAATTAGGCTTGTTAAATGAGTGTTAGTTTATCTACTTTGTGAAGTAAAATTAACAGTTATTGTCTGGTAGGGTTTGACCAATGTAGGTATGTGCATACCTCTCATAAAACCTGGAAGTGTTCTTTAATTTGGATATTTATGAAAGAACAAAAGGCTTTGTTGAAAATGTCTACTTGTATGAGAATTATATATACTCTACAGTCCTGCTCGTGCATAATTCTGAATATTGTTTTGTGAAGTTCTGATATTCATCTTGAGTTCACCTTCATGAAAGGACTCTAAGCCGGTGGGGAAACAAAAGCGTTTCCCCCACTTACATTGTCCTAGTTCTGCTTTCCTCTCCTGTGTGTTCTGAGTCATCCTGGACTGGAATGTCTCTTTCTCATTTCAAGGCCCTCAACTAATTTGCAAAGTCCTAAGATGTTGGTTAGAAATTTATTTGAAGTAAATCACTATGTTTTATTTTGTTTTTCCTTAATTCATGGCCACCTCTCCTTGGGTTTCTGAGGCAGTATCACTACGGAAGTAGACTGCCCAATCTTCCTTCTGAGGAGTGGCTGGTGGATATGAACCATCAACCTTCTGGTTAGCAGTCAAATGCCTTAGGCACTATGCCACCAGAGCTCCCAATTAATTATTTGCAAATTCCTGAAATGTTGGTTTATTTGAAGTAAATCACTGTGTTTTATTATGTTTCTCCTTAATCAATTAATTTTGGTATATCTATTTTATTTATCTTTTAACGCCATCACCATGTTTCTTGGTGAATGATCTTAATGTTATGATACTGGATTACATGTTTTAAACCACTATTCATGCGAAGAAAAAACTCTAAGACTGAGTGAAAGAGGATTCCCACATATAGTGCCACAACATTGCCTATGTAATCCCATTATATTTCTGTTGGATAGCAGTACCTCAGGAGAATCAGTTTTTAATCGAGAATTTTCGATTGCCTATTCCTTAGAATGAGGAGCCCTGGTGTCACAGTGGTTAAAGAACTTGGTTGCTAACCAAAAGGTTGATGGTTTGAACCCACCAGCCACTCTGTGGGAGGAAGATGTGGCAGTCTGTTTTTGTACAGATTTAAAGCCTTGGAAACCCTATGGGGGCACTTCTACTCTGTCCTATAGGGTCCTGATGAGTCAGAATTTGACGCGATGGCAGTGGCTTTGGTTTTTTGGTTTAATCCTTAGAACATCAGTGCTATGAAATACCAAGGAAAACAGTCTAAGAGTCAATAAGCCTGGACATTTCTGTCAATATATCTGATCTTCAAGAGTCATATTGCACAGAGCATCTCAAAACCAAATTCACTGCCTTCAAATTGATTCTGACTC
>NW_006921997.1:2795524-2797211 GCF_000298275.1 Orycteropus afer afer
CATAGTGACCCCTCCTTGGGTTTCAGAAACCCAAGTAGATCGCCCAGTCTTCTGAGGAGTGGCTGGTGGGTTTGAACCGTGAGCCTTCTGGTTAGCAGTCAAATGCCTTAGACACTATGCCAGCAGAGCTTCTAGTTCGTAACCAATAGATGTTTATACAGATAATGAATGAATGAATGCGTTTTTTAATCCTCTCAGTTGTCATATCACCACATCACTGGGGTTGAGCTTCATGGAAATTGAAAGACTAGACCAAGCTGTTCCACAATCTAAGTTGGAACAAATATTAATTTAGGACAACTGTAGACCCTGAGAGTTTTTCTCTCGGGAGACAAGTAGAAGCCAGCATGCTTACCAGTGGGAACTACTGAGTAGCCCCTGGAATTCTGTTCTCATCTGTGTATGTTTGATTCACCTGTGAGGAGGCAGCTTTTGCCAGGCCCGGTGACCTGGGATGAATGAAATGAACTCAAGGCCAATCTGCCAAGTCTTACCTACATACTGAATTCTCATCCTTTCACAGGTTTCATGCTTTTGTGAGATCTTGGTTTCTTCCTAGTTTCCAAAGACTTTTAATTCCAACTTTGATTTTTATCTACCCCTCATCTTTTATTCCTGGAAACCTGATCCTTGGTTTGTCTAACTATCCACTTGCATCATTTGTAACTGCAGATGGAAAACAGATATTTAATATGTCTTTTATCCTTTCATCCCCTAGTCTCTGATTACCTACCATGGGTCTGAAGGAAGCAACACCCCTTCTCTTTTCCTTTCTTTCCTGTTTTCTGTGTCAACAGAATTAAGAGTTTCTTATCCTCTTTATTTTTCTCAGTTTTTAAATTTTCTTCAGCTTTTCTCCTGAATGAATGCCATGCTAACTTTTTAAAGATTCTTTCTTAATCCTAACACTTATTCTTCTCACTTCCTCCTATTTTCCTTCCTTCTCTTCTTTCCCTCCATGGTCCTTGGTTTTCTTTCTCTGATATAAAAGCACACAACATTCCAAATTTACAAGAAACAAGGTCTGGAGTTATAAAGAAATCAGTATTTTGAATGAACCTTCAGCAATCAGGCTAAGGCCTCCTGTTTACTTTTTCCACCGTGCCCTATTTTCCAAACATGTCCCAGGTTTCTCGTGGTCCTCTGTTTGCCTTGTTGGTTTCTCTCTGTGAGCAATGCTTCTGTTTTATACGCCAAAAGGTGATCTGTGCTTCAAAATTCCACACCAATCTTCTTTTATCTCTGAAGTCTTCCATGATTTCCTATCAATATATAAGTCACCTTTCTCTGAACATCCCTAATACTTAGTTTGACCTCTTTTTGGCCACTTATTTTGCTCAGTACTATTTTTAAAACCTATATAGGTGCACTTGACTTGTAATGAGTTATTTTTAGCATAAGGAATTCATTACTTTAAATGGGCTACGTGTGCACATAACATACAATTGAAAGATACGAAAGGGTGTGCATTAAAAAAATAAGTCTCTCCTACTCCACGTCCCCCAAATACCCAAGTTACCAGTCTCTTGTGTAATTTTCTAGATATATTCTATGTTTTTTTACATGAATGGTAGCATATCATATCCATTTTCAGTAGCTTGACTTTTAAACTTACCACTATGTATCCTGGAGCTCATTCCTTATCAACTGTTGTGTTTCATTCATATTAATGACGTTACATGCAGTA
>NW_006921997.1:2799341-2800319 GCF_000298275.1 Orycteropus afer afer
AAAGGATTCAACATTGGAAGTGCTCACTTATCTATGCCAAGAAATTTGGAAGACAGCCACCTGGCTAACTGGATGAGGTCTATATTTGTGCCCATTCCAAAAGTGATCCAACAGAATGTGGAAATTATTGAACAATATCATTAATATCACATGCAGGCAAAATTTTGCTGAAGATAATTCAAAAACAGTTGCAATAGTACATCAACAGGAATTCAAACCAGATTCAGAAGAGGACAAGGGATATGATTATTGATGCCAGAGGGATCTTGGCTGAAAGCAAAGAATACCAGAAAGATGTTTTTCCATCTTTTAATAACTTTACAACGTCATTTACCTGTGTGGATAATAACAAATCAAGGATAAGATTATGAGGAATGGGAATTCCAGAACATCCTCGCACTAACACCACACTGTCTTCATTATTGTATCTACGTTGTTATTGGTAGGTGCTTTCAAGCCAATTCTGATTCACAGAGATTCTGTGTACAACAGAACCAAAAACTGCCTTGTCCTGCACCATTGTCACAATCATTGCTATGTTTGAGCCCATCATTGCAAGCACTGTGTCAATCCATCTCATTGACTGTCTTCACGTTTTTCTCTGACCCTCCATTTTACTAAGCATGATATCTACCCCCTTCTGACCACATGGCCAAAGTAAGTGAGAAGAAGTCTGGGCATTCTCCCTTTCAAGGAACATTATGGCTGCATTTCTTCCAGGATAGATTTGTTTGTTCTTCTGGCAGTCCATGGTATTTTTAGTATACTTCGCCAACACCACAATTCAAAGACATCAATTCTTCTTTTGTCTTCCTTATCCATTATCTAGCTTTCACATGCATACGAGGCAATTGAAAACATCATGGCTTGGGTTAGGTGCACCTTAGTCTTCAAAGTGACTCTTTAGTCCTTGAAACTTTAAAGAGGTCTTTTGCAGCAGATTTGCCCAGGGCAATATGACGTCCAATTTCTTGACTG
>NW_006921997.1:2819797-2820389 GCF_000298275.1 Orycteropus afer afer
ATAATGTTAACTCCCCTTTCTTAAACTAGTGAGTAGAACGCATAGATGGAATCAGAGCAGAGTTCAAGTGCTGGCTTTGCTGCAATGAGCTTTGTAGCTAATGACTGAATGAACCTCTTAGAGCTTCAGTTTTTCTATTAGGAAATGGTGATTATGATTCTCTGCTGGGCCTTGACAATCCCTTTTTTTGTTTTGTTTTGTTTCAATTGTGCTTTGGGTGCAAATTTACAAAGCAAATTTGTTTTACATTCAACAGTTCATGCACATTTGATTTTATGCCCCAATTACCATCCACAACCAAAAAAACTTCTCCTCTTCTCCCCTTCCTGTAACTGTCCCTCCCTGTGCCCTTCTTCACTATGCATTCCAGTCTCTCCAGCTTTCTGTCTATACGAATGCTTCCCCTCTGGTGTCTCATGACTGAATGATCTAAGGGGTGCATGTCCCTAGAGTAGGTGGGTGCATCACCCTGGGGTTGGTGTTCTGCATATAGGTCTTTCTAGTGTTCGGCTGACAGCCAATACATGGGAGTGAGTCCATTTCTAGGCCCAAAAGGTAAGCCAGGACCATAGTCTCAGGGGTTCCACCAGTC
>NW_006921997.1:2822414-2828232 GCF_000298275.1 Orycteropus afer afer
ATGTACAATACTGTATTAATTAAGGTTACCATTTTTTGTCACCATAACCACTATCTGTTTCCAAAGTTTTCCAACACCATTAGTAAAAACTCAGTATCCCTTAAGCAATTCCTACCCATTGTCCTCTCCCACTTGTCCTCAGTAACCACTAATAAACTTTGGTTTCTATGCATTTGCCTATTCTGGAAATTTCATATAAATGATTGGATGAGGATCAAAATGTGCAGAATGTGTTCTGAGATGCACTAATCTAGATCCACTCCTCCAACAGGAGGGCTCCAGGAGTCAGAAGGCAAAATGCATGAGTTTTTAGAGTTGAAAAACCCAGTCGAGCCTGTGTTAAGACTTTCTAAATTCACAAAAATCACAACCTTCCATGCTTTTGTCTGGATTTTTGTCAATCGATTTTATAGTAGCACTGGTTTTCTAAGGCAGCTCCACAGTCCGGGAGCAGTTCCAGGCCACTTGGCAAAACAACACATTCCCAGATTGAATAACCAGATGCCTTAAAAAGCAGCCTCTATGATATGATGTTACTATAGTAGACGCTATATATTGGTTGACCCAGTATCCACTTCGGATACTTTCGTCTCCTCCTTTTCTGTACGATAGGTACTGGAAAGCTAGAAGCTACATTTATCAGATTCCCCTGTAGCTAAGATCCACATGTTAACCTAGATTCTGCTGAGCAGATAAAATTGTGGGAAACCTGGAGAGCAGAGTTAACAGTCATGAGTGAGATCTGTCCTAATTGCACAAGCTTCTGGTTCCCCTTGGGCAACTGTGGTGGAGGTTCAACTTTCAGGTCCTTTTGGTCATGGCAGCTGAGCAGCAGGTAACAGTAGCAGTGGGTGGTTCTACATTTCTACTGGCTCTTTTCCAGACTGGCCAGCCAGAAATTCTGTAAGCTCCCTGTTACCCTATAATATCATTCTTTCTGCTTAAAGTAGATATAATGGAGTCACATATTTGCAACTAAGCTGACTTTAGGTTAGCTAGCCTGAAGGATATAACAAGCTTAAAGCTAACATATTTCTTCCACCCACCTAGACTGACTTTGTCATTTCTTGATTCAGGTGCCATCCCCTAGGTCATTCTAGGGTTCACTGTCTCCTTATCCTTTAACGGGTGTCATGAACCCAGCCCATTCATGATGATCTCTCAGGCTACTTATATGAACTTTGGTATAAAAGACGTCTGCCTTCTTCAATCATTCATTCTAAGGGTTTTGTCTACTTTTCTATAGGTCTTTTGCTCAGGAAAAAGAATTCTCTTCTTTCCTCTTCCCTAATTCATCCCTAGGAAATGAGTCCTTATAAAATAGGGACAATTTTAGAATTAGGGAAATGCAATGACCTCAGAAATCATATGAAACTGTAATCCTAACAACAATGACACTAGCAATAACATTGATGATATTTGCTATGACAAAACAAGAGCTATAATATCTTAAGCAATTATTCTTCTCCAGGCAACATGCTAGGCTTTGCATAAAGTATCTCATTTAATGGTAGGTGAAATCTCAGATGTCTTATGAATCCTAATCCAGTTTCATTTTTGTTGCATATTTTTGTTGCTACCAGAAACCTCCAGTCATGGAGAAGTAATTCTCTATTGTCCATAAAATTTATTTCCTAACTTCTATTCTTCTCATAGACAGTGTGTAAATGTGCTTTGGGAATTTAAAAAAAAAAAAGTGAGCAATAGTGTTATGTGAATATAACCAGCAGGCATCCTGCCTGAACATGCCCTGACAAATCAGTGTTCTTAACTGCCTTTACCTTGGGAATCAGTCTCAGTTGCTTTTGTTTGGCATCTGTTATGGACTGGAGTGTATCTCCTAAAAAGATGTGTTCAAGTCCTAACTCCTCACACCTGTGAAGGTGACCTTATTTGGAAATAGGGTACTGTATTTGCAGCTATAATCAAGTGAAAGTGAGGTCATACTGGATTAGGGTGGGCCCGAAATCCAATGATCTTGTAAGAAGGCTATGAGAAGATATAGGGACAGAGATACGCAAGGAGAATGCTGTGTAATGATGGAGGGATAGACTTGAAGACATAGATTGGAGTAATCCAAGTCAAGTAATGCCAAGGATTGCCAGCAACCAACAGAAGCTGGAAGAAGCAAGGAAAGATACTTTCCTATGGAATTCAGAAGGAACATGCCCTGTTGACACCTTAAATTTAGACTTTTAGTTTCCAGAACTGTGAGAGAATACATTTCTGTTGTTTTAAGCCGCCAATTGTGGGATACTTTTTTACAGCTATCCTAGGAAACTAGTAAAGCATGCATCAATATAGCCAGCAAAGAGAATTGTCACTGTTACGGTCCAGAATAGATTGCTGGTTTTATTGCATAGTGCCTGTCTCGTAGTAGGTGTTCAGTAAGAATGAGTCATCTTGGTGCTGATGGGTGTGGCCCCAAGGGACATGGTTTGGCTGAAGGCTTCTATTAAGTATAAGTAGCTCATGTGTCCTCAGCTGTGTTTGCCTCAAGCAGGTCTGCTTTGGGATGTCACTTCCTTCTATGAGGCATTTATTTCTATTTGCAGGAACTTTTCACTCTCTATGTCTCTTACTGCTCAAAGGTCACATGAAATACAGAGCTTTTATTAGCTGTAGTGAAAGGATGTACTTTTGCCTGAATGCTCTCTGCCAAGTGTCCTTCCCATTCTCTTATTAGCAAGGAAATGGATTCTCTCTTCACTTGTCTAGCCCCGTGGCATTTTCTTTCTCTCTTTATTCCTCTCTCTCTCTTTCTCTCCACTCATATTTTATAATCTTCCTGCTGTGTTCTACAGTTTGCTCAAAGGAAAATAATGAAAGGAGCTATTTTCCTGATTGTTTACTTTTTGGGGGGAGGGATCAATTTACAGATAGGAATCTAAACTCACAAGGGATGTCCCCCACTGTTAAAATCATGATCATATCATTCTTTCTGTATCAAAACTTGTTTCCACTGAGTCAATTCTGACTCATGGTATGAATATTAACCAAAAAACAAACTCACTGCCGTGGAGTCAATTCAACTCACAGCGACCCCTCCTCGGGCTTCTGAGGTGGTATCTCTATGGAAGTAGATTCCCCTATCTTCCTTCCATGGAGTGGCTGGTGGATTTGAACCACCAGCCTTCTGTTGTTGTTGTTGTTATGTGCCGTCGCAATGGACCTGACTTGTAGGGACCCTTCCTTGGGTTTCCAAGGCAGTATCACTATGGGAGTAGATTGCCCAACCTTCCTTCTGAGGAGTGGCTCGTGGGTTTGAACCACCAGCCTTCTGGTTAGCAGTCAAATGCCTTAGGCACTATGCCACCAGAGCTCCCACCAGAGTTAAGGCCATTAAATTATTCTGGGAGGAAGTAGGCAGGCATGAGGAGCTGTGTTTAACCATGTCCTTTCCTTTGACATATAGATGGCACTGGTAGGGAATCATTGTGTGATTGTGATAATCCAAAGAAGTGAAGGCAGTGAGATGAAACTTACATATTTGTCTTTTACTCTGTAAGCTTGAGATTCTGATTGAAATGAGGTGGCTTGGTGGCTGACATGAAGCTCTTAGGATAAGAATTTTTCAACTTCTGATTTGTTTATTGTTTTTCTGAGCATATGAAAACTATCCAAGCTATAAATCACATTCATTTGCATTTCTTTTCAGGAGAGGAGGTGGAACATGGAGGATGCCTCTGTTGATGGGGATTAACCTCACACAACAGGATGAATTCACTTCTTTTTTAGAACTGTGCAAACATTACCAGCTACTTATATGGAATATCACTGGCACCAGCTTGCCACTGGGCTTAGGAGCCTTTTGGGCTGCATTCAGCTGGCATTGGCTAGTTACCTGCACAGGCATTCCTGCTGTCAGGATGATTTTATAGCATCTTTAACAAAAGACAAAGAAAAAGAAAAAGAAAAGAAATGCAAATAGAAAGAAAAGTAAGTAAATCTTGATTTTGGAAAAAAGAAATCAAAATTTTTTTCCTTCCACCATCTCCTAAGCAATGAGCATTAGAATTACACCTGTTGATATTGTTGTTGGATGCTGTTGAAGTCGTCTCCGAATAATAGCAACCCTGTGTTCAACAGAATAAAACATAGCCTGGTCCTGTACTATTGACACATTCCATGCCATACTTGAGCCCATCATTGCAGCTTCTGTGTCAATCCATCTTGTTGAGGAGAGTCTTCCCCTTTCTCGCTGACCCTCTACTTTACCAAGCATGATATCCTTCTCCATGGACTGGTCCCTTCTGACAACACGACCAAAATGAGACAAAGTCTATCCATTCTCCCTTCTAAGGAGCATTCTGGCTGCCCTTCTTCTGGGACAGATTTGTTAGTTTTTCTGGAAGTCCATGGTATTTTCAGAATTCTTCAACACCACATTTCAAAAGCATCAACTCTTCTTTGATCTTCCTTATTCATTATCCAGTTTTCACATGCAAATGAGGTGATTGCAAATACCATGGATTGGGTTAGGTGCACCTTAGTCTTCAAAGTGACATATTTGCTCTTCAACACTTCAAAGAGGTCTTTTACAGCAGATTTGCCCAGGGCAATATGACACATGATCTCTTGACTGCTGCTTCCATGGGTGTTGATTGTGGATCCAAGTAAAATGAAATCTTGTACAACTTCAATCTTTTCTTGTGTTATCAGTCCAGTTGTGAGTATTTTTGTTTTCTTTATGCTGAGATGTAATCTATACTGAAGACTGTAGCCTTTGATCTTCATCAGTAAGTGTTTTAAACCATCTTCACTTTCAGCAAGGAAGGTGGTTCCATCTGCATATCACAAGTTGTTAATGATATTTCCTCTACACCTGATGCTGCATTCTTCTTCATCTAGTTCAGCTTCTCAGATTATTTGTGCAGTATACAGATTGAATAAGTATGTTGAAAGGATACAACCCTGACACACACCCTTTATTATTTTATGCAGTATCCCCTTGTTCTGTTAGAACAACAGCATCTTGGTCTATGTACAAGTTCCTCATGAGCATAATTAAATGTCTTTCAATTCCCATTTGCAATGTTATCCATAATTTGTTATGATCCACATAGTCAAATGCCTTTGTATAGTCAATAAATACAGATAAACATCTTTCTGGTATTCTTTGCTTTAGTCAAGATCCATCTGACTCAGTAGTGATATCCTTTGTACCACACCCTCTTCTGAATCCAGCTTGAATTTCTGGAAGTTCCTGTCAAAATATTGCTGCAACCATATTTGAAATATCTTCAGCAAAGTTTTACTTGTGTGTGACATTAATGATATTTTTCAATAATTTCCAGATTCTTTTGAATCACCTTCCTTGGAATGGACACAAATATCAATCTCTTCCAGTCAGTTGGCCAAGTAGCTGTCTTCCAAATTTCTTGACATAAGCAAGTAAATGCCTCCAGTGTTGCATCCATTTCTTGAAACATCTCAATGGGTAAACTGTCAATTCCTGGAGCCTTGTTTTTTTCCAACTCCTCAAAGCAGCTTGGACTTCTTCCTTCAACATCATTGTTTCTTGATTATATGCTGCCTCCTGAACTATTTTAATGTTCATCTTCTTTTTGGTACAGTGACTGTGTATTTCTTCCATCTTCTTTTGATGTTTCCTGTACTGTTCAGTATCGTGCTCCATATTTTTGATATTGTAACTCAAGGCTTTAATTTTTCCTTCAGTTCTTTCAGCTTGAGAAATGCTGAGTGTGTTCTTCACTTTTGTTTTTCTCACTCCAGGTCTTCGCACATTTCCTTATAATGCTTTACTTTGTCTTCTCAAACTGCCCTTTGAAATCTTCTCTTCAGCTCTTTCATTTCT
>NW_006921997.1:2862224-2872171 GCF_000298275.1 Orycteropus afer afer
CATAGTGCCTAAGGCACTTGACTGCTAACCAGAAGGCTGGCAGTTCAAACCCACCAGCCACTCCTCAGAAGGAAGGTTGGGCAATCTACTTCCGTAATGATACTGCCTCAGAAACCCAAAGAGGGGTCACTATGAGTCGGGTCTGACTCGATGGCACATAACAGCAACATCTAGGGGAGACGTGATGGTCTTGAATTACATTTTCAGTGGAGATGGAGAAGAGGGACAGGTCTGAAGCTACATAATTAATGATTGTCACATTATCATCTTTAAGTTTTCTACTGTTTTACAAAGATAAGCTTGTTGTTGTTGTTGTTGTTGTTAGGTCCCATCAAGTTGGTTCCAATTCACAGTGAACCCATGCACAACATTCTGAAACACTGCCCAGTCCTGTATCATCCTCCCAATCATTACAACGTTTGAACCCATTTTGCAGCCATTGTGTCAATTCATCTCACCGAGAGTCTTCCTCTTTTTTGCTGAACTTCTATGTGACCAAGATTGATGTCCTTCTTCAGGGACTGGTCCCTCCTGATAACATGTCCAAAGTCCATGAGGTGAATTCTCCCCATCCTTTCATATAAGTACATCTTGGCTGTACTTCATCCAAGACAGATGCTTTTCATTCTTCTGGCACTCCATGGTATAGTCAACATTATTTGCAACATCAAAACTTAAATACATCAGTTCTTCTTTAGTCTTCCTTATTCATTGTCCAGCTTTTACATGCATATGAGGCAATTGAAAATACCATGGCTTGGTCTGGCACTCCTTAGTCTTCAAAGTGATGTCTCTGCTTTCTAACTTTGAAGAGGTCTTTCAGAGCAGATTTGCAATATGTCATCTGATTTCTTGGCTGCTACTTCCATGGACATTGATTACTGATCAAAGTAAAATGAAATCCTCGACAGTTTCAATTGTCTCTCCCTTTATCATGATGTTACTTATTTGTCCATATTGAAGGCTGTAGTCTTTGATCTTCATCAGTAAATACTTCAAGTCTTATTCACTCTCAGCAAATAAGGTTGTGTCATCTGTGTATCACAAGTTGTTAATGAGTCTTCCTCCAATCCTAATGCTGAATTCTTCATCTAGTCCAGCTTCTCAGATTAATTGCTCAGAACACAGAATGAATAACTAGGGTGAAAGGATACAACCTTAACGCACAACTTTTCTGGTTTTAAACCACACAGTATACCCTTGTTCTGTTCAAACAACAGGCTCTTGGTTTAGATACAGGTTCTGCATTAGCATAATTTAGTGTTCTGGTATTTCCATTCTTCACAAAATTATCTTTTTTTAATGATTCACACAGTCAAATGCCTTTACATAGTAATAAAACACAGGTGAACATTTTTCTGGTATTTTCTACTTTCAGCCCAGATCCATCTGACATCAGCAATGATATCCCTCATCCCACATCCTCTTCTAAATCCAGCTTAAATTTCTGGCAGTTCCATGTTGACATACTGCTACAACCATTTTTGAATTATCTTCAGCAAAGTGTTACTTGCATATGATATTAATGATATTGTTAGATAATTTCTGCCTTCTGTTGGATCACCTTTCATTGGAATGGGCACAAATATGTATCTCTTCCAAGTGGTTGGCCAGGTAGCTGTCTTCCAAATTTTTTTGAGTAGATGATCATAGATGATTCCATTCATTTATTAAAATATCTCAATTGGTATTTTGTCAATTCCTATAGCCTTGTTTTTCACTAATGCCTTCAGTGCAGCTTGGACATCTTCCTTTAATACTGTTGGTTTTTGATCATATGCTAGCTACCTCCAGAAATGATTGCATGTTGACCAATTCTTTTGGGTACAGTGGTTCTGTATATATTCCTTCCATCTTCTTTATAAGCTTCCTGAATCATTCAGTATTTTGTCCATAGAATCCTTCAGTATTGCAACTTGATGATTAAACTTTTTTCTTTGTTTTTTTCAGCTTGAGAAATGCCAGATATGTTCTTCCCTTTTGTTTTTCTAACTCCAGGTCTTTGCACATTTCATTATAATACTTTGTCTTCTTGAGCTGCCATTTACAATCTTCTGTTCAGCTCTTTTACTTGATCATTTCTTCATTCACTTTAGCCACTCTGTTCAAAAGTAGGTTTCAGAGTCTCTTCTGACATCCATTTTGTCTTTTCTTTCCTCCTTGTTTTTTGAATGACCTTTTGCTTTCTTCATGTATGATGTCCTTGATATCATCTGACCACTTGTCTGGTGTTAGGTCATTAGTGTTCAGTGTGTCAAATATGTTCTTCAGATAGTCTCTAAATTCAGCTGGGATATACTCAAGTTCCTATTTTGGCTCTTGTGGACTTGTTTTAAGTTTCTTCAGCTTCAACTTGAACTTGCAAATGAGCAATTGATGATCTGGTCTGCAATCGGCCTGTGGCTTTGTTCTGACTGGTGATATTGAGCTTCTTCATCATCTGTTTCCGCAGATATAATTGATTTGATTCCTGTGTATTCCATCTGGTGAAGTCTACATGTGTAGTTATCATTTATGTTGTTGAAAAAATGTATTTCCAGTGAATAAGTCATTAGTTTTGCAAAATTGTATCATGTGATCTTTGGTATCAGCATCATATCTATGACCAAGGTAACATTTCCCAACTAGTTGGAGAGATAAACTAGGCCTGCAGTTTTCTACCTTTCCTTTATCTTCCATATAAGGCAGCACCTGTAGCATCATGGTTAATTCCATAAACTGTGGGGTCAGGTCTCCTGAATGAAAATCTCAGCTCCACTGCTTACTGGCTATGGATCCTTGGCACAAGGAATTTAACTTATTGCCTCATTTATAAAATGGGGACAGTGATATAACCCATTTCATTGGATTGCTGTGTGCACTGAAGAGAGGCACAAATATGATTTCAATGGTAGTTGCTGGAGACCAGTTTCTTGGGTTTTCATTTCTGCTTCATCATCTTCCATGTGAACTTAGAGAAGTCTCTTACCATTTAAAACAGGCTTTAGAGAAAGTAGTACCTTCTTAAATAAATTACTAAATAGCATATCTTTGCAATATTTCCAACTGTCACCTTTGAACTAATTCCTATAGTTTTAGGTACTGAGCAATAAGAATCCATTATTAAAATGATAATGATTGTCTTCATTATATTATTTATTATGATCCTGGCTGATCCATCTGAGTCTTTCTGTGAAGCGACCAGTGGATTAGTGTTCACTCAAATATCTTAGCAACTAGAATTGGCAAATTGATGGTCAGTGTTTCTCTCACACCTCCTTGTCATAAGCACATGTTGTGGACAGTGGTTGTACAGTGAAAATTGTTTGGAATGAAGAATTGAAAGACCTGGGTTTACATCTCAATCCTGTCATTTATCATTTGAGTGGCTTGATCCAATGCTTTGATTCTCTGACCCTGTAGGGTTTTATGTGTAAGTACAATGTGTGACATGAATAAACAAATATGCTCAGGTGGGCCCTTTTGGATCATATAGGCTTCTAATTAATTATAGAAATTTCTCTCTATAAATTCAACTCACACACTGGGAGTTTTTTGATGTTGACACTTCCAAACTCCTGGTCTTTTTTTTTTTTTTTAAAAAAAAAAAACAACCTACTCTTGTAGACACTCAGGAAGCCTTCTCCAAGGCAGTCTCCAATTAACACATCTTTCCTTCCCTCTTTCTGGGTGCAACAGAATCTAATGAAAGAATGTCAGTTTTGGAGTCACAGAGTCTGAGTGCAAATTCAGGCCGTGCTGCATCCTAATTATGTGATCTTGGGCAAATTCATTAACCTTTTAAGCTCCAGCTTCTCCACATGTCATAAAGTTGCTGAGAAGCTTCATAAGAAACTGAATGTGCACTGCCCAGTACAGATTCTGGCATATAACAATGGCTCAATGTTCCCTTTGTTCTGAATTTCCTTCTTTTATCAATTAGTGCTCCCTTCAATCTCCCTCCTTTCTTCTGGCTCCTCTCATCCTCTGTTCTTTGGCTAAGTGGATTCAGTTCTGGAGAAAGAATGGCTTACAGTTCATTTCAGGACACAGATATTTTGAGCTGTTTGTTTTCCAGCTTACAGTCATGTTTTCCAATTCAGGTTATGTTTCCTGCTGGAAAACTGGGCCCTCACAAGTGCTTTTGGCAGCCACAGACTGATTTGGTTGAGAACCATCTCTTCCTTGGCAGGCAGATGAGGAGAGCCACTCTGTCTGTGCGGGCAGTAATTCACACTCCTTTTCTGGGGTTGGACAGCTCGCCAAAGTCATTACCCACACAGTTCCAGCTCCCCTGAGATGGAGACACCCTTTTCCAGCTTAATGGTTATATCCTTCCCTAGAAGTAGAATGCAGAGGCACTGGAACAGATAAAGCTGTGCTTTACTCATGTCCTTTGAGGCCTGCTACTTATACTTTGAGATAGTTATAGAGTACTAGGCCTTGAAGACCCTTAAGAGGCATGGATGAGAGAGAGTCTTCAGCCTTTAGTATAATTCTGTGGAAATTCGTTCTACCCCCTGGGACATTACCTGGCTTCTCAGTCTTGCTTCTTACTAATCTCTAGTGGCTTTGACACTGGATTCATCTGAAATTTAGGTTGTCATACATTGTTCTGCCTGTATTTGATTTCTCTTCTTAGTCTTATCTTCCAATTAATGTATTCTAAAGGCAAGCCCTTGTCATCTCATCCCAAAATTCTCCAGCATTTTATCTTGGATAATTTTTTCGTTTTGTTTTCAGAATTCCATCTTGAGCCTAACTCAATGTGTCTGAAACCCAAACCAGTCACTGTACCCCTGTTTCTCCTGTGCTCCTCAGTTCATGGAAGCCTATTATTAGCTCAGCAGCACATGATGGAGACTCACACTATTTGATGTCTCTCGCTGTCCTCTCTTTTTGCCTGTCAGTCACCACTTCCTAAAGGTCTCTTGAATTTGTCCTTTTTCCCAATTCCCCAATTCCATTATTCTAGGATAGATCTCATCTTACTCATTTTGACTATTGTAATATTCCTTTATTTTCCTTTTCACAGCCTCTGAAGCAGTATATTTGAAACTCAAATTTGATTATGCATCTCCTTTACCTGAAATCAGTCACCAGATCTTCAGCCATAAACCACAGGAGTCAATTGAAATAGGAAATGAGGTTACCATCCACCTCTCTCACCCTTGCACATGGGCTTTAATTATATTGAATTCCAGGAAACCGTGGACAATGTTATCCTTCCTACATCTTGGATCTTATAATTTCTTCTACCTACAAAGTCCTCTGCAACATATGCTGTCTCATTCATTCATTGAAGAATTCATTATCGTTCGTAAACCCTAATGTAAAGAGTTTTGTTTAAAACAGAGTTTGAAAACACTGGCCTCAAAAATCCCTAAAATACTTTCCATTTTGAGAAGTCCATGATTCTGTGAAATGTTGCATTTCACGTTCAGAGTCATCTGCTTTCTCTCACTCTTCTTTTATTTCTTTCTGGATGCCAGAACAATATCTGCTTTAGAAACTATGCTGTGGGCTGACAATGCCCTTTAAACAAGGCAGAAATTGAAGACCAAATCCACAGAAGTATCACCAGCATGATTTGTGGAAATGAGACCAAGAACAGAAACATTAGGGGAAAACATGACCATTTCTAGTAGAAAGAAAATGTGAGCTCAGAGATCTCACGAGACTTGACATTTCCATCCATCATGGCCAGCAAGCACGGAAGGAGAATGACTTGATTTAATGCAAATCCTCTGGATCTAGTTAGCTATTTGGAAATCATGAATAACAATCACTTTCCCTATTAAGACCCAATTTTTGTCACCAGCCATAATAAATACATATCACATTGTCCATGCATCAATGTTACAAGTTCTTCTGAAACAATCCTCCTTGGATACACATGAGTGTGTACAAACACACACACACACACACGTGAACTTATTTGTGTACCTGTTCAACTCTATAATGCAAAATGAGGCTGATTGATAAATAATGTTGCAGTGGGTAAGTTCTTTTGTTTTTTTGGAACCAATTTATAGCACTCCATCTAAATCACGTCTTTAATTTTCCCACCAGCATGTAACAGTATCAGAGAGTGTTTAGACAGCTAGACACTGTGAATTTGCGCCTTCTTGTTTTTTCCCATCAATGTTTATGCCAGATATACTCCCACATTTATTAGGCTCTTGAAGCTTTTTATTTCATCCTTAGCTGCATGGTCCCTCTTGTCTTAATACCAAGCCTGGCTTTACATCATGTGATCCTGGTATACTCACTTGGACTCATCTTTTAATTCAATCAACTCTCAGATGTTCCAGGAAAACTTTTCTCTCTGAGTGCCAGAACAAGTCACTTGCTTGAAGAACCCAGCCCAGCAATGGCTCCTAGCTCTACCATAGCTCATCTGGCCCAGATATTAAACTATCATATCTCACTCCAAACCTGTCCCTTTTGCCACTATACTTTGTGATGCTGGCCATAGGAGCCTGCAAACCTAATTTCTGCTTTGCTAGATGGTCCACAAGTGGTACTGTCAATAGTAGGAGAGGGAGACAAAAAGATAGGAAGAAAGGGCAGGAAACTTCTCCTTCTTTTCCACTTCCTGCGGCCTTCCTGTCAGTTACCTATGGGCTTTCTGTGAGTCACCCAGCCCATTTTCTTCACCCAGGCAGCAGCAATTTCTTTCTGCAGAACCAGCTGAATCCAATCGATCCAACACTTGAACGACCAGTCTCATACCACCCTTCTCCGAGACACCAGTACACCCGAGCAGAGACCTACCCCATTCCACTCCCACAAGAATAAAGAATCCATAATAATAGTTATATATTGTTACACTCTTCTCTTGGTAATTGATTTAAAAAAAAAAAAAAAAAAAAAACTCACTGCCACCAAGTTGATTCTGACTCATAGTGACCCTCATTGGGTAGTAAATCTTTTTTTTTTTTTTTTTTTTTTTTACTTGTATTATGGTGAAAACATACACAAGACATTCACCAACATAACAACTTCCACATTTACAGCTCAGGGACATTGATGACATTTTTCATGTTATGCCACCATGATTGCTATCTTTTTCCAAGATATTCCACCACTATTAGCATAAACTCAGTGCCCTGCAAACAAAAGCTTCCCTGCCCTCCTACACATGGTGACCACTAATAATCTGTGATTTCAATATATATGTATATATTTATTTTTTCAACCTATCTAGGACTTTTCCCTCCCTTCTCTTCCCATCCCTGATAACCAACAAAGAAAGTTTTCTCCCATGTATAAACCTTTCTTGGACTTTTTACAATAGCAGACTAATACAATATTTGTCCATGATTGACTTATTTCACTCAGCATAATGTCCTCCAAGTTCATCCATGTTATGTGGTGTTTGGAGATTCCACACTGTTCTTTAGGGTTATATAGTATTCCATTGTGTGTATATACCACAGTTCGTATATCCATTCCTCGGTTGAAGGGCACATAGGTTGTTTCCATCTCTTTGCTATTTTGAGTAGTGCTGCGATGAACATGGGTGTGCATATATCTATTCATGTCCTGCCTCTCACTTCTTTAGGCTATATATCTAGTAACAGGATTGATGGATCAAATGGTGTTTCTATTTTCAACTTTTTAAGGAATTGCCATGGCAATTTCCACAGTGGTTGTATCATTTTATAGTCCCATCAGCAGTGTATGAGAGTCCCAAATTCTCTACATGCTTGCCAGCATTTGTTATTTTCTGTCTTGTTGAACTTTCCTATTAATGCTGGGGTGAGATGGTATCTCATGGTTGTTTTGATTTGCATCTCTCTAATGGCTAGTGATCACAAACATTTTTTTCATGTGTTTGTTGGCTGCCTGAATATCTTCTTTGGTGAAGTATCTCTTTATGTCTTCTGTCCATTTTTCAATTGGAGTGTTTGTCTTTTTGATGTTGAGGTGTTGGAGTTTTCTATAAATTTTAGAGATAAGTCCTTTGTCCAGTGTGTCATTGCTGAATATTTCTTCCCATTCTGTAGGTTCTCTTTTTAGTCTTTTGGAGAAGTCTTTTGATATACATAAGAATTTAATTTTTAGAAGGTCCCAATCATCTAGTTTATCTTCTGCTTTTTGTGTATCCTGGGTTATCTGTGATAGTCTATCACCATAAATTAAGGCTCCTAAGTTTGCCCCTATTTTTTCTTTGAGAACTTTATAGTTTTAGGTTTCACATTTACATCTTTAATCCACCTGGAGTTAGCTTTTGTGTATGGTGTGAGGTATGGATCTTATTTCATTTTTCTGCAAATAGATATCCAGTTTTGCCAGCACCATTTGTGAAAGAGACTATCTCTTCCTCAATGAGTAGATTTCAGCCCATTGTCAAAGATCAGCTGACCACAGATGGATGGATTTATTTCTGGGTTCTCAATTCTTTTCCACTAGTCTGTGTGTCTGTTGTTGTACCAGTACCAGACTATTTTGACTACTGTAGCTATATAGTAGGTTTTGAGATGCAGAGTGTGAGACTTTTGTTTTTCTTCAGTAGTGCATTGTTTATCAAGGTCTTTTTCCTTTCCATATAAAACTAGTTATTAGTTTTTCCATGTCTTTAAAGAATGTTGATGAAATCTGGATCAGGATTGCATTGAATGTATAGATTGCTTTGGGTAGTATTGATATTTTCACAATGTTCAATCTTCCTATCTGTGACTATGATATGTTCTTCCATTTATGTAGATCATCACTTACAGTTTCCTGAAGCAGTGTTTTGTAGTTTTCTTTGTTCAGGTCTTTTGTGTTCCTAGTAATATCTTACCTTTTTGGTAGCTATTGTAAATAGTGTTGATTTCTTTACTTCCTTTCTAGAGACCTCTTTGCTAGTGTGGAGGAATCCAACTGGTTTTTGTATGTTGATCTTGTGTCCTACCACTATGCTAAATCTTTCAATAAGTTCCAGTAGTTTTCTTGCTGAGTCTGTTGGGTTTTCTATGTATAGGATCATATCATCTGCAAGTAGGGATAGTTTGACTTCTTTACCACTTTGGAAGACTTTGATTTTCCTTTCTTGCCTTATTGCCCTGGCTAGGACTTCCAGTACAATGCCGAATAGAAGTGGAAATAGAGGTCATTCTTGTTTCGTTCCTGTTCACAAAGGGAATGGTTTCAGTCTCTCTCCCTTGAGAATAATGTTGGCTATTTGTTTTGCATATATGCCCCTTATTATGTAGAGGAATTTCCCTTCTGTTCCCATTTTTCTGAGAGTTTTTTTTTTTTTAAATCAGGAATAGATGTTGGATTTATCAAATGCATTTTCTGCGTCAATTAATATGATCATGTGACTCTTCTTTTTTACTTATGTGGTGGATAACCTTGATTGTTTTTCTAATGTTAAATCATCCTTGCATACCTGGTATGGATCCCACTTGATCATGATGTGTTATTTTTTGATATGTTGTTGGAGTCTATTGGCTAGGATTTTGTTGAAGATTTTTGCTTCTATATTCATGAGTGATACTGGTCTATAGTTTTCATTTCCAATGATGCCTTTTCCTGGTTTTATATCGGGGTTGTGCTTGCTTCATAAAATGAATTTGGGAGGATTCCATCCTTTTCTATGTTCTGGAATAATTTGAATAGGATTGGTGTCAGCTCTTTGAATGATTGGTAGAATTCTCTAGTTAAAACATGTAGGCCAGGACTTTTTTTGTTTGTAATTTTTTTTTTTTTTAATGACCTGTTCAGTTTCTTTTTCTGTTCTGAGTCCGTTGAAATTTTCTATCTCACTCTGTGTTAGTTTAGGTAAGTAGTGTGTTTCTAGAAATCTGTCCATCTTGTCTATGATTTCAAATTTGTTGGGGTGCAGTTTTTCATAGTATCCTGATACTATTCTTTTTATTTCTGTTGGTTCTGTTGTAAAGTCATTCCTTTCATTTCTTACTTGTGTCATTTGCATCTTCTCCTTCTTTTCTTTTGCTAAGTTTGCCAGTGCTTTG
>NW_006921997.1:2872844-2874552 GCF_000298275.1 Orycteropus afer afer
AATGTTCCATGTGTGCTGGAAAAGAATGGATATTGTGCTGTTGCTGGGTGAGTGCTCTGTAGATGTCTGTAAGATCAAGTTGGTTGATCATATAGTTTAGTTCTTCATCTTTGTTGAATTTCTTTCCAGTTCTATTTTTTATTGAAAGTGGTGTATTAAGGTCTCCTACTATTATTGTACTGAAAAAAAAAAAAAAAAAATGAACTCACTGCCATCGAGTTGAATCCAACTCATAGCGACCCCTCCTTGGGTTTCCAAGGCAGTATCGCTATGGTTGGTCCATCTACTTGCCTTTTCAATTCTGGTAATGTCTGATATATGTATTCTTGTGCTTTTTCATTGTGTGAATAGATATTAATTATGGTTATGTTCTTTTATTCAATTGATCCTTTAATCATTATATAATGTCCTTCCTTGTCTCTTATGATTGTTTTTGTCTTAAAGTCTATTTTATCAGATAATAGTATTATCATTCCTTCCCTTTTATGTTGCCATTTGCTTGACATATCTTTTCCCAACCTTCGAACTCTAGTCTATTTTTGTCTTTGTGTCTAAGGTGAGTCTCCTAGGGACAGCATATTGATGGGTCATGTTTTCTTATCTAGTCTGCATCTCTCTGTCTTTTGAGTGGTGCATTTAATCCATTTCTATTCAGTGTAATTATTGATGAGTATGAATTTATTGCTGTCATTTTGTTATTATTATTTTTTGTAGTGTTGCTGTTTTCTTTGTTCCATATAATTTTCTGTGCTGAGCTCATTTTGTTTATGATTCGTGTTATCATCTCCTTCATTGCTATTGTTTTAGTATTTGCTAAATATTTGTGCTTGTCTTCTTTTTTATTTTGATGTGAAGGCTTATTATTTTTCTTGGAGGTTAACTTGTCTGTTCTATCTTGCAATTGTCTTGACTTCCTCACCATTTAGAAGTTCTGCAACTGCACTATTTGTTCCCTCTTTTTGGTTTCTAATTGTCCTCACTTATCAATTGATGTCTTTGGTTCACTGTTTACAGTCTTGTAAGCTTATTTAACTTTCTTTTTATTTTATTTTATTGTGAACTCACAGGTGTGAGTTCAATTCCAGACCTGAAGGGCAGTTAGGGGCCATAGATAGTCTCAGTGGTTCCACCAGGCTCTATTGGAACAGCAAACCTGGTCCCCACCTTTTTTTTTTTTTTCTCCAAATGACTTTGAGTTTTGTTCCACATTGTTCTCCCTCTCTATCACAGATCTCCTACATAGATCCCATTCCAAGTGGATGGCAGTGGTAGCCAGGCATCAACTAGTTCTTCTGGTTTCATAGTTGTATAGGCTGCAGATCGGATGGTGTACCAGTCGCTGGGACTAATTGTTTCCATTAATTTTTGTTTTCTTCATTCTTCTTTGCTCTGGATGAGGAGACCCATCATTGCATCTAGATGGCAGCTTGCTAGCTTTTCAGATCCCAGTCGCTACTCACCAAAGTAGGAGGTGGAACAATGTTTTGTATAGTATGTTATGCTAATTGAGCTTGATGTCCCCTGCGGCTATGGTCACAAGCTCACAGGTTCAACTACTTGGTCCCTCTGGGTAGCTGGCTGTGGCCAAGCAGTGATGACAACCTTGCCCCTTGTCAGCTCTACTATACACCTGGGAATTCTGGTCATTCACATAAACTTATAGGACCATTGTCTGCCAACCCTATATATGTTCTTGGATACACTCCCC
>NW_006921998.1:0-1394 GCF_000298275.1 Orycteropus afer afer
GTTAATAGGACTACTATTCAAATTCATCCACCAACCACCAAAGCAAAAGATGAAGAAACTGCAGATTTTTATCATCTGCAATCTGAAATGGAACAAACAGGCAATTAAGATGTATTTATTGTCACTTGTGTTTGGAATAGGAAAGTTGTAAACAAAGAAGAATACTGAAAACACCATTAATTGCTGGAAGAATGAACAAATCTATCCTGGTAAAAGTGCAACTGGAATGCTCCTTAGAAGCAAGAATGGCCAGACTTCATCTCACCTACTTCGGTCATGTGCTCAGAAGGGAACAGTCCCTGGAAAAGAATATCATTCTTGGTATAACAGAGGGTCACATAAGAAAGGGAAGACCCCCAATGAGGTGGGTTGACACAGTGGCCGCAATGATCAGCTCAAGCGTAGCAAGGACTGTGAGGATGATGCAGTGTTTTGTTCTGTTATTCTTAAGATGGTCACTGTAATTCAGAAGCTGCTCAATGACACCTAACAACAACAGCATGGAAAATATAATATAATAAGTAAATGCATAATCATGTAGTCTATAGCATATGCTTTAAACAAAGTAAAATTCTAGGTGGTGCAATGGGTTAAACACTTGACTACTAACTTACAGGTTGGCATTTCAAACCCAGCCAGAGATGCTTTGGAAGACAAGGCAGGTGATCTGCTTATAAAAGTTCACAGCCATTGAAAACCCTATGGAATGGTTCTACTCTGCACCCACGGGGTCACGATGGGTCAGGATCCACTTAATGATAACCCACAACAACAATACGCAGAGCATGGCCATTTTGCACTGTCTCCCTGCCACCACCCCAGTCTCAGCCATCAGTATCTCTTGCTTAGACTATTGAGAGGGCCTCCTGAGTTCTGCTTCCACTGTGCTCCCCCACATGGTCAATTATGCACACAGCTTTCAGATGGTCCTTGAAGACTTATCAGGTCATAACCCTCCTCTAGTAAAGGTGACTTTCCATTGCATTAGTATTAAAACCAGAGTCCTTAAACAGTATGGTCTGCAAGAATTCCCCAAACTCTCCTCTTAACCATTAAAAAAACTCCTGTGCTCTTTTTGTCTGCCCTTTGCACATGCTAAATTCATTCAAACCTCAGGGTCTTTGTACTTAAAATTCCCTCCTTTGTAATACCTTGTCATCATTTAGTTCTAAGACTAAAAGTCACCTCAACAGGGAATTAGTTTCTGACCCCAATTTTAGTGCACCTCCACTGCCACAACTATATTTTTCTTACCTTTTTTTTTTTTCTTTATAGCACTTACCAGTCTCTGTAAGCTGCATGAGATAAGGGGCTTCTTCACCTTTGTTCATTGTTATACCCAGTCACTACATAAGTACATGGCAGATTATAAGCATTTGCTGGACTTCATTGAA
>NW_006921998.1:2319-8677 GCF_000298275.1 Orycteropus afer afer
AAACGCTGCCTGGTCTTGCACCATTCTCACAATCTTTGCTATGCTTGAGCCCGTTGTCACAGCCACTGTGACAATACATCTTGTTGAGGGTCTTCCCCTTTTTCACTGACCCTCTACTTTGCCAGGCTTGCTGTCCTTCTCCAGGGACTGGTCCCTTCTGACAGTACGACCAAAGTAGGTGAGATGAAGTCTGGCCATTCTTGTTTCTAAGAGCATTCCGGCTGCACTTTTTCCAGGATAGACTTGTTTGTTATTCTGGCAGTCCATAGTATTTTTAGTATTCTTCAAAAATACCATAATTCAAAAGCATCAAGTCTTTTTCAGTCTTCCTTATTCATTGTCCATCTTTCACATGCACATGAGGTGACTGAAAATACCATGGCTGGGGACAGGCACACCTTAGTTTTCAAAGAGATATTTTTGCTCTTCAACACTTTAAAGATGTCTTTTTCAGCAGATTTTCCCAGTCCAGCATGACTTCTGATTTCTTGACTGCTGCTTCAATTGGTTTTGATTGTAGATTCAACTAAAATGAAATCCCTGACAACTTCAAACTTTTCTCCATTTATCATGATGTTACTTATTTGTGCAACAAGTAAGGATTTTTGTTGTACAGATTTTTGTTTTCTTTACATGGAGTTGTAATCCATACTGAAGACTGTAGTCTTTAATCTTCATCAGTAAGTGCTTCAGGTCATCTTTGCCTTCAGCAAGCAAGGTTATGTCATCTGCATAGCACAGGTTGTTAATGAATCTTCCTTCAATCCTGATGCCATATTCTTGTTCATATAGTCCAGTTTCCCAGATTATTTGTTCAGCATACAAATTGAATAAATATGGTGAAAGATAGAACCTTTATGCACACACACCCTGATTTTAAACCATGCAGTATGTCCTTGTTCCTGTTTGAATGACAGTCTCTTGGTCTAAGTACAGGTTTCTCATGAGCACAATTAAGTGTTCCGGAATTCCCATTCTCCAAAATGTTATCTATAATTTGATATTATTGACATAGTTGAATGCTTTGCATAGTTGATAAAACGCAGCTAATCCTTTTTCCGATATTTTTTGTTTTCAGCTCACATCCATCTGACATCAAAAATGATGTCCTCTGATCCACATCCTCTTCTGAATACAGTTTGAATTTCTGGAAATTCTTTGTCAATATACTGCTGCAACCATTTTGAATTATCTTGAGCAAAATTTTAGTTGCATGTAATATTAATGATATTGTTAGAAAATGTTCATACTCTGTTGGAGCACTTTTCTTTGGAATTGCCAGAAATATTGATCTCTTCCAGTTGGTTGGTCAGGTGGATAATAGGACAGTCCATATATAACCTATAATACATATGGCTTGATAGTCATGATAAATACCTGTGTTACTGGCCAATGTATCTACTGTACTGTACTTTCTATCATTATTTTATTGTGGACTTTACCAACTTACAAATAAATCTTTACTGATAGACTCATAACAGCATTCAATCTCATGTGTTGCCTGTATCTTGAGTGTTGTAGCATTATCTCTCTTTTAATTTTCTTTTGAAAACATTACCATGACATACATTATGGTTCCCAAATGCAGCAAAACAAGTGATAGTGATAGCAGCAGCAAAAAGCAAAGGCAAAATATTGATTTGGAAGTGAAACAAAGGAGGTGGAAAATCAGTGAAAGCTAGTGCTTGCACTTTAGGAATCTGTTTGCTAAGTATACAATTTGGTGCTTGCATAATGTCTGTGGTAGTTAAGTCTGTGTGTCAACTTGGCTGCCTCTGGTTTTGAGTAGCTGGGCAGCTGGATGTAGTTATTCCCCATGATGAGACTGGTAATCAATTCCATGGTGGCATCTGCTATGAGCAGCTAAGTAGCTGTCTTTGGGAAGTTCCATGTTTCCAACATATATGGGGAAGCTTTGAGGAAGGTCTCTAGCATTTGGCATCTCTGGATCCTCCATTTGGCCAAGTCTTCATCTCAGTGGCATGCCATGTTGCCTGAATTTGAACTAGAGCCCTGGTTTGTAGTCTGCTAATCTTGAGCCATTTCACTTGTTAGTCATGGGTTTATCAGCCTCAGTAGCCAGCAGCTGCGTGAGTCAGAAACAACATTCATCTCTAATGGGCTTGGAACAGGAGGCAGAGCTGAAGCCCATGGCTGGGTGGCCTTCACCGAGCCCCTAGAGGTGCCACATTGAACTTGGACTTCTAGCCTCCTAAATAAGCAAGAGAATAATTCCCTGAAAGCCATCCATTTGTAGTATTTCTGTTATAGCAGCTCTAGAAAACCAAGACAATGTCACATAAAGTCCTATTTCACAGATGTATCCCAGACATTAAGCAACGTATAGCCGTATTTCACTTAGTTTCACTTGGTTGAGCCAAGTGTTGTGGAGTATTCATGCAAAGGTGAGATTGAAGCTAGTGGATATGGAGAGAGCCCAGGAGGGGATCAGGAGCTTTGGAATGAGGGTCTGCAGGCATTAACAAGGGATTGAGTCACAGAAAGAGGGGATGGTTTACCTTTTAGAAGAAAGCTGTCATCTTCTTCCTCTCTAATTTTGGGGAATATGGGTACAGACAGGTGAAAAAATGTAACACTGTAGCCATGGCAATGTTAGCTGAGCTCATCCAAGACTGAGAGGTAGGGTGAAGGTGAGCGATCAACTTTATGTGAAATCAGAAAGACCTGGAGATTCTAAGAAAAGATCTTTGAAAGCAGTGGTTGAATTATTGATGAGTCAACATTTTTGGGTGGTGGTGATATTGTTGAACAGAGCTTTCTTGGGACTGTATTAGATGGCAGATGCAACAGAATCATGAGAGGCCAGGGGAGCCAGGTCATGAGAAAAGCTCAAAAATGGTATTTGAATAAGAATAAGAGTAAGAGAAATGTCCGAAGAGACATCTTAGAGTTTTTTAAACTTAATGCATAAGAGTCACTTAATTAATCAATTTTAAAATGCATAATCCTACCTTTCTCTTCTCTGTGAGACTCTGAGGTTGTAAGTCTTCAGGGAGCCTGGGAATATGCATTTCCAAACAAGCAAGGACTCAAGTGATTCTCTTATAAGGGGTTCATGAACTACACTGAGAAGGGCTTGAGAAATGGATTGGTGATCTGATGGAGTGGACAGGACAGAGCCAGCACTGCACAGTTACAGTGGTGGTGGCCGCCATATTTGATCCTCTAGGGCAGGGTTTACAACCCAAGGTTTTAAATAGAATAGCAAAAATCTCTGGAAACATCTCTATGTAGAGGTATCAACTAAAGAGTTTCTGATTCAATCTATAGAGGGTGGATAACAGGTGATTTTCATATGGAGCCAATGTCGCTAACCTCTGTTTGAGGGAAAATACCTAAGAAGATTTAAATCACCATGTAATTTTAGTATTACTGAGCAGGCAAATTCCTTTTCTAGGACTAATGGAATATTCCTCTTTAGGGCTCAGTGCACAGGTGTACTCAATAATGCAGGCTGGATGGCTGGAAAAACTATGATTCCCAAACAGGTTGGCACTAACAATTGGTCAATGGGTGTGGGTGAATAGCCTGGTCCTGCCTCAAATGTGTTTATAGAACATGGAGTTATAAATAACCTACTGGAATGTAGTCTACTTTTCTCTCCCTGAAGATTGCTTTCTAGCAATGTCTAAAGGTAGAAGCAGAGGCTAACATATTATAGATCTGTCAGCTGAAAAATGTACTGTATGAGCCAAAAATGAATCTTAGAGACCCCTCACAGTGATCTATCTGAGAAGGAGTACTGGGATTTGTCAAGGCCGCCTATGAATGATGTCCAGGTGAAAAAGACAAGAACTTGCTTTGGCAATTATTTTAATGAAAAGGAACACTCAATGCCAGGCCTGTATATTATCCTCTCCATGAACAGCTTATTGATGTTTCAGGAAGGTGGGAGGGAGCATGTTCTTTGATGTGAGGCTTTGAACTTCTATGATAGCTTTCTTCTGAGGACTTCAAAAGGTTTTCCATGGACTTTTTCATAGTCCCTTTTGTTGAAAACCCCTTTGTGGGGTGGATGGCAAGTGTTATTCTCATTCCACAGATGATAGGGAAGCTGAAACACAGAGAAGTTAAGTGGTGGGCCTGAGGGTTCTCTTTCATTATTTTAAGGTGGGACCCAAGGCTCTTGACTTTCCAAGAGTTCTCACAGTTGACCTTGTCACATACCTGCCCTTCAATTACAAGATTACCATAAAATATTTACCAAGAAAAGTATCTGCCAATTGTGGGAGATGGATATTTTCCATTTGTTGTTGTTGTTATGTGCCGTCGAGTCGGCCCCGACTCATAGCGACCCCTCCTTGGGTTTCCGAGGCAGTATCACTACGGAAGTAGGATTGCCCAACCTTCCTTCCAAGGAGTGGCTGGTGGGTTTGAACCGCCAGCCTTCTGGTTAGCAGTCAAATGCTTTAGCCACTATGCTACCAGAGCTCCTAGTATCTTCAATTATCAGAAGTGGGTTTCTTTGAGAGTCATGATAATATTGATTCACAGCACGGGGACATTTGAGCATTCAATGTTATTACCATTTTTGTTAGAAAGCACCCAGGTGTGTTAACCTTGTATTTCATCAGGTCATCATAAGGTGCTATCCTTGGTGATGGTGTACAATGGATCACTTTCTTAGCACATTTCATTGCATTATTGCAATGAAGAGTATTGTAATGCAACTTTGAACACACAGTATAGTTAAAATATAACTGAGGTGTGATTGTGTCTAGCACAAGATAAATAATTTTTTCTTTCTTTCTGGACAAAACTTCAGTTATATCATTGGTTCATTTGAACAGTGCTCAACCTTATTGTATCTCCCCAGTATCACACAGAGAGGACAATGTTCTCAGTATTGGCCAGACACCAGAATGACCTTATGACTTTGTATTTGCTTCTTTGTTAAATTATAAAAGTATTGCATGCTAATAAAAATGAAATTAATGAAAACTTAATTCATAGAAAAATCACCGGTTTCCACTGAGTCACTTCTGACTCATGGGGACAGCATGTGGGTCAGAGCAGAACTGCGACCCATAGTGCTTTCAATGACTGATGTTTCCGACGTCAATTGCTCAGTCTTGTTTTCCAAGGCACCTCTAAGTGGCCTTGACCCTCCAACCTTTCAGTTAGCAGCCAAGAGTGTTAACTGTCTATACCAAGCAGGGATGATTTAAGATAAAGAACAAATGCCTCTTCCCTATATAAGTTTTGTAAAATTTTCTGGGTTCATTATACATATCACATTTTAACAAGGGATCTCAGATATCTTTCCTTTCAGCTGTGTGAATTTCAGCTGTGTGAACACAAAATGATAGTTTTCTGTGTTATCGGGTATTGCACTGTATGGTTATATCATAATTTATTTTATCAAATTTCCTGATAGTGGATCATTCAATTGTCTCTAATTCCTCAATAAAAAAGAAGTGTAATGAACACTATATAAAAGTAATTTTATGTGATGTATTTGAATTATAGTGTTGTTGAAGAATATTGAATATACCATGGACTGCCAGAAGAACGAAAAAATCTGTACTATAAGAAATATAGCCAGAATACTCCTTAGAAGCAAGAATGGCAAGACTTCAACTTATGTGCTCCGAATGTGTTAAAAGGGGTCCATTCCTGGAGAAGGACTTAATGTTTGGTAGAAGGTTAAAGAAAAGAGGAAAACCCTAGATGAGATGGATTGGCATGGTGGTTACAAAAGTGGGTTCAAACACATCAATGATTATGAGGGTTAGCACAGGACCAGGCAGTGTTTCATTCTGCTGTGCTTAGGGCTGTTATGTGTTGGAACCATCTTGATGGCACCTAACAGCATGTATAAGGCTATGGGATACATTTGCAGAGAAAGAATCTCTGGGATATTATATAGCTTTATGTTATATATGTATATTTAAAATGTAGGGATCTCTGGTAGCATAGTGTCTAAGGCACTTGACTGCTAACCAGAAGGCTGGAGGTCCAAACTCACCAGCCACTCTTTGGAAGGAAGGTTGGGCACTCTACTTCCATTCCATAGTGATACTTCTTCAGAAACCCAAGGATGGGTGGCTATGAGTCAGGTCTGACTTGATGGCACATAACAACAATAAAAACAATATTTAAAATGTACACATTTGAAACAACGTAAGTATAGTATATATTATACTGTATATTATATTATAATGTTGTTGTTGTTGTTGTTGTTCTGTGCCGTCGAGTCAGCCCCGACTCATAGCGACCCCTCCTTGGGTTTCCGAGGCAATGTCACTACGGAAGTAGGATTGCCCAACCTTCCTTCCGAGGAGTGGCTGGTGGGTTTGAACCGCCAGCCTTCTGGTTAGCAGTCAAGTGCTTTAGC
>NW_006921998.1:10302-13296 GCF_000298275.1 Orycteropus afer afer
ACAAGTCAACCTTGAATAAGTCACTTAAAGTCTCTGTACAATGGTTAAACTCATGGTAATTCTCTCACAGCGTTGGTATGAGGGTTAATTATTATTATTGGGTGTGCTAGGTACTAGGTACAGTGTACACATTCAGTAAATGAGAGCTATCTAACACTAAGCTGCAAACCAAAATATTGAAGGTTTGAGTCCACCCAGAGGTACCTTAGAGGAAAGGCCTTGTGATCGACTTCTGATAAATCTCCTGTTGAAAACCTCTGAAGTACAGTTCCATTCTACAAACATAGGGCCACTGTGAGTCAAAGCCAACTTGACAGCAACAGTATCTTCCCCATGGTTATCATCCTCATCTCAATGTATCTCAGGAACATGATCTCTTAGTTTCCCTAAGAGAATTGACCTTGACCCCTATGCTTTTAAAATCTTCTGTGTATAAGTAGAGACTTGAGGCAGTACAGACAAAAAGAGAAAGAGAGAAGAGGAGGTATTTATTGATACTTTCTCTGTAGTAGGTAATCTACTAGGCATTTAATATCTATTATTTCATTTAATCCTTTCACAATCTCCCAAGGTCAAAGAAGGTGAGGCTTAAAATGGTTATTACTTTCCATATTTCACAATGTTAGCAAAAGTATGGAGCATATGTATGAAACTCAGCCACCCTAACTCGAAAGTTAGAAAGAGCCTTGATTCTTGTATATATAACAGTGGTTTTGCCTTCCCCCTTTCTTCTGTCCTTTATTCCCAGCACCTTCACTCATGCACAGTGCCTAAGACTGCTACTTTGAAATTTAGTGCCTCCATTTCAAACTATAGGCTTTTTTAAGTTTCTTTTTTCCCTGTCATTTATTTTTTTTCTTTTTCTGCTAGCCAGTTCTGTTTTTGTGTGACTTGGAGTGATATATAGTATGATGATTTAATTGGGACCCAAGGACTGAAAGTTTTAGTCTTTCTACACCCTACTAACTTGGTCTCTGTATACAAGATGTCAGAAAACCTAGTCATTTCTAGGCTACACTAAAAATAAATTTTTGTTTTCATGTCTAAAGTGAAAATAAAATTTTCTCTAGTAGAATGTCCATTGTTTTATAGAGGAAGTATATATAATTTTTTTAATAGTTGACCAGTTGTGTTGGCATCATAGGTAAATACAATAATGAAAGTATAGACTTCAAAATCAATATCAAAGTTCTAACTCTCGGAATTAATGAGCTGAAATGGACTTGTATTGGCCATTTTTAATGGGACAATTATGTGGTCAGCTATGCTAGCAATGACAAATGAAAGAGAAATGATATCACCTTCATTGTCAAAAAGACCACTTCAAGATCTATACTGAAGTGCACTACCAATGATAGGATAATATATATACACCTATAAGAAAGATCATTTAATAAGAATATTATTCAAATTTATGTACTTTTCACTAAATCTAAAGATGAAGAACTGAGGGTTTCTACCAACTTCATTACCAGCAGGAATCAAGATTTATTGATAATTATTGGAGATTAGTATTCAAAAGTTGGAAAAATAGATGGATCAGTTGTTTGAAAATATTGTTTTGGTGATAGAAATGACATGACAGGTTTTGCATGATAGAATTTTGCAAGACCAACCACTTGCAAAGACCTGGAGTTAGAAAATCAGAAGGGAAGAACATATATATCATTTCTCAAGCTGAAAGAATTGAAGAAAAAAATCAAGCCTCATGTTGAAATATTGAAGGATTCTGTGGGCAAAATATTGAATGATATAGGACTCATCAAAAGAGGATGGAAGGAATACCAAGAGTCACTGTACCAAAAAGAATTGGTTGAGATTCAACCATTTCAGGAGGTGACATGTGATCAAGAACTGATGGTATTGAAGGATGAAGATCAAACTGTGCTGAAGGCATCAGTGAAAAACAACACTCCAGCAATTGTTGAAATATCAACTGTGATATTTCAACAAACATATCCAGTGCTGCAAACACTCACTCATTCATGCCAAGAAACTTGGCAGACAGCTACCTGACCAACTGACTGGGAGAGATCCATATCTGTACCCATTCCAAAGAAAGGGTAACCACCAGAATGTGGAAATCATTGAACAATGTCATTAATAATAAATGCAAATAATTTTGCTGAAAATAATCCAAAAATGGTTTCATCAGCACATCAATAGTTAACTACCAAGCCTGGATTCAGAAGAGGAAGTTCAATGAGGGATTTCACTGCCAATGTAACATGGATCTTGACTAAAAGAAAGAAGAAAAAAAGATGTTTACCTGTGTTTTATTTACTATGCAAAGACATTGGACTGCGTGGATCATCACAAATTATGGATAACACTGTGAAGAATGGGAATTTGAGAACACTTAATTGTGCTCATGAGGAAGTTGTACATAGACCAAGACATAGTTATTCAAACAACAAGGGGATACTGCACTGTTTAAAATTTGAAAAGGTGTGTGTCTGGGTTGTATCATTTTACCATTCTTGTCCAATCTGTCTTCTAAGCAAATATTCCAAGAAGCTGGACTGTATGAGGTACAACATGGCATCAGGTTTGAGTGAAGACTCATTAACAACCTGCAATTTGCAGATGACATAACCTTGCTTGATGAAAGTGAAGAAGACTTGAAGCACTTACTAATTATGGTCAAAGACTAGAGCCTTCAGTTTGGATTATACCTTAACATTAAAAAACAGACAACAAACAAAATCCTCACAACTGGACTGATAAGACATATAATGATAAACAAATAAAAAATTGAAATTGTCAAAGATTTCATTTTACTTGGATCCAAAATCAGCGCCCATGGAAGCAGCAGTCAAGAAATCCAAAGATGTATTGCATTGGGCATATTTGCTATAAAAGAACTCTAAATTTATAGTGTTAAAGAGCAAAGATGTCACTTTGGAGACTAAAGTGCACTTGACCCAAGCCATGATATTATCAGCAACCTCATATGCATGTGAAAGCTGGGTTTTGTTGTTGTTGTTTAGTGCC
>NW_006921998.1:43368-50678 GCF_000298275.1 Orycteropus afer afer
TTCTTGTTCCCGGCCCACTGAAGCTAGAGGCATCTCTTAACTTAGGCAGCTACTGGCTGCTGAGGCTAACAAGCCCAAGGTTGACAAATAAAATGGCACTGTTCCATTTTTACCAAACCACATGGCAGGCTATTAATTGAAGTCACTTGTAAGTCCCAAGGTCGGCAGAGCATGGCAGGCTGCCGAACAACAACATGGCTACATGCAGGGTCCAAGGATGCCACAAGCTAGACACCATTCCCAAAACTGCTTCTTATATACAGGAAACAGACCACATACTCAAAGCAGCTACCCAGCTGCTCCAATAGATCCCATCATGGAGTTAATTACTAATCTCACCATGGGGAAAAACTACATACAGTTGCCCAGCCACTCAACCAGACCCAGCCAAGTTGACACACAAACGTAACCACCACAGGCATTGATTGTGGATGCAAGTAAAATGAAATCTTTGATAACATCAATCTTTTCTCCATTTATCATGATGTTGCTCACAGGTCCAGTTGTGAGGATTTTGTTTTCCTCCTGAAAACTGTAGTCTTTCATTCTCATCAGTAAATTCTTCTAATCTTCACTTCCAAGCAAAGTTGTATTGTCTGTGAATCAGTTTTTCAATGTGTCTTCCTCCAGTTCTGATACTGTGTTCTTCTTCATATAGTCCAGGTTCTCAGATTATTTGCTCAGCATACAGATTAAATAAGTATGGTGAAAAGATACAATGCTGATGTACAGTTTTCCTGACAAACTGACAGACAAGTGATGGTCTGGACTGTGCATTCAAAATTCAATGGGAAAAGCAATGAGAAAAATTTAGAGCACCAATAAGGAACACTGGTTACTTGAATATTAATATTAGGTGTTATTTCTCATTGGCCTTGTAATACCATTAGATTTTATGTTTGATTCCAGTACTATTTTCTTTGCAGGCAATGTTACTTCATTATATATGCTACATTACATGTTTTCCCTTTCCTGAGTACCTCATACATTTTTGTTGTTAGTCAGCCCCTAACTCATGGTGGCCCCATGCACAATGGAACAACATGCTGCCAGGCCTGTGTCATCCCTGGGATTGGTTGTGGATGGGAACATTATGATCCATATAGTTTTCATTTTCTGATTTTCAGAAATAGATTGCTAGACATTTTTTCCTGGTGTATAGTAGTCTGGAAGCTCTGCTGAGACCCATTCAACATCATATCAACGTGCAAGCCTCCAGAGACAGAGGGGTGGTGGCTTTGCATGAGGTACTTCAGCCAGGATATGAACCTGGATCTCACAAATGAAAGGCAAGAATTCTACCATTGAGCTACCACTGCGCTCATTCTCACTTTATCGTCTAGCAATACAACCTGCCTGAACCTCTATACAGCTGTTCCCTGCTTGAAGCCTTTGTCTGTTCTGAAGCTTTTGCTTGAAATTCTCTCCTCTGCTCTTCCTCCACATACCTCTCTTGGGCTTGCTCATTTTTGTACTCACACCTCAATTGGCGCCTCCCAAAGTAAGACTCTCTGAACACTTACCTCATCTTTATCCTCAGCTACTCCTCCTTCTCTCTCCATCTCCTGTATGGCTCATCACAAAACATCCTCTTTGCATTTACCAAGCAGCTTGAGAAACATCTATTTATGTATATATTTTCTTCCAAGAGTTTGAGTTCCTAGAAGGCTGGGTAGGTGTGATCAGCACATAGTAGGCTCAGAAAACTCTAGATAAGTGGATGAATAAGTAACTAATTGAATGAAGGATTTGAGCAAAACCCAGTGCCACACACTTAATAGAGAGTAAGTGAAGCATTGATTACTAGCCTAGAAAGCATGTGTGTGCAGTAGAACACATATGTACAAATCGCTCTTTGGAGGACAGACATTCTCTAGTGCCAGAAGAAAAGTAAAATGAAACCCAGTAGGTGATGAGCAGAGGGAGCAATTATCCCAACAGTGGAATAACTAATATGGAAGGTTCATGACAGAAATGGCATTCAAGCTGGGCACTGGGAAGTAGGTAGCATTTGTGGCGACGGCCGGGGGAGCAGAGGGAGGCACTGGGGAATGCTGAAATGGGGAAGAGCTTTAAGATGGATGCACAGCATGATTCAAGAATGTGTGTAAGTCCAGGAAATATGTGCAAAATGGCTTTGAGAAATCAGGTTGGATGGAGCATTTCAAATATGACTAGACTTTCACATGTAAAGGAAAAAAAGAAAGAAACAAAGTTACATGAGAACTAAATCAGAGAGGCCTTGAGTGCCAAGGACACTGGGGTGTTACAGGATAGCAGAGGACAGTCATGGTGTGCTCAGAGTCTGCCTGTGGCTAGTGAACTCGCGCTGTCTTGTCAGGAAAGGTCTTATACAGACAAGGCAGCCAGCACAGAATGACAGGACAGCCTGTGGCTGAGGAAGAGACCTTGTCTGGGTAAAAGACAGGAAGAGACAGCAATAGCAACAAAAGAATAGAAGCATGACTTAGAAGAGAGGAGGTGATCAGACCTAGTGCAATCTGATGGATGCCAAGGAAATCCAGGCTCATAAGATGGAGGTGGTTCTTGACTTTGAATAAAGCAAAGACAGAGAGAGGAAGGAGAGGATTAAAATGTGCTTCCTAGATGTTCACTGTGAGTTGCTTTCATTCCCCAGCCAGAATGCACTCCGTAGTCTTTTGTGTTCCAACAGTATTACAGTATTTCATTCAAGTATTTGGTTTGTTTGTCTTTTTCTCTATTCAGTAAATTGTGCTCTGCAGTTGGTTACCTTTTCACAAGGATAAATTACAGAAATTGATTCTTTAGAAACTATCACAGTGATTGATATTGTCACGACATCCACACATCCGATTTTGTATTTTACACAAGTATCAGTTCACAATAGATTGTAAAAAGAAAGAAAAAAGAAAAGATCTTTCACATATACAATGTGAGAAGCACTATCCTGTAGAACAAGTCACCCAAACTAAACTTCAGCTCACTGACATTGGATCAATTCTGATTCCTCGAGACCCTATAGGCTAGAGTAGAACTGCCCAATAGGGTTTCCAGGGCTTTAAATCTTTATGCAAGCAGAGACCCTCACCTTTTTTCCATGGTGTGGTTGGTGGGTTCAAACCACCTAACTTTTGGTTAGCAGCCAAATGCCTTAATCAGTGTGTCACCAGACTCCCTAGAACCAGTCACAGTCTCATGAAATTAAAAGGTAGTTTATCTGCCTGTACCTCCAGTAGCTTGTTAGCTCTGTGTGGAGCAGGGATGAGGGATGTCTGAATCATTTTTGACCCCCTGCTTCAAGCACAGGACAGAAAACACTGCACATGATATGTGATCAATGTATAATTAGAATGGAAGTGACCTTCAAAATTAGTCGGCCATTTTTTACTGTTGCGGGAGTAGTTTCAGGTTGATTGTTGGGGGTAGCATTCATAGAGATGGAGCTTAAGAGAATGGCATACTTAAAGACAAACAAGCAAGTGAGACCTCTCATTAGATGTCACAAAAGAAAGAATAGTGAAGAGTAAGTAGCTAAAGGCAAGGCACTGGCTGTATTCGAATATTGGGGGAGAAGCCTGTAGACAGAAAGGAGTTCAAGAAGTAAGCAGAGAACCAGAAGAGCCAAACCAGTTGTTGTTGAGTTGATTCTGACTCATGATGACCTCGTGTGTTGCAGAGTAGAACTGTTCCATAGGCTTTTCAAGGCTTGGATCTTCTGCAAGCAGGTCTCCAGGTCTTTCTTCCAAGGTGCTTCTACATAGGCTCAAACTAACCCTTGGGTTAATAATTGAGTGCTAAAGCATTTGCACTACACAGGGGCTCCCTATAGAAAGAGAGGACATGCTACAATGGAAACTGACCTCAGAATCACAGGGCACAGTGAGATCAGATCAATGAGCACATTCCTTGATCAAGTTAAACATCTATTATCACAGAATTGAGAAAATGTTTCCTGTTTCCAATGTCCCAAAAGTGATCCTTCCAACACAAGCAAGCTGGCATTGACCAAACACAGCTCTACTCTCAGGAGTGACTCTCTAAGAAAGACAGATGATTACCCATCTCACTGCAACATGCTCAGTGGTACTGACAGACTGAAGCCATTCTGGGCTAAAGGTCTGTGCACAGGACTATGCAAGCTTTGGTTGTTACACTTGATCTACCTAAAGAATTTCAATTAGTTTCCATCTGGGAAATAGCATATTGGATGCTTCTGAATTCTTTCACCTCCTTCTAAGCACCAGGATATGTTGTCAAACTGGTATTTGCAAGGAATCTAGGACATATTTCAAGAAATCAAAACCATGTCCAACTTGAAAAGGTATTAATGATCATCCAGCAAAGGTAATTGAGGTAAACAATAGTTAAATACTGGGTTCAAGGTCACATAACGAACTATTTCAGCTCAACTAGAATGAAATTTTTCTGCCTGCCAACCCTCACAAACTTTGTCCATTGTTTCTCTGTCAACTAGGCAGTCATTGTATTGTGAATTTCCCAATTTACTGATCTCGGGATGAAAATTCTCCCAGCGTAGTAGAACAGTTTGGTTGTTCTGGAAAAACTTTCTGGCATGTCATTTTGTCATTGTTCATTAACTACAGAGGACCTCCCTGTGTTTCAAGGTGTTATAGCATTCCATAGTGATTGAGGCTTGAACAACTAACAAATAGGAGTTAACATGTTCAGATTACGATCCATAAAATAATGTGACCTCCACGATGAACTTGTTGTTGTTGTTATATGCCGTCGAGTCGGCCCCGACTCATAACGACCCCTCCTTGGGTTTCCGAGGCAGTATCACTACGGAAGTAGGATTGCCCAACCTTTCTTCCGAGGAGTGGCTGGTGGGTTTGAACCGCCAGCCTTCTGGTTAGCAGTCAAGTGCCTTAGCCACTATGCTACCAGCACCTATAAATTATGTAGATGTTTTAAGGGCATTTGACCCTTAAAATACAAATTTTAGGTTTTTAACTGTTTCACCCAAATCCACTACGTAGTCTCTAATAGTTCATTAGGAGTTAGGAAACTGGACCTTGACTGCCTAAATTTGTAAATCTCATGAAACCATAGATTGGTTTCCTTATTTTCATAGTGATGCGGTCATGCTATTGTTGTCAGCTGCTGTTGATTCAGTTATGATTCATGCTGATCCCAGGCACAACTGAACTATACGTTGCCTGGTCCTGCACCGTCTTCAGGGTTGTGGGCATGTCTGAGTCCATTGTTGTTGGCATTGTGTACATTCAGTGCCTTTCAACCTAGGGTTCTCATTTTCCAGCACAGTATCATACACTAGTCTGTTGTGATCCACAAGATTTTCATTGTACAATTTCTGGAAGTAGTTTACTAATTCTTTCTTCCAAGCTGCCTTTGGGTGAACTTAAAACCTTTCAGTTAGCAGGTGAGTATGTTAACTCTTTGCACCACATAGAGATAAAAGTGAGCACTTAATAATTATGCTGGATCAATAGTTATAATCCAGGATTATCTCAGGTATTGTGAGGCTTGTAGTCACTCTCCCTACGGATACATGGAGGTTGCAGAACCAGGATTCAAATGCACACTGATCTCTAACATTCTGTGTTTTAACAATTAGTTGATATGAGAATCTGATGATTTGTGGTGAATAAGGGGCTCAGAGCATCTCCAGGCACCTGATGTGGTATATGGAGTAGGGAGTGATGGGAAGACAGCATCATGAGGTGCTGGGCAAATCCTTAAAGCTGAATGGGCAAGGCATATTAAGGGAGAATTCCAACAGGAGCCAATAAAATCTTTTTTCTTGGTCTTCATCCCAATAGAATCAGGTGAATGAGCCTGGAGAAGGTCCCCAAGCAGATAATTTGGTGACATCACAAACTATTATAGGGTAAGCTGTGATCTCCAATGTGGGCAAGGATAGAGCAGCTAAAGATAAAATAGAGAACATGGATGATGGGGTTGTCTGTCCTCCCAGCAAATAACTAAACAGTCAATTTGAAAAGTGTTAAATAAAGAAAGACACATATAAATCCTCTTCTGGTCAATTAAATAAGTTTGGGAAATATAGTGTATATACATGCCATTTGCAAACTAAAGAGTTAGAGTCATTGACAATCATTTCATTTTCTTGTTAATTTCTACTTTTAACAACAATTAATATTTATTGAGACCATAGGTAAATCTAAGCGCTTTGCGTATATTAACAGACTTAAGGTATGCTGTCAGGAAGGTGCTGCTTTGTTCTCCATTTTACAGATGAGGAAACTGAGGCAGGGAGAAACCTATTAACTTGACTGGAATCATTCATATGCAGAACAGATGTATTCATTTCCTATTGCTGCTGTAACAAATTACTACAAACTTAGTAGCTTAACAAAACACAAATTTATTTTCTTAGACTCTGCAGGTCAGAAGTTGTAAAAGGACTAACAGAGTTGGTTCCTTCTGAAAGCGCCAAGAGAGAGATTGTTTCCTTGATTTTAAAGACTCTAGAAGCTACTTGCAACCCTTCACTCATAGTCTCATTCTCCATCTTCAAAGTTAGTAGTAATATCCTCCAATCTCCCTCTCTACTTCTGTCATCATATCCCTTTTTGTGACCCTGATCTGCTGCCTCTCTCATATAGGACCCTTGTGGTTACATTGAACACACAGATAATATTAGATAATCTCCTCATCTCGAAATATTTAGTTTAGTCTTGTCTGCAAGGTCCTTTGGGGGCCTGGACATAGTTCTTGTTGTTCATGGCCGTTGAGGTGGCTCCCACTCACGGCAACCCTGTGGACAGCAGACTGAACTGTTTCCTGCTCTGGACCACCATCACCATCATTGGTATGCTCAAGTTCATTGTTGGGGCCACTATCTATTTTGAGTGACTTTCAACCTTGGGAGCTCACCTTGCAGCTCAATATTCCGTTGTGATCTGTAGGATTTTCATTGGCTTATTTTTCTTTTTCTCCCAAAGTGATAACAAGCCTTTCTTCTTAATATGGAAGCTCAACCACTATCAAGTCTACCATATAGGACTCAAGCCCAAGTTGTCTGTCTTTGTAGTCTGCTACCTTAAACCACTGCACTTTGTTGTTCTTAGGTGCCGTCGAGTTGATTGCAACTCATAGTGACACTGTGTGCAACAGAATGAGACAGTGCCCTGTCCTGCTCCATCCTCACAACCCTTGCTGTGCCCGAGCCCATTGTTGCAGCCACTGTGTCAATCCATCTCAGTGGGGGTCTTCCCCTTCTTCTCTTACTCTCCACTTTACCAAGCATGATATCCATCCTCCAGGAACCAGTCCCATGTGACCACATGACCAAAGTGGGTGAGGTGAAATCTGGCCATTCT
>NW_006921998.1:52118-61391 GCF_000298275.1 Orycteropus afer afer
CTCCAATACTGATGTTGTGTTCTTCTTCATATAGTCCAGCTTCTCATTTGCTCAGCATACGGATTGAATAAGTATGGTGAAAGGATACCACACTGATGCACACCCTTCCTGATTTTAAACCACTCAATGTCCCATTGTTCTGTTCAAATGATGGTCTATTGGTCTATGTACAGGTTCCACGTGAGCACAATTAAATGTTTTGGAATCCCCATTCTTTGCAATGTATCCATAATTTGTTATGGATGCAGAAATTATAAAATAATATCATTAATATCACATGCAAGGAAAATTTTACTGACATAATTCAAGCACAGTTGCAGCAGTATATTGACAGGGAATTTCCAGAAATGCAAGCTGGATTCAGAAAACATGGAATGAGGGATATCATTCATTGCTAATGTCAGATGGTTCTTAGCTGAAAGCAAAAAATACCAGAAGGGTGTTGACCTGTGCTTTATTGACTACACAAAGGTTTTTGACTGTGGGTATTATAATGTATTATGAATAATTGCATTTAGTGCTTGGAAAATATTTCAATGTAGTTTATATTGCAGTGTGTGCTATATGCCAAGCACTTCAAGCTCAGTATACAGTACTGAGGAAAACATATATGATCCTGCCCACAGGTGGAGTGCTTGTACAGGATGAACACAATCACTACTGAACATTGTATTAAGAGCCACAAATCAAAGAACAGTGTTCTCTGGAGCAGAGGGCTGGAGACAAAGAGGAAAATGATAAATTATAAATCAGAATGTAGCATTTCAACAACAACCCAAAAGAGGAAAAATTTTACATAGTTTAAGGGAATAAAAAACAATTTACATTGACAACAATTACATTAAGAAAGAAAATCACGGATGATTCCTCCTCTTTTCTCTGTTGTATTTTTATTTTCCAAATTTTCTGAAGTGATACGATATTTCCTTAAAACTTACAAGAAACAAAGGAATTTTATGTTATGAAAGGGATGGGGTATGTGTTGTCTTTTAATTGTATTCTGTTTTCTGAATATCAAGTAGAAAGTTTCTTCAAATGGCTATGAAAATGAATTTGAATTTGTTTCCAAAGTTTGTTACAGAAGGCAATGTCTCTCATTCAGATGCATCTACCTCTTTCAGGTTATACTCTTTTTAATTTCAAGGTTGCTTATGTAGTGGGAGAGGGAAAGACACAGTGAGTACTGGAAAGCTGATTCTATAATTTATTTTTGCCCCTTTGCTACAGGGTCACTTCCATTGCTTTAAGAAACTGCAGTTTATATATAGAACAATTGACTCAGTAGAATAAAAGAAAGAAATAGAGCTCTTTCATCATTATTTGATCAGATAGATGTGTCCAAATGCTGGCCATCTTTCCATTGACTGTTACCATGGGCAACGGTTTTACAAATTACAAATTAAGAACTTCATATGAATGAAAGAGAAATGGGGAAAAGAAATACCATAAAGATATTTGTCTGTGTATCCATTTTCTTTTTTAAATTCATCTGGCTTCCTACATTTCCATCTAAGAATTTTGCACATTTGTTTCTCTGAGTCCTTATCCATTCTCTCCTGAACACTGAAATGCCTTTTTTTCCATACCTTCTTATCTCATCCCAGCCTTTCAACCAATGCTGTCAGAGTTACTCGCCAGAATGAACCTCTCATCACATCCCTTCCTGCTCAAAAGTCAGTGTAACACCACCACTATTTACTGTGTGACAGGCATTATTCTAGGGCACATGAGGTTACCACAATGAGTAAGATATAGCTTCTGCCCTCAAGAAAACTCAAGGAGTTTTCATTTGCAATCTAATGTGAAAAAAAAAAAAAAAGAACAATTTGCGCAATCAGCTTTAATTCATGGTGGGATGACATCAGCGACAGATGGAAGTCTACGGGCAAGCTTTGAGAGTGAACAATGAATTATCTAAAAGCTCAAGCCCTAGCTAATTATAGTACCCCTGAGGGCACTTTGTCTCTCGTTCTAATCTATCCTTCTGGATTTTGCCCAGTTTCTGCCTTTATACACTTTCTTCTCTACCTTGACCTGTTCCATAAACTACTAGACTTTTCTCCATTGGAATTATTTTTCAATGGCAAGTTAAATGGAATTTTAAATGAAATTGCCTTCAACAATGACAAAAATACATTAATTTATTGACTTGAAAACTTTAGAAATTCTGGTGAAATTTCAGATGAGGCTTAATTTAGCAACTAAAATAATGCCCCCTCTTTCTTTAGTTACTCTCTTGGTTTCTATGTCTTCCAATTCAAGAACTTCTGGCAAGGTTAGGCTCAGCCTCAGTTAACAGCAAAAGGACTTTGTTCTGAACCTCACATCTTTCTAACTACAGAAAGGAAATTTATTCCTCAGAAATCTAAAAAAAAAAAAAAAATCCTGAATCTTATTTTCAGTGCTCTGAATCAAGCCACGGCCCCATCAATGAATGGATTATTGTTACCACAACACTGAATCAATTGTCTTAAGCCATTTGGGAGCCATCCCTGGAGTTGATGGTGGTGTCATCTATGGGCTGCAAGGTGAAATTGTGGAGGAATTCTAAAAGAATAGCTCTGTACTGTTTTACCAAAAGAAGAGTGAATAGACTGGAAAAAGAATGAAGGAATGGCTGAAAGAACAACCAAAAAAAATGAATAACTTCTGAAACCCCGTAATTTCCCATAGTATTTCTCTATGCTGTTGAAGGTGTCATTAAGTCAAAAAAAGTGCTTAGATTTATAAGCTCTTTCTTGAAAATTGTGATTTTCCAGTAACACCTGGATAGTATTTGGCATAGAACAAGCACTTAATAAGTTTAATCTTTCTTTATCCCCCCCAAAATTTTACTCCACGATTCTACTGAAATGTCTTTCCTAAAAATGATGAATGTTCTGCCTTTAGAAGCACAGGTTTTCCTCTGGTCCACAAACTGTTCACTGTCTGTAGCATGTACTGTGGACTCTCAGGGTGCCTCCTTGTTGAAGCCCCCTGGCTTCAGTTTTCCCACTGAGGTGCTCTCCTTTCTCTCCTCCTAGATCTCTGAGGTCTTCACGTGCTTCAATTAGATCATTCCCCTTCCATCTCTCATCCATTTAAAAACTGACTGAAGTTAATTTGGGCATTCATAAATGCCAGGTATTGTTAAGGCTCTAGTAGTTAAAAGGAGGTTGGCTATATTCCCTCAACCTTGCACTTGAGGACACTTGGTAATGTAATGGTTAAGTGCTCAGCTGCTAAACCAAAGATTTGTGGGTGGAACCCAGCACTTCTAAGGGAGAAAAACCTGGCAATCTCCTCCCATGAAAATTATATAAAATCCAGTAAACTTAAGAGCTGAAAGTCCAGAAACTAGCTCTATGGCTAAAGTTCTGATTGGTCCAGTTATAGAAGGGCCATGGAACCTGGACCTCTAAAAGGGTGGCTGCTCCTGCTCTTACAATACTGTTTGCTGGATTATGTGCTTTTTATTTATTTATTTTTTAACTCTATTTTTATTCAGACCAGTAGGTCTATCGTGGCCTTTGTAGCTATTCCAGTCAACCACATTTTTGCAATGAATTCATTTCATCAGTGAATGAGCGATCTCACAGTCCTAGAGATTTTGACAAGATTTATAGTAGCAATTTTTGGATTTTAATTTCTTATTTGGGTACTTTAAATACTCACTAACCTCCTTTAGGGTATAGATTAGAACTAATTACCACACATGGGTCTCACATCACACTATTTTTATTAGTATATCTCAAAAGCCATTATAAACAAGGCCAGATGTTCTTCTCAGAGTGATGGTGGTCTCCTGCTTCAGCAGTGCTTGAATGGAACCAGGTGCTCACCAACCTTCCTGAACCTCCACTCCCAGCCAACCCTTCATCACCTCCTCAGAGCGCACCCTCCGATGCCCCAAGGCCACCGCCACAGCTCCAGCTCCGCACAGCTGCTACCACGACTCCTCAACCACCACCATGATGACCTTGTCCCCCTCTCAAGTGTGCCAGAACTAGTGCCCGGACTCGGAGGCTGCCATTAATTACCAGATCCACCTGGAGATCTATGCCTCCTGCATCTACCTGTCCATGTCTACTTCAACCCCAATGATGTGGCTTTGAAGAATTTTGCCAAATACCTTATTCACCAATCACAGAAGAAGAGGGAACAGGCCAAAACTGATGAAGTTGAAGAACCAGTGATGTTGCTGGATCTTCTGCAGGATATCAAGAAGCCAGACCCTGATGACTGGGCAAGTGGAATGAATGCATTGGAGTGTGCATTACACTTGGAAAAAAGCATCAGTCAGTCACTACTGGAAATGCACTAAACTGGCCACTGACAACAACAAGCCCCATTTGTGTGACTTCATTGAGACATGTGACCTGATGGAGCAGGCGAAATCCATCAAAGAAATGGGTGACTGCATAACCAACTTGAGCAAGATGGGGGCCCCAGAATCTGGCCTGGCAAAGTATCTTTTTGACAAGCATACCCTGGGAAACTGTGACGAGGAGAGGTACACTTTAGCCTGTCTTCCCCACAGCCCCCAAGACAGCACCTGCATGTTGGGTTTATCTTTACCTTTTCTATGAATTGTACCAAAGCATCCACCTAAGTTCTTTCATTTGCACCATTCCTTCAGATAAAGCAATTTGGTACCCAACCCCCCTAAAAAAGCCATTATAAACAATATAACATAAATCCTGCATTCAGCCCCTCCTCTAGGTTTGCAATAAGAGAAACACAGAATAAGTTTGTGGATTTTTATCCTGGACTCCATGGAGACTAATGCATGAGCCTCAGGGTATCTGTGAATTATCTATAATTTTATATGTAGCTTTTTCTAAACAGACAGTTCATGTTATCGTTGGGTGCCATAAGGTCAATTCTGACTCATAATGACCCTATGAGAGAGAGAGAAGAATTGCCCCATAGGGTTTTCTATTGTTGTTAGATGCTTTGGTGGTTAAGTTTGTGTATCAGCTTGGCTGGGCCTGGTTGAATGGCTGGGCAGCTGGTTGTAGTATTCCCCATGATAAGACTGGTCATCAACTCCATGGTAGAATCTACTGTGAGCAGCTGAGAAACTGCCTTAGGGATGTGGTCTGCTTCCTGCTTATAACGAGAACCCTTGGGGAATGGTCTCTAGCTTATGGCATGCTTGAACCCTGCATGTAGCTGTCCATGTCATTGTTTAGCACCCTGCCATGCTCTGCCGATGTTGAGACTTTTAATGGACCTGAATTAATGGCCTGCCATGTGGTTTGGTAATATCAGGACTGTGCCTTATTACTCGTCAACCTTGGGCTTGTCAGTGTCAGCAGGCAGCAGCTGTTTGAGTAAAGAAAAGCCTCTAGCTCCATGGACCAGGAGCAGGAGGCAGAGCTGAAGCCCAAGGTTGAGGGGCTTTCACCTAGCCCCTAGATCCTGGCACTTTGAATTCAGACTTAATGCCTCCAAACTGTGAGAGAATAAACTCCTGATTGTTAAGGCTATCCCATTTGTGGTGTATTCCTGCCAGAGCTGCACAAGGTAACCGAAACAGATGCCATCAAATGGATTTAACTCATAGTGACCCCAAGAGACAGAGTAAAACTACCCCACAGTTTTCTAGGCTTTAGTCTTATGGGAGAAGACCACTAGGTCTTTCTAGATCTTCTAGATCTTCTGGGTGTGTTAGAACCACCAACTTTCATTTAGCAGCTGAGAAGTTAACTCTTGCTTCACCTTAGCTCTTCAGATCTTTGTTTCAGCATGCCATAAATCTTTGCAACTTTTTTGCAACCTTATTCATACTGAATCTAGAACATTATTCATATAAAAGGGATATTGTGCACGTGACTGATCTTTCCCAAGTAGTTATCAACTCTCTTAGGAGATCACATACTAGTGTAGAAAGAAGCAAGATTGTGATACAAGGATCTGATTTCAAATTCTGGCCCTGCCACTCCTTAGATGTGTGACATTGAGCTAGTCACCTAACCTGTTTGATGATTAATTTCCTAATCTCTAAAATGGAAACAATAATACCTTATTTCTAGTGTATTTATGAGAATGAATGAATGAATGAATGAAAGTGTCAAAGGAAGAACACTTAGAAGTAGGAAGGGTCCAGTTCAAAATAAGCTCCTTCCTTCACATTCTCCTCACAATGCAAGGTGACTCATCGTTATAGTCTTTACAGCAATGAACATAATGTCTTACCAAGAATTGATGCTTACAAAGAATGAATTAAACGAAATGACTGTATTACATGCAGTGATAGCAAGTGGCAAGATGAATATTAGGGACAAATTGCAATATAACAATACCAGCTGCTTACCACCTTCTGTGGGGTTGGTCCCCAACTAATTCCATGAGTGAGGAAATGTGACCAGGCCCTTCACCCTCTCCATAATTGTTTGGTTGTGGATTGGACTGCTGTGATCCATGTTTTCATTGGTGGATTCCTGGAAATAGATTGCCACGTCTTTCTTTCTAGTCCATCTTATTCTAGAAACTCTGCTGAAACCTGTTCAACAGCATAGCAACATGCAAGCTTCCACTGTTAGATGAGTGTTAGCTGTACCTGAAGTGCATTGGAAAGAATTGAACCTGGGTCTCCCATGAAAGAGGATAATTCTACCATTGAATTGCTTCCTCTAGCTACTTAGGTGGTTGTTTTAATGCTACCTTCTTTTTATGATTTAATGATTGCATTTCAGAATTTTACTGGGTGTTATCTCTCACAAAGAATCTAAACAATTGATTTTTTTTTTTTTAATCGTGATTTGGGTGAAAGTTTACAGAGCAAATTCACTTTCCATACAGCAGCTCACATACACTTTGTCTCGTGATATTGACTGCAATTTCCTGCAATACAACAGCTCCCCTTCCACTTCCTCCCCATAGAAAACAACGAATTCTTGTGCAACTTCACAAATGCAAACTATTTTCACTAGCTTTTATATGAATTACACTTCGCAAGTCACAGATTTTAACACTTGAATGTAAGTTTACATTTCTGTTCTCCTTGATAAATTGTGATACTTCAAGAAGACTGAAGTATCACAATTTGATATTAATCAATAGGTATCACTACTGATCATCTTCTGTCCCTAGTCCCTGACACAGCACCTAGCGTATAGAATGTGCCAGGCATCACATTGTAGTTTTCAATGAACTGAGGAGGTAGAAGCTTTCTATGAAGTGTCACAATGTGCCCTGGCATATGGAATTCCTGTCAAACACAGAGTAGGAACCTCCAACCTGGTCATACCTGGAGGGATTCCAGCAGGTCTGCTGAGATAGTGATGTACACATTGAGCTTCAAAAGATAAAGTAGAAGGAAGTATTATTGAGAGAAAACACTCATTTGGTTGAATCAATGAATATGTCTTCTACTTAAATCTCAAATGTATAGATTATAACATTGGATGTTGGCTATTGTGTTTAACCAGAAAAAGGGTCATGTTTTTATTATATAGAAAGCTGTATCCCTTGCTAACTGAAGTATGGTCATTAATTGAAGAAAATAAAAGATACACCAAGAGAATGAAGTATTTTATAACATGCTTTAGAAATCAGATCCTTTTAAACTATCTGAAGATACTCTATTGTTTCCATCTCATCCTTAAAATGATCAGATAGCTCTCCCTGAAGACCTGCAAAGACATGACAGAAAGAAGATAATATATTCTTTTATCACTCAGGTTAATTTGTGAGTGTGAGTAATTAGATAAATGGGCTGTCAATGTGCACCTATAGAATTAAGTGCCGTGACAATTCTCCAGAGAAGGGCAGCCAGAGCACTGGCCAGGATCACAGTACTCTACATTCTGGCTGATGTTTGCATGTTTATACTCTCGGGACTCATAACTGAAGGTTACAAGATCAGTACTAGGAATCTCTTCAAAAAGTCCACCAAGGGCATTTGGAAAAGTCAACCCTGGAGCACTGAAAAGGCTATGTAAATGAACCCCTCCTGCAAGTCTGTGCCCACAGCTCAGCCCTGCTTTATGAAAAAGGCTGATGAGAAAAGAGAAGGCAACATCAAATAAGAAACAGCTGAGGACTGTGGAAGACAGGGGCATGCAAAAGTCTTTATTTTTTAAGGTACATTTAAAGGATCTATACATATGCACACATACTAAATTATATTTTAAGGTACATTAAGGCATCGAGGGGAGTCTCTGAATGGCACAAAATTTGAAGCAATTGGCTGCTAACTGAGAGGTTGGCAGATCGAGTCCACGCTGAGGCACCTCAGAAGAAAGGTGATGTACTTCCAAAAATCAGCGATTGTATGAACCCCTGTGGAGCACAGTTCTACTCTGACAATATTGGGGTCATCATGAGTTGAAATCGGCTTAATGACAACACTTTTGGCTTGATTTTGTTTTTTATGTCTTGTTTAAAGTGTCTTATCCATACCAAGAATTTTATAGGATAGTCACGTTTTGGGGACTCTGGTAGCATAGTGCCTAAGGCACTCAACTGCTAACCAGAAGGCTGGCGGTTCAAACCCACCAGCCACTCCTCAGAAGGTCGGAAGGAAGATGGGGCAATCTACTTCTGTAGTGATACCACCTTTGAAACCCAAGGAGGGGGTCACTATGAGTTGGGTCCGACTCTACAGCACAAAACAACAAACAGTGACGTTTTGAGTCAATGGAAGAGACAATTGTATACAATGGTAAGAATTTATGTCAAGAAATGGAAATAAAATGATGTATCTTCTTTTTGATATAAATGGAAAGATGTGCTATGATCATACTACATGAGTAATCAAACAACTGGAAACACTCCATCAACATTCAGCATTTAACACAAATTTATCAAACACCTTTATGCCAGGTACTGAAAATAGAAAAAGACGTAATACTTGTCCACAAAGAACAAAGCCTAGTAAAAGAGAAAGACAAGTAAATAATCACTTATAAGACATATAAAAAGCACATCAAAAGAAGCATGCACCAAGGAGAGGCCTAAACTAGAGGCGGCCGGGAAGTGGGAGTCGTTTCCTGCATGAAATGACATTGATGCTGGGTTTCATGATTTTTAATGTGGCACATACAATGTATCCTTCCACATCTAAGGAGAGAATAACTCAGTTTTTGAAATTATTATTATAGTCATATTAAATAAGCACTTACTACAGAACAGTCACTGAGCTAAATTGTTGCATATCCCCTGTCTGGTGAAATAGACATTAGTGTTGTTAGGTGCTGTTGAGCCTATTCCAACTCATAGTGACTCTATATACTTCAGAACAAAATACTGCCTGGTCCTGCACTCCTCATTATTGTTGCTATCTTC
>NW_006921998.1:62496-63903 GCF_000298275.1 Orycteropus afer afer
AGTTTCTGGCAGTTCCTTGTCAGTGTACTGCTACAAATGTTTTTGTATTATCTTCAGCAAAATTTTGCTTACATATGATATTAATGATATTTTTTGATAATTTCTAGATCCAACTGGATCATCTTTCTTTGGAATGGGCAAAAATATGTATCTCTTCTAGTTGCTTGGCCAGGGAGCGGTCTTCCAAATTTCTTGACCTAGACAATGAGCAACTCCAGCACCATGGCCATTTGTTGAGACACTTCAAGTGGTGTCCTATCAATTCCTAGAGCCTGTTATTTTTTTGCCAGTACCTTCACTGCAGCTGGGACTTCTTTCAGTACTGTCAGTTCTTGATTTTATGCTACCTGCTGAAATATCTGAACATTGACCAACCCTTTTTTAATACAGTGACTCTGTATCCCTTTCATCTTCTTTAGATGTTTCCTACATCATTCAATAGAAGAAAGGTTGGGCAATCTACTTCTGTAGTGATACCACCTCAGAAACCCAAGGAGAGGTTGCTATGAGTCGGGTATGACTCTACGGCACATAACAACAACATTCAATATTTTGCCCCTATAATCATTCAATATTGCAACTCAAAGTATGACTTTTTCAGTTCTTTCAGCTTCAGAAATGTTGAGTATGTTCTTTGCTTTTGTTTTTCTAACTCCAGATCTTTGCACTTTTCATTATAATTCTTTACTTTGGCATCTTGAACTGCCCTTTGAAATCTTCTGTTCAGCTCTTTTACTTTATCATTTTTTCCACTAGCTTTAGGCTACTCTGTATTCTAGAGTTAAGTTTCAGAGTCACTTCTGGCATCCATTTTGGTCTTTTCTTTCATGCCTGTGTTTTTAATGGCCTTTTTCTTTCTTCATGTATGATGTCTTTGATGGCATCATACAACTCATCTGGTCTTCAGTTACTGGTGCTCAATGCATCAAATCTACTTTTCAGATGGTCTCTAAATGGGAGTGGGATATACTCAAGGTTGTACTTTGGCTCTCACAGAATTGTTTTAATCTTCTTCAGCTTCAACTTGAAATCGCATATGATAAAGTGACAGCCTGTTCCATAGTCTGCCACTGGCCTAGTTTGACCATTGAGCTTCTCCATAGTCTCTTTCCACAGATGTAGTCAATTTGATTCCTATGTAGTCCATTTGTTGAGGTCCATGTGTATAGTCACCATTTACATTGTGGAAAGAAGTGTTTACAATCAACAAGTCATTGGTTTTACAAAATTTTACTATGTGATCCCTGTCATCATTTCTGTCACCAAAGCCTTATATTCCAGCTACTGATTCTTCTCCTTTGACAAATGAGATGTTCTTGTTGTTGTTATTAGGTGCCATCGATTTGGCTCCAACTCCTAATGACCCTATCTATGTACCACAGAATGAAACACTGTCAGGTTCAGCAT
>NW_006921998.1:65168-66221 GCF_000298275.1 Orycteropus afer afer
GGATCTCTTCTAGTCAGTTGGCTAGGTAGGTGTCTTACAAATTACTTACAAATTACTCATAGATTGGTAAGTGCTCCCAGTGCAGCCTCTGTTTGTTGAAACATCTCACTGGGTATTCTGTCAATTCCTGGAACTTTATTTTTTGCCAGTTACTTCCAAGCAACTTCAGCTTCTTCCATGAATACCATTGGTTTTTGGTCATGTGCTACCTTCTGAAATAGATGAACACCAACCAATTCTTTTTGCTATAGTGATTCTGTGTACTCCTTCATTTTCTTTTGATGTTTTCTGCATCTTTCAATATTTTCCCCATAGAATCTTTCAATATTGCAACTTGAGGCTTAAAGTTTTTCTTCAGTTCTTTCGGTTTGAAAATATTGAGTGTGTTCTTCCCTTTTAGTTTTCTAACTCTAGGTCTTTTCACATTTAATTATAATACTTTGTCTTCTCAAGCTGCTCTTTTAAATCTGTTCAGCTCTTTTATCTTGTCATTTCTTCCATCTGCTATAGCTATGCTCCATTATAGAGCAAGTTTCAGAGACTCTTCTGTCATTCATTTTGGTCTTTTCTTCTTTCACTGTCATTTTAATGACCTTCTTCATGTATGAGGCCCTTGACGCCATCTCACAATTTGTCTGGGTTTTTGTCATTAGTGTTCAATGATTCACATCTATTTCTCAGATGGTCTCTAAATTCAAGTGGGATAGAAGCAAGGACATATTTTGGCTCTTGTGGACTTGTTTTAATTGTCTTCAGCTTCAACTTGAACTTGCATATGACCAATTGCTGGTCTGTTGCACAGTTAGTTCCTGGCCTTATTTTGGCTGAAGATATTGAGCTTCTTCATTGCCTCTTTCCACAGATGTAGTCAATCTGATTCCTGTGTATTCTGTCTGGTGAGGTGAATGTGTATGGCCACCACTTATGCTGTTGAAAAAAGTCATTTACAATGAATAAGACTTTGGTCTTGCAGAATTCTATCACACAATCTCCAAAATCATTTCTATCACCACGGCCATCTTTTCCAACTACTAGTGATTCTTCTTCGTTTCC
>NW_006921998.1:66691-68139 GCF_000298275.1 Orycteropus afer afer
AGACATATTTTGAGTGCCTTCTGATCTGAAGGGCTCATCTTCTGGCACTATATCAGAAAATGTTTCAGGACTATTCATAAGCTTTTCTATTAATATATGAGACAGTGTTTCATTGTTTTTTATAAGGCTTTTACTGGCCAACATTTTGAGAAATGGATGGCTTCTTCCTTCTTCCAGATCTGTCTTAGTCTGGAAGCTCCACTGAAACCTGTCCACCTTGAACAATATCATTAATATCACATGCAAGTAAAAGCTTGAAATACTGGTGACATAGCCTCAAAACTTACACCAACACACAAGCCACCACAGTATGACAAACTGACAAGGGAGTGGTGGTGATAGATGACACAGACATCAGTATTCCCATTTTACAGATGAGAAAACTGAGACACAAGAAGAGAATAAGTCAATCCTATTAATCATTCCCAGGTAAATTGTAGGTCAGGATTCAAATTCAGTTCTTTGTAAAGGAGATGCCTGAACTGTAAGGCACCTTATACAGATTCATTGGGCATCCCAGTAAAAGAAAGAATGACAACTGGAATAGCTATATGTTTCTTAGACAAGTAGAGCTAGGATTGACTGTTGGGAAATGGATGGAAGTCAGAAAGTTAGAGCACTGCTGGTGGACATTCTGTGGGGCCAGAGACACACAGGGAAAACATCCTTTGTCCTTCTGTGGTCCAAACTCATTCCCTTGCTTCTCTAAATGGTTGCCCACGGTCACATGATCTGATCTTGCTGATTCTTCTTGACTTAAATTGAATTGCATGGAACAGGATTTTAAAAGAGCTCTCACTCTGCTCTATGTGTTCTAGGATAACACCCAATGATGTCCTTCATGACTGAGACATTGTCACTTGGTTCTGCCTAAAAGTTGACTCTGACAAGAACCAGAAGCCTTGGAAAATTTAGTTTCATTATTTCTTCCTCCTTTTATGCCACTGTTTCTCAAAGTTTTTTCATTGTCAAGTCCTGAAGATGCCTTTATGTAGCCATTTTTTTTTCTAATGCCCCTGATGATATTTTAATATCCCAGATATACTATATATTAATTAATCTACTGTGTGTCTATCTAAACTTTATACATGAATGCATTTTTACCCTCTTGGGAGTATTATGGTAGTCCCTGGGTGGTGGAAATGGTTATGTGCTGGACTACTCGCTGAAAGGTTGGCTATTCAAACCTACACAGTGATCTGCTTCAGAAAGGTCACCACCTTAAAAACCATATGAAACAGTTATACTTAACACACATGGGCTCACCATGAATTTGAACTGAGTCTACAGCAACTAGCAACAGCCCTGATAGAAAAGAATACCATGTCTCCTACACTGCCTTCTGTTGTAACAAGGGAAAGAGGTCTATGAAATCAGACAGTTTAGGATCACCCTGAGTTTCAAGACAAGTTGCCTAATCTCTCTGAGCGCAAAATTTTTTCTATGAA
>NW_006921998.1:69059-70486 GCF_000298275.1 Orycteropus afer afer
TGCTCTGACCTGATAAAGCATTTAACCTCTTTGGGCTTGTGTTTCTTCATCTGTAAAGTAGATATAAACTGTGCACTTTCAATGGAGTGTTGTTTTGAGCATTAAATCATATAATGCCTGCATAATGTCTAACACATGGTTCCCAGTGTTAGTTATTTCTTCTCTAAGAAGCTTTGTTTACTGAGATGTCACAGGATACAGTCATTATACACAAAAGGATAAAATACACAATTTGTATAGCAATAAATATGGGACATTAATAACTTACCTCTCCAGAACACTTCATAGATATAAAATATTTTCACATTCATAATTCACGTTCCCTTCTATTATAACAGGGTGTTTTGTTTACTTACTGCCACTCTAACAGACAATACCACAAATGGGATGGCATTAACAAATTGGAGTTTATTCTCTTACAGTTTTGGAGGCCAAGTTCCAAATACCAAATTCTAGGGGCTGGGTGAAAGCCCCTTGACCTTGGACTTCAGCTCTGCCTCTTGCTCCCAGCTCACTGATACTGGAGGCTTTCTTCTCTGAGGCAGCTGCTGACTGCTGAGGCTGACTAACCCAAGGTCGACAAGTAAAAATTCACAGTCCTGATATTACCCAACCATACGGCAGGCCATTGATTCAAATCTATTAAAAGTCCCAAGATCGGCAGAGCATAGCAGGCTGCTGAATGATAACTCAGCCACATGCAGTGTTCAAGTATGCCAAAAAGCTGGAGACCTTCCTCAAATTTGCTTCTTATACACTGGAAACAGCCCACATCCCTAAAGCAGCTACTCAGCTGCTGCTGTAGATTCCACCATGGAGTTAATTATCAATCTCACCATGGGAATAACTACATCCAGCTGCCAAGCCACTCAACCGGGCCAAGTTGACACACAACCTTAACTATCACACAGGGGAGGGGTCATATCAGAATGTAGACAACTTGGTATAATAAGGAGAATGGCATTATTATCTCCATTATAAAAGCCCAAAAATGTGGGGGCCATATGAACAACCCTGTGTCACATATTTATACTCTAAGTTGTGTAGCTGGAATTCTAATCCAACTCCTATAATTCTAATATAAACTTCATTTTTCCTTAATATGGTTTACAAATCTTGGTTTGTTAAGCAAAGAAGAGTTGGTGCTTTTAAGTTGTGTTGTTGGTGAAGCATATTGAAAGTATCATAGGCTTCCAGAAGAACTAACAGATCTGCCCTGGAAGAAGTACAGCTGCAATGTTCCTTGCAAGTGAGAATGGCCAGAATAACAACATCACCTACTTTGGTCATGTTGTCAAAAGGGACCATTCCTTGGAGAAGGAGAAGGATATTATGCTTGGTAAAGTGGAGGGTCAGTGAAAAAGGGAAGATCTGGTGACTTAGTGCCTAAGGTATTTGACTGTTAACCAAAAGGCTGGTGGTTCAAA
>NW_006921998.1:72801-73870 GCF_000298275.1 Orycteropus afer afer
TTTGTGTTCTTGATGTTGAAGTGTATCCATACTGAAGGTCTTTGATCTTTGTCAGTAAATGCTTTCTACTTTTAGCAAGTAAGGTTGTATCATCTGCACATGGCTTGTTGGTAATGAATTTTCCACCAATTCTTATGCCATGTTTTTCTTTATATAGTCCAGTTTGTCAGATGGAGTGGAAAGGCTCAACATACAGGTTGAATAAGTATGGTGAAAAGGCACATCCCTGACACACACCTGTCAGGATTTTAAACCATGCAGTAGCCCCTTGTTCTATTTGAACTATTGCCTCTTGCTCTATGTAAAGGTTCAGCATGAACACAATTTATTATTCTGTTTATCTAGTAGTTTTAAATAATAGATAAAATTTGAATATTATTTTAAATTAGAAGTTTCTTGTATTTAAAAGTTGATTTATAAATGATCAAATAGCATTCATTTGGGGAGAATTAAATTCAGTAGTTGTCATGAATATAACTATAATTTAGTGAAACCTTATCATGCACCTGGTATATATTCAACACTTTACATGTTTCTGAAGGGAACATGAAAGACTATACCTTACTTCCCTTCTTTTCAAAAGCATATGGCCTTGCTTGGGAACCAAGACATACACATGACCTATGCCACAATTACCATAGAGTTGCCTCCAAGTAATGTGTGTGTTCCAGAGGAGAATTGTGCGCCATGGAGTTTTCAATGGCTGATTTTTTGGACCTAGATAACCAGGCTTGTCTCCTGAGGTATCTCTGGGTGGACACAAACGTCCAACATTTCAGGTAGCAACTGAGTGTGTTAACCATTGTACTACCTGTACTAACCATGTATAGGGACTCTATACATGACCTAGAGAGTACTAAAGCAAATTTAATTAAATGAGGAAATACATGGCAATGACTTAAGTTACTAAAAAATGACTAGAAAGAGTGAGTTAAATATCCATGGCAAATACAGAATGCTTTAGGAAGATGATCCACCAAAAAGATAACGGGGTGTGCATTTTACACACAGGGAGAAGGGCAGTGGGAGAAAGACTGTTTATAGGCCAGAAAATTGAAGAGTCAAACCA
>NW_006921998.1:75940-76476 GCF_000298275.1 Orycteropus afer afer
GCAATGAATAGAGTCATAAAAGTTTCAAGCTAAATGGCACTGGTAAAGGAATGGAAGTAGCTAAGGGCACAGGTATCCTAGTTGTACAGCCCTAGGTGTACATCCAGCTCCACCCCAATTACTACATATGTTGTAACCTGGAGCATAATATTTAAGCTCTCAAAGCATCCATTTACTCTTGTTTAAAATGGAAATCTTAAAAATATTCATCTCAGATCTTTGATCTAAACAGTAAACCTGATACTGTGTGTTAATGTTACACAGTATTTATGTGATATAAGCATATGGACAATAAGGCAACTGAGCTGCACAGAAAGTGAAATTCTTGCTCAAAGTCACAAAATGTATGCATGGCAAAAATGAAACTTGAATCCAGCCTGATCCTCAACCAATGCCTCCTTCACTTTACCAAGAAGCCATTCCATTCACAATAGAAGGAGAAAATATGAGTGAACATTCAGAAAAAATATATTATATAATCCAGAATGTTGTTGTTGTTGTTGTTATTTGCCGTCGAGTCAGCCCTGACTCATAGC
>NW_006921998.1:77366-78754 GCF_000298275.1 Orycteropus afer afer
AAAGGTTATCTTTAACACAATGGAAAAGGGCAAATGAATGTTAACATTTAATTAAAATCACAGGAAAAGAAAAAGCAACAGTGCAGGGCAGTGGTGGAGAGAAGGGTGTGTCAGTGTCTTAAGGAAGCAGGCTGGCCAAACACAGAGGCAAAATCTATATGCAGATAGTTGAATTAGCAGCTCTCTATGGTTCTGACCATGGTGCAGTTCTTTGTGTTCAGGAGAGAGTACAGAGAAAAGACTTTGAAGTCACAAAGAGCTGCACTGGGAAGAGCCTACAGACTGTTATAAGCAAGGGCTCAGAAGCCATACTGCCAGACTTCAAAAACCAGCTATGCACACCTTACTAATTGCATGTTCTCAGGCCTCTGTTCCTTAGTGTCCTTATCTGTAAAATGGGGATGATGCTAGTACCTACTTATATAGTAAGAATTGTTGGTGGTACCATTGTTAAATGCTCAGCTACAAACTGAACAGTTGATGACTAAAACCCACCAATCACCTCTAGGGAGAAAAGACCTGCCAAACTGTTCCTCTAAAGAATGCAGCCTAGGAAACCCTATGGTGCAGTTCTACTCTGTCATGTATAAGGTCACTATGAGTTGGAAAGAACAGTCAGATCACACTCATAGCAACCCTATGGACAACAGTACAAAGCACTAACTGGTGCTACATCATCCTCACAATCATTGCTATGTTTGAGCTCTTTTTTGCAGCCACTGTGTCAATTCATCTCCCTGAGGGTCTTCCTCTTTTTTCCTGACCCCCTATTTTACCAAGCGTGTTGTCTTTCTCCAGGGACTGGTTCCTCCTGACAACATGCCCAAAGTATGAGAAATGAGGTCTGGCCATTCTCAGTTTTAAGGACCTTCTGGCTGTACTGCTTCAAAGACAGATTTATTGTTCTCCTGGCAGCCCATGCTGCTTTCGGTATTCTTTGCCAATGCCACCACTCAAAACCATCGACTCTTCTTCAATCTTCCTTATTCATTGCCCAGCTTCCACATGCATATGAGGTGATGGAAAATATCATGGTGTGGGTCAGTTGCAACTTAGTCCTCAAAGGGACCTTTTTGGTTTGTAGTACTTTAAAGAGTTCTTTTGAAAAAGATTTGTCCAATGAAATATGTCATTTGATTTCATTAATGCTGTTGCCATGGTGTTGATTGTGGATTCAAGTAAAATGAAATCCGAAAAAATTTATTTCCATTTATCATGTTGTTGCTTATTGGTCAAGTTATAGGATTTTGGTTTTCTTTGTGTTGAGGTATGACTCATGCTGAAGGATGTAGTCTGATGTTCAGCAGTCAGTGCTTCAAGACCCATTTGCTTTCAGAAAGCAAGGTTCTGTCATATGCTTATGTTGTTGTTGTTATTTGCCGTCGAGT
>NW_006921998.1:85469-86692 GCF_000298275.1 Orycteropus afer afer
TCAATCCCTGGATCTTGTTTTTTTGCTTTGTTTTTACCCTCAGTACAGCATGGAATTGTTCTTTGAGGACCATCAGTCTTTGATCAAATGCTACCTCCTGAAATGGTTAAACATTGACCAATCATTTTTGGTACAGTGGCTCTATGAATTCCTTCTATTTTCTTTTGATGCATTGATAAATTTTTTGGCCATAGAATCCTTCAAAATTGCAACTCAAAGCTTGAACTCTTTCTTTAGCTTTTCAGCTTGACAAATGCTGAGTATGTTGTTCCCATTTGGTTTTCTAACTACACATCTGCACATTTCATTGTATTACTTTCTTTGTCTTCTTAAGCCACCCTTCAAAATCTTCTTACAGGTCTTTTACTCTATCATTTCTTCCATTCACTTTACTCTACACTTAAAAGCAAGTGTCAGAATCTTTTCTGACATCCATTTTGGTCTTTTGTGTTCTTTCCTATCTTTTTATAGACCTTTTACTTTTTTCGTGTATGTTGACCTTAATGTTATCCCACATATCATCTGGCTTTTGGTCATTGGTGTTCCATGTGAGAAATCTGTTCCTGAAAGGGTCTCTAAATTCAGGTGGGATATACTCTGGGTCATATTTTGGTTCTCGTGGGTTTGTTTTAAGTTTCTTCAGCTTCAGCTTGAATGTGCATAAGAGGAATTGGAGGTCTGTTCTGAAGTCTGCCCCTGGCTTTCTTCTAACTGATGATATTGAGCTTCTCCATCATCACGTCCCACAAATGTAATAATTTTGATCCCTTTACATTTCATCTCACTAGGTCCATATGTATACTGTCCCCATTTATGTTGTTGAAAAATATATTTCCAATGAATAGATTGCTGGTCTGACAAAACTCTGTCATGCCATTTCTGGCTATATTTCTATCACAGGGGCTATATTTTTCAACTACTGGTCCTTCTTCTTTGTTTCTAACTTCACGTTCCAAGCATTGGCCATTATGAATGCATTTGAATTTCATGTCAGATCAAGCTGTGACTTCCAATGTTAGTAAAAATCTTCAATTTTATCAATTTTGGCATTAATGGTTAGTACATAAATTTGAATAATAGTTCTATCAACTGGTCTTCCTTATAGATGTATGGACATTAACTGATAGGTGTATGGATATTATCCAATCTTGATAGCCTTGTACTTTAGGATAGATCTTGAAAAGTTATTTTTGACAATGAATGCAATGCTATTCTTTTTAAAC
>NW_006921998.1:92467-103219 GCF_000298275.1 Orycteropus afer afer
TCTCTGTTCAAGAGCAAGTTTCAGAGACTCTTCTGACATCCATTTTTGGATGCCCATTTCTTCTTTTCCTTCTTTTTTAATGACCTCTTGCTTTCTTTATGGATGATTTTCTTGATGTCACCCCACAATTCCTCTGGTTTTCAGTCATTGGTGTTCAATGCTTCAAATCTGCTCTTCAGATGGTCTCTAAATTCAGGAGGGATATAATCAAGGGCATACTTTGGCTCTCATGGTCTTATTTTAATTGTCTTCAACTTCAAGTTTTACGTGCATATGAGCAGTTGATGGTCTGTTCCACAATCAGCTTCTGGCCTTGTTTTGGCCAGGAATGCTACAACTCATAGCTGTGCAACTGTATGATTAATGAAAATGAGGTCCTGTGGCACCTCTTCTGAATTCTCCCTGATATTTAATGATGTTTTCAGTTCTTTATTTTTGTATCATTATCTTTTATTAACTTTCCCCTATGGTCCTTTTAATTTGGATGTTTTCAAAGCATGGCAACCTTCAAACTGCAGCAATAAACAGAACTGAGTTAGCTTTACACCATTTTTGTGCCTTGGTCTAATAGCATATTGGATAATAGTGGGTATTGCTAAGACAGAGGACTTCATGAAGCTCACTTTGTTATGTGATTGTTATGTATGCATCTGCAAAATCATATAAATCTTCAAAATATTTCTCTAGTAAATGATAAATTACACAAATCCCAATGATAAAAGTATGGGACAAAGCCAAGACTTGGAAGGAGAAAGATCTCAGTTCTGTTTTTTGTTGTTGTTAGGTTCTGTCCAGTGGGATCCAACTTATAGAAACCCTATGTGTGACCAAAGAAAACACTGACCAGTCCTGTACCACTCTCATAATTGTTGCTGTGTTTGGGCCCAGTTTTGTAGCCACTGGGTCATTCTGTCTCATTGAATGTCTCCCACTTTTTCACTATCCTTCTGTTTAACCAAACATTATGTCATTCTCCAATGATTAGTCCCTTTTAATGATATGTCTAAAGAAAGCAAGATGAAGTTAGAAATGCTCTATATCTTCATTTTAGTTGTGATTACAGAGATAACATGTGTGTGTGTAAAAATTCATTGAGTTGTACACTTATGATTTGTGTACTTTATATATTTTATATTTTGTACTTCAGTATTAAGTTGAATAAAAAGTTAAAAATATACCTGCCTATTTTCACAGAAAATTTAGCATTATATGAAATTTGGATCTGTGTCCTTGCTTTGCATGATTATCTACATTGAGACAGAGCCCAGAGTGAGATGAAAATGTGCTATCTTTAGTTTGTGAACTTTTAGGAATCTCTGGGTGGTGATAATATATGAGTACCCTTTAAGTATGGGAACTGAATAAGCACAGGGCATTGTGTGATCACACAGGTTGCATGCCAACGAAGCTGGCCCTGAACAGAAATAATCCACGAGATGTCCTCGAAAGTGAGAAAGTCTTGCTAAGTTTAGGTCCCTACATAGTGTATAGTGATATGATAAAACTTATTGGCTTTGTCAGGAAGGCATAGTTTGGGTTAAATAGGTTATGTCTTATTGAGCTGAATGACTAAGGTAGGGTTCTACTCTATTGCAAAGGCAACAGGATAAATGCTTATTATGGGGAAATATACTAAAGCTGAGATTAGACACAATTCCTTAATTAAAGAAGGAACAATTTAAATGAGCCGAAGGAATAGAAAACATGTGTTCTATTAAGATGAAATGTGCAGTGTTCTCCATGCTACAGAGACAATCTACAGTGATCTAGTGATAAGGAGCTAGAAGAGCATGTGTAACAGTGATAGCTTTTTCTTCATTGATTGAAGATTTCAATGCTTCATTTATATTACTCAATTCATTAAATTTTTGTTGTTGTTGTTGTTATGTGCCATCGAGTCACTGTCATTAAATATACTAGAACTCTTCATGGCTCTGAGATGAAATATTTGACATAGAGATGAGCAAGATAAAGGATTCAAGAGGACAAAGTAGAGGGAATACAACTGAAAGTTGGGAGGCTTGGGATCACCAACATATCATGCGTACTCTGTGCTAGCCCAGTTAGTAGAGATTCAAGATTTAGCGATGATCAATACGCCTTATGTGTATGCAAAGACCAACTGCATAGATGAGTTGGCCTGGGTCATGGGTTATAAACAGATGCATTGCAAGGAGACACAGCAAACTTTTGTCAGTTCACATTTTGGATAGTCATTTATGCAGAAAAATGTAATTGTCCCTTGATAGTGAAATTAAATTCTTATCAATACTAGACAGGTAGAATTAGAGGCAAAGTTTCAAAATAGGGAATATATTTTAAAAATAAAAACTCCATAAAGTAAAATTTCTACCAGAGTCTTTAATAAGATTTTATTGTACAGATACTTTCAAACAGCTCTGTGCTTTCAGAAGTGCTAAGCATGGCCATTCAAACAGCAATGCATAAATCTCCCCCTTTATAAACTGAAAACTCAGGAGTTCTCATCACCACTTGACTTACTTTACTAATTGCTAGGGAAGGTGTTAAGAAATATGTAATGATTTTGACATTTCCCTCTTGTAGTTTTAAAATAACTTTTTTATTGCAGTATGTGATCAGTACAGAATGACTACTGCAGAAGGATCTGTGGACCCAGAAATTCCACATGGAGAAGGAAACGTGGTGTTTTTCTTCATTCGTGACAATTTTGAATCTAGTAACTGAAAGAACATTTTTCTAAGCATGAGCAGGATCCCATTTAAACACCACACCAACCTTACAATAAGACCATTGCGCATTTGAAATCCGTATTTGGAGAATGTATGTGCAATCTTTACTTTCTCTTAGGCTTGGCTATGACACAGAAAGAAAGCTTGCAGAAGAGAGTGAGTAATTAAAGAAACAAGCAATTAACTAATTGATCCTAACAAATAGCTTGCACTACACCGACACCAGCAGCATAATTGCAAACATTCTGTAGGGCAGAGTAGGCTAGGATCGTAGATGTGGGTTCACTCTGACTCTTCAAAAACAGCCACTGCAAACAATTAGGGCACAAACTTTCACTAATACTTGGAACATTTTGAACTTCTTACAGCTCTCTCTCACCTGTGTCACCTCTTTGTTCCATCTACTGGACCCTGTTCCTCTCCCTAGTCCTTTAACATCAACTAACAGAATGTTCATTATTTGCTCTGAAAAATTATTCCTAACAACCCCTTCCCCTGCTCAAAGACTCCATTTAGCAATTTGTTCTGGTTTTTCATAGCCGACCTCACCACTGTTTTTTCTTATGATACTGGGAGCAATTATGTAATTTGTGCAACCCAGAGAAAAATTAAAATGTGGGAGCCACTGTTGAAAATAAATAAAAAGGAGCCCTGGTAATACAATAGTTAAGCACTAAGGTACTAACCAAAAGTTTGGGGTTCAAATCCACACAGTGGCACTGTGGGGAAAGTAACTGGTGACCTGCTCCTGCAAAGATTAAAACAAACAAACAAACAAACAAAAATCCATTGTTATCCACTCTATTCCAACTCATAGTAACCCTATAGGACAGAGTAGATTGCTCCATAGGGTTTCTAAGGCTGTAAATCATTACAGAAGCAAACTGCTGCATTTTTCTCCCATAGAGTGCCTGATGGTTTTGAACCATTGAACTTTTGGTTATCAGTCCAATGCTTTACTCACGCTGCCATCAGAGCTAGTTCTATAAAAATCACAGCCTAGAAAACCCTATGGGGCAGTTCTACTCTGTTACATAGTTTGCTACGACTTAGAATCAACTCAACAGCCCATTCAGCAATGATGAAAAATGAAGAGCTTCAGGACAGTAATGTTGTTGTTGTTGTTGTTATGTGCCGTCGAGTCGGCCCCGACTCATAGCGACCCCTCCTTGGGTTTCCGAGGCAGTATCACTACGGAAGTAGGATTGCCCAACCTTCCTTCCGAGGAGTGGCTGGTGGGTTTGAACCGCCAGCCGTCTGGTTAGCAGGCAAGTGTCTTACCACTATGCTACCAGAGCTCCTCAGGACAGTAATAGTAGAGCATAAAATTGAACATGGAACTTTCTGAGCATGGGCCTGAGTAACTCTACCGAGTACACACCCATGAAACAGCCTTGATTATATGCCTGTGTTGTGACTGCTGCTATCTTCTGAAGTTAAAGTTTCGTGCAAGTAGGAACCACATCTAACATGTTTTTCATAGTATTCCTAGCAACAAATGCCTGGCTACCTCATGGTCGGATTAAGTATCAGGATCTACAAGGTTCTCTGTGTCCTGACCGCTTCTGCTTCTATAATTTCATCACCTTCTTCTCTCCCACTCTCCTTGAAACACAGTTGCCTTATTGAGTATGTATCCTTTATCTCTGTCACAGGCTTTTGCACTTGTTTTGTTCTTCTGTAACAGAGCCATATGACTCTCATGTGTAAATCTTCCAGATCTCAAATGTCCCTTCCTTACTAGATTAACTGTGCTCAGCAAGCACACTGCCACTACCCTGGTTCAAATTCTTCATTGTAGGGTTCTTTACTGAATTTGTATATGTTGTATTTGTATATTTTGTCTCCCACCTCTAGAATGGAAACTCCATTAGGACAAAACAATATCTTTGTGTGTCTGTGTGTCCACTGTATCCCAGGAGGTGGGTAAAAATCTCTGACACATAGTAAGCATGCAATAAATATTTGTTGACCAAATGTGTCAGAACATCCTCCAAGTGACTAGCTTGGATACCTCATCAGGAGGGATCAAGTACTGGAGGAGGGTATCATGTTTGGTAAAGAAGACACCTAAAAGGGCATGGAAGACCCATAGTAAGATGAGTTGGCACAAAAGCTACAACATTGAACTTGAACATGCTAGTGATTGTGAGAATGAAGAAGGCCTGGACAATGTTTCCTTCCGTCGTATATAATGTAGCCATGAATCAAAGTCTACTTGATGGCAGTTGAACACAACAACCATGGATATAGGTTATGATCCCATAGCATGAGGGATGTAATTGGTTTTATTAAATTTCACATGTGAAAAATATTGAATTGGCACATATTTTGTTTTATATTTTTACAACAATGAAAAGTAGTAATTGTCCCATAAATGAGCAAATAAATGAATTAACATGCTGAGGCTTCCTGCTTATTTGAAAATAATTTAAGAGTAAACACACATTCCCTATGACAAATGCAAGATGTCTATAAACTATATATAGCCCATGGACCAAATCTAGCCTACCATCTGCTTCAGGAAATAAATATTTATTGGAATAAAGCCACACCTACTCATTTATGCCACCATTTGTCTGTCAACTTGTTGTACTGTGGTGGCTTGCATGTTGCTATGGGGCTGGAGGCTATGCTACCAGTATTTCAAATACTAGCCAAGTTACCCATAGTGGACAGGTTTCAGTGGTGTGTCCAGACTAAGAGAAACTGGGAAGAAAGGCAATAGTCATCTACTTCCAAAAATAAATTGGCCAGTGGGAACCTTATGAATAGCAGTGAAACACTGTGTGATATATTACTGGAAAACTTTATGAATATCCATGTCTGATAGAGTGCTGGAAGATAAGCCCCTCAGGTTGCAAGGCACTCGAACTTTGGGGAAGAGCTGCCTTCTCAAAGGAGAGTCAACTTTAATGATGTAGAGGGAATAAAGCGTTTGGAACCTTCATTTGCTGATGGAGCGTGACTCAAAAATGGGAAGAAGCTGCTGGAAACACCCATTAATAATTGGAATGTAGACTATATAAAATATGAATCTAGGAAAATTGGAAGTTGTCAAAAAATGAAATGGAAAACATAAAGTTTGATATCTTAGATGTTAGTGAGCCGAAATGGGCTGGTTTTAACCACTTTGAATCAGAAAACCATATGATCTACTATGCTGGGAATGACAAATTGAAGAGGAATTATGTTACATTCATCATAAAAAAAGAATGTTTTAAGATCTATCTTAAAGTACAACGCTGTCAGTAATAGGATAATATCCATACTCCTACAACGAAGGGAGCTCTGGTAGCATAGTGGCTAAGGCACTTGACTGCTAACCAGAAGGCTGGAGGTTCAAACCCACCAGCCACTCCTCGGAAGGAAGGTTGGGCAATCCTACTTCCGTAGTGATACTGCCTCGGAAACCCAAGGAGGGGTCGCTATGAGTCAGGGCTGACTCGACAGCACATAACAACAACAACACAACAAAGACCAGTTAATATTGTTGTTATTCAAATCTAAACACCAACCACTGAAGACAAACATGAAGAAATTGAAGATTTTTACCAACTTCTGCAGCCTGAAATTGACCAAATATGCAATCAGAATGTATCAATGACTACTAGTGATTGAAATGTGAAAGCTGGAATAAAAGAAGCATTGGTAGTGGCAAACTATGGCCTTGCTCACAGAAATGACACTGGAGATTACATGATATAATTTTGCAAGACCAATGCCTTATTCATTGAAAATACCTTTTTTTCAACAACATAAATGGTGGCTGTACATGTGGACCTCATCAGATGGTGCACACAATAATCAGATGAACTACATCTGTGGAAAGAGACAATGGAGAAGCTCATTATCTTCAGTCAAAACAAGGCCAGAAGCTGACTGGGAACAGACCATCCATTGCTCCAACGCAAGTTCACATTGACACTGAAGACAATTAAAACAAGTCCACGAGAGCCAAAATATGACCTTGGTTATATCCCACCTGAATTTAGACACCATCTGAAGAATAGATTTGATGCATTAAGCACCAGTGACTAAAGACCGGAGGAGTCACGTAATGACATCAAGAACATCAGACTCGAAGAAAACAAAATGTCATTAATAGGACAGGAAAGGAAGAAAAGACCAAAATGGATGTCAGAAAAGACTGAAACTTGCTCTTGAATGGAGAATAGCTAAAGTGAATGGAAGAAAAGATGAAAAAAAGAGCTGAAGAGATTTCCAAAGGCAGCTCCAGAAGACAAAGTAAAGTATTATAATGGACAGTGCAAAGACCTGGAGTCAGAAAACCCAGAAGGGACGAACATGCTCAGCATTTCTTAAGCTGAAAGAACTGAAGGAAAACTTCAAATCTTGAATTCTGATATTGAAGGATTCTATGGGAAAAAATATTGAACAGTGCAGGAAGCATCAGAACAAGATGGTATAGGGTCACTGTACCAAAAAGAATTGGTTGGTGTTTAAATATTTCAGAGGTAGCATATGATTAAAATGAATAGTACTGAAGGAAGAAGTCCAAGCTGTGCTGAAAGAATTGGCAAAAAGAAAGGCTACAGGAAGTGATGGAATATCCAACGAGATGTTTCAACAAATGGACTCAACTATGGAGACATTTTACTGGTTTATGACAGGAAATATGGAAGACAGCTACATGGCCAATTGACTGGAGGAGATAGATATTTGTGCCCATTCTAAAGAAAGTTGTTCCAACACAATGTGGAAATTATTGAACAGTATCATTAATATCACATGCATATGTGATATATTTTGCTGAATATAATTTTAAAATTGTCACAACAGTATATATATAAGGAATTTCCAGAAATGCAAGCTGGATTCATAAAATGATGTGGAAGGAGGGATATCATTTCTGATGTCAGGTGGATCTTGGCTGAAAGCAAAAAATACCAGAAAGATGTTTTAGCTGTGTTTTATTAACTAAACAAAGACATTCAACTTTGTGGTTCATAACACATTATGGATACATTGGGAATAATGGAAATTCCAGAATACTTAATTGTGCTCATGAGAAACGTGTACATAAACTAAGAGCCTATCATTTGAGTAGACCACGGAGATACTGTATGGTTTAAACTTAGAAAGAGTGTGCATCAGGGTTGTATTCTTTCACCATTCTCATTCAATCTTTGTGCTAAGCAAATAATCCAAGAAGCTGGACTATATGAAAAAGAACACAGCATCACGATTGAAGGAAACTCATCCACAATTTGTGATCTGCAGATGGCACAACCTTACTTGCTGAAATTAGAGGTGACTGGAAGCACTTATTGATGAAGATCAAAGACTACAATCTTCAGTATGGATTACACCTCAACATAAAGAAAACAAAAATCCTCACATTTTGAGCAATAAGCAACATCACGATAAATGGAAAAAGAGATTGGATTTTTCAGGGATTCCATTTTATTTGGATCCACAATAAACACCCATGGAGCAGCAGTCAATAAATCAGACATCTTATTGCACTGGGGAAATCTGCTGCAAAAGACCTCTTTAAAGTGCTGAAGAGCAAAGATATCACTTTGAAAGCTAAGCTGCACCAAACCCAAGTCATAGTATTTTCAATCGCCTCATATGCATGTGAAAGCTGGTCAATAAATAACAAAGACTGAAGAAAAGCTGATGCATTTGAATTGTGATGATGGTGAAGAATACCAGAAATACCACAGACTGCCAGAAGAATGAACAAATCTATCCTGGAAGAAATGCAACCAGAATGCTCCTTGGAAGTGAGAATGACCAGACTTTGTCTCACCAACTTTGGCCATGTGTCAGAAGAGACCATTCCCTGGAGAAGGATATCATGCATGGTAAAGCAGAGGTTCTGTGAAAAATGGGGAAGGTCCTCAGTGGAATGGATTGATACAGTGGCTGTGACAATGGGCATAGCAGGGATTGTGAGAATGGCACAGGACTGCACAGTGTTGCGTTCTGTTGCTCCTAGGATTGCTTTGAGTAGGAGCTGAGTCCGCAGCACCTAACAACAGCAATCGTTTATGCATTGTGGCATCTTTTGACATAGCAGAGCTGAGAATATGGGAAGAGTTAGAATGGCCTCACAAAGCTTAAAATATTTACTATCGAGCTCTTTAGAGAACAATTTACCAACACTTGCCATAGAACATATTTAGAAATATAAAAACAAATTACCTGTGGAATAAAATCAGTTCAGGGCCATGTGTATTAACAAAACAAGCAAACAATAGTCAGCCAACATAAAATGCAATTCAATTTTATTTTTAAAGAAAGAAGTCTCACATTTATCTGCCTTGAAATGAACAAAAGAGACATGTCACTCTGTTCAGTGAATGTGATGAGTCAAGCAGATGCTTTTCTATCTATTATTTAGGAATAGAATAAGCAGGAGAGGGAAAAGGAAGCAATGAAAAGGAGAAGGCAAGATGGAAAATATACCATATATATATATATATGGTATATATACACACACACACACACATATATAAGAAAACTTATGCATAGAGTAAGAAAAGTGGAGATGGAAAGGACTTTCAAAGAAGAGAAAAGGAGATTGGGAACAGAGAGACAAGATTCCTCTCTGCTCCTAGAGACATGGGTACAAAAAGAAAAGAACAGAAATAGAGACAATGATTTATGGAGAAGCAAAGTCCACACTCAGTAGCAGAGGCTGAGCCATAGAGATTCACTGAAAGGCAGCCTCAAAAGATGTCTTTCAACTTGCTTTCAACAATGACATTTTCCAGGACATATTCTTCACCTGTCTTAAGCTTTCATCACTAAAGTTTAAATGGACTTAGGGACCTGTGGAAGGCACTGAAATAATGGACACCCACTTGAGTATTCGATTGCCTTTTTTTTCTTTGTGTGGTCCCCAGCCTCATAGCATCAGCATCATCTGGGAGCTGTGAGAACAGCACCATCTAGACTCATCTACTGTATTAGAATGAACATTTCTGCAAAATCCTAAAGGATTTGTTTGCACAAAATTAAAGCTTGAGAAGCACTACTTTACCTCTTCCCTACCTTGTAATATGTCCTGTCCTCTCCACTCAAATGGCAGTTGTAGGGATTGATTAGGAGCCATTGGAACGCATCCCCTCAAGGAGGCAATTCAGGGTTTCTAATGGGAACATCAGTAGTATGTTTAGAGGCTTTAGAAAGACTTCTGTTCATCTGCCATCTCCAATTCTTATTAACCTGTCTGAGATTAAAATCACTTAACCTCTCAGACTTTCATTTTCCATACCAAAAACAACAACAGTATTTACTTCATAGGGTTGTGAGGAGGAGTGAATAAAATAATCTGTACCCCATAGGGCCCCACACTTAGCAGGTGTTAATGAGATCACCTTTCTTCTATCTTACTTTATCATTCAGTCAGGGCTTGTATTGTTGGTTGTTGTTTTGTTAAGTATTCTATGTTTTGTCTGTTTGTTTGTCTAAGGGTCTAACTATACTGTCAGCTCCTTGAGGGCAGGAAGAGTGCTTCAGACTTATTTGAATCCCTTACCCCTGAACCTAGCACAAACTCTCAATACCTTGCTGTTGATTGATTAATACTGCTCACACAAGAAAAGACATTGATGGTCACTTCTTTTTATTCTCACTTTCTCTGCATCTCTCTCTAATTCCTTCTTTCTCTTTGCCTTTCCTTTCTCCTTCTTCTCTCTTCTTCCTCCCCATCCTTCTTAGTCTTTCTCTTTCCTTCCATCCCACTCTCTGTTCCTCACTCCCCAAGTTGCATGTGCTGCAGAGACTCATATGCACTGTAATGTCATTTGGATCAGTAACTTTGATTCTCAACATCATTGAGGAAATATTTTTTTTTTTAATTTTTATTTATTTTTTAATTAGGATCTGGGTGAAGATTTACAGAGTAAATTCACTTTTCATACAGCAGTTCACATATAATTTGTCTCATGTCATTGACCAAAATTTACAACACAGCAGCTCCCCTCCCACTTCCTCCCCATAGTTACCTCCTCCCAGTGTCCATCCCTTCATACTCTTCTGCACCCTGAGCTATCTCCCTGTGCAT
>NW_006921998.1:124796-125631 GCF_000298275.1 Orycteropus afer afer
TTTTCTCCATTTATCATGATGCTGCTTATAGGTCCAGTTGTGAGGATTTTTGTTTTCTTTATATTGAGATGTAATCCACACTGCAGACTGTATTCCTCAAACTTCATCAGGAAGTGCTTCAAGTCATCCTCACTTTCAGCAAGCAAACCTGTGTTGTCAGTGTATCGCAGGTTGTTAATGATTCTTCCTCCAATCCTGGTGCCATGTATTCTCCATATAGTCCAGCTTCTCGGATTTGCTCAGCATCTAGACTGAGGAAGTATGGGGAAAGGATACAACCCTGACACACTTCCTTCTTGATTTTAAACCATGCAGTGTCCCCCTTGTTCTGTTTGAGTGACAGCCTCCTGGTCTATTACAGATTCCTCCTGAGTACAATTAAGTGTTCTGGAATTCCCATTCTTCTCAATGTTATCCACAGTTTGTTATGATCCACACAATCAAATGCTTTTGCATGGTCAATAAAACACAGAGAAACTTCTTTGCAGTATTATTTGCTTAGAGCCAAGATCCATCTGACATAAGCAATGATATCCCTGGTTCCACATCCTCTTCTCAACCCAGCTTGCACCTTTGGCAGTTCTCTGTCAATATATTGCTGCAATCGTTTTTGAATTATCTTCAGTAAGATTTTACTTGCATGTGATATTAATGATATTTTTCGATAATTTCCACATTTTGTGGGATCACCCTTCTTTGGAATGGGTACAAATATGGGTCTCTTCCAGTCAGTTGGCCAGGTAGCTGTCTTCCAAATCTCTTGGCATAACTGAGTGAGTGCCTCCAGAGAGGCATCAATTTGTTGAAACATCTCAATGGGTATTCATTCAATTCC
>NW_006921998.1:127056-134796 GCF_000298275.1 Orycteropus afer afer
AAAGCTTTTCTTTATCCATGTCAGTAAAGTTGGTTCTACTCTGATGAGACAGCTCTTTCCAGATCATATTTTGAGAGCCTTCCCACCTAAGGGGATCATCCTCCTGAATTGCATTGGACAATGTTTCCTGGGTATTCATAGAGTTGTGCAGTAATGTATCAGACAGTGTTTCTCTGCTATTCACAATGTTTTCCCTGGCCAATTCTTTGAGAAGTGGATGGCCTCTTCCTTCTTCCTAGTCTGTCTCAGTCTGTAAGCTGTGTTGAACCCTGTGCACCATGTGCAACCCTGATGGTTTTTGAAACACCAGTGGCACAGCCTCAAGACTCACAGCAACATGCAAGCCATCTATCTCCGTTTATCTCTTGTAAGACATAAAATATTGCAGGCCACACTCCCAAGAAGCTTGGACCAGGGGTTTGATGGGGCTAAGCATCTTGCAATCATCTACCCTTAATCTTAATCCTTTTACACAGAATTGCCTTATCACAGCAGATCATGTCCTGGAGTATCATTACATGTCTGCCACATTACATCATTGCATAACTTCTAGACCAGTGAGAATCATGTCCCAACCAAGTTGACACAGAGTTTTTGTGGGCACAATTCAATCCATGACATCACAATTGGGAATCTTTGCTGAAAACATTTGTAGGTGTTTCCAGGTATATTACAGTGCAGAGAGGTAGGCCAAGAAAAGCATGTACTCTCTCATAAGATCACTGGTTCTTTAGGGCAATTTGTCTATAATATCTAAGAGAATAAAATTTTGGACCCCAAAATTGTTAAAAGAGTAGGAGAATAACAGAGAGAAAGAAAAGAGAGAATAAACTTTTTGTAAAATAATAAAGGAGTATCCAAAATGTATGTTTGACTAAAGTCTCCAGGTGATACAAACAGTTATGTGCTCAACTACTCACTGAAACAACCTACAGGTACTTAAGAGGACAGCCTAGTGATGTGCTCCTGATAGGTCATGGCCTTGAAAACTCTACAGAGCAGTTGTACTCTGTGCACATGGCACACCTGGTCACTGTGCATCAGAATAGACTCCACAGCAACTAACAACAACAACAATGTGAAAAAGTAAAACAAAAATTATCATCACACGAGCATGAAGGGAAATAGAAGTGAACAGCTACTCAAGTTACAAGGGTTCAGTCATTTGAGTTTGAGATGGAGGAAAGAAGGTACTTCTCACTAATCTAGGAGGGAGTAGAAGTCAGTGCTTTGAGCCTGGAATCAAAGGTGTACTCTTCAGTGAAGAAGTAAAGGGAAGTGAATGAGTTAGAGAGGAAGAGAATAAGGAGGAAGTTGGAGAGTGACCAAGCCCAAGCCAGTGGAAACTGTTCTTTGTGATGGTGCTTTTTGTAGCTCTATGCTAGCCTTCTAGATAGAGTGTGGACCCACTGGACACATTCAGAATGAACTCTAAGTATTTTGCCACCAGGGTTAAGGTGATTGAAATGACGATGATTACCTTTCTTTTATTGACTACTTACTCAAAGATTTGAGAGGTTTCTTCTTTGCAGACATTGGCAATATACATGACACTACCCCCATTTCACAGATAAGTAAACTGAGACAGGCAAAAGCAAATAGATGGCACTACTCCACTAGACCTGCCAGATATGAACCAGGGAGGAGAAATAGAAAGGAGAAAACAAAAATTACTAGCAAAATGTCAGAGGCATGAACAATGGAGAATGGAAAGACTTTTTGGAGCCATGAAATCCTCAGGGTCTACTGAAAAAGAGAAAATATAAATAAATAAAACATGCCTTGAAATGAAAGCTCTAAAACACAGGAAGATGGAGTTTTCTCTAAACCTGAGCAATTTAAATATCAGTGAAAGCCAAACTTTTTTTCTTTTTTTTTTTTAAGTCTAAACCAAAGATGACAATGATGTAGCTTCTGTCTAACACAATATTTATGTTTCCAGAAGTTACATTGCAGAAAAACAATGTATGTGGCTCCTGGGAGTTGTGCAAATAGCTGCCTTTCTTTCCTGTGTGGCTGTGCTTACCTAGTACCACCTGGTGGTAGTGAGAAATATTTCAGGAAAGGAGAAGCCTGCACTTCCCCAGGTTCTCAAATCCCAACTGCAGTTTCAGTAGAACCATGTGAATGAAGCACAGGAAATATGACTGGAATGGAACCTCGTGTGCTTGGTAGTTTGAACCCAGCAGAGAGCTCGTGCTGAAAATGCACATCATGTTCTCAGTGCCAAAATCACCCCACTATTTCTTAGGAATGCACTTCAGGTGGATTTGCCCTAGCTGTAATGGAGAAATATTTATTTCCTAATTCTCTTTCTCCTGACTCTAGGCATTGATGCGTAAGACAATTGAAGTAAGGAGTGCTTAGTAAGTGATCATAGTAGAGAACAAACCTAAGTGGGACATATAAAGGTGTCACACCTATCACCTTGGCCTCTTTAATATCAGGTTAGAGCTAATTGTACTAACACTTCCCAGTTTCTACTCCCCCCATTATGTAATAATGCACTTTTCTTTTCTTTCTTTTTTTTTTTTTAATCACTGGCTTAAATTGCTTTTTCAGATCTAGTCCCCTGCAAATTTCCTATCTTCCTCTATGCACTCTGCAATAAAAATATTTATTCAGCTGATACTGATTGAGGATATAATACATTATTGCCTAATACTATGCTAGATGTTGTGGATTTCATATTGAACTGGAGGGCTAAGATTCTTACTCTTATCATTTTAATGGGAGAGACAAATAATAATAGAATTCTTGTTGTTGTTAAAAAAGAAAAAAAAAAATCCAAACTCATTGCCATTGATTCAAATCCAACTCATAGCAACCCTATAGGACAGAGTGGAACTGCCCCCACAGGGGTTCTAAGGTGATATCCTTTATGGAAGCAGACATGTTCTCCCATAGAGTAGCTGGTGGATTCAAATCACTAACCTTTTGTTAGCAGGTGAGACCTTAACCACTGAGCCAGCAGGCTCTTTTCTAATGAAAGAGACAAATAGTAATAGTACTGTTGTTAACTACCATCAAGTCAGTCCCTAACTCATGGCAACCCCATGGAAATGGGACGAAATGCTGCCCAGTCCTGCACCATCCCGTGACTGGTTGCAGATTGGCCTATTGGGATCTACAGGACTTTCACTGGCTGATTTTTGGAAGAACACCAGACCTTTCTTCCTAGCCTATCTTAATCTGGAAGCTCTGATGAAAATGTTGCCACATCAACGCACAAGCCTGCTCTGACAGAAATGCTGGCTGCACACATATGCATTGGTGGGGCAGCAGACTAAGCTCCCCAGCATGGAAGGCAAGAATTCCAGCACTGACCTACCACTGCCCCCTAAATCATGTTAAAAACATTTAGTGCTTACTTTGTGTCAGATGTTGTTCTAAGTGATGGATTTGGATTGATTCACAACAACACTATGAAGTACCTACTATTTCCATCCAAACTTTATTAATAGTTATGACAACAATATATCAAAGCACATTGTAACATATCTCTGGTTGACAAGTCAGTATAGGGTAGAGATAGGATTCAAATCCAGGGGAACTGCAGTGTCTATACTTAACTACAGCTCTCTATTGCTTCTCATAAAACAAGAAAACAAGCAGTAATAGACAATTAAACTAACAAGCAAGATAATTTCCAATGGTAATATGTACCACACGAAAAATGAAATATGACCTTGGATAATGAGTGGTGGTCTGGCAGGAGAAAAGTGGGGAGTACAGAAGGAGTGACTGGTGACTGGGTGGCCAGAGACATCTCTGAGCAGGTGACACTTGAGCTGAGACCTAAATGATGAGAGGAAATCAATTTTGCAAAGGTCAAAGGGAAAGCACATCCCAGGCCAAAGGAACAGCAAATGCAAAGGCACCAGGGAATGTCTGGGAAGGTCCAGGAAATGGAAAGATGGCTCCTACAGCAGGAATGCAATAAAAGAGAATGTGGAGGAGGTGAAGTTGAAGAGACAGGCAGGGAACGGATCCTTCAGGACCTTGAAGGTCAGGTAGATGGTATAAAATGTGTGGTCAGGGAATGAAGTGACGCTGTCAGAGCCTCTAAGATAACGTTTCCAATCACAACAGTAAGTCATTGGCAGATTTTGAGCAAGAAAACAATAAGTTCACTTCCATCATCCACACTGCTGCACCTGAAATAATTCCTGCTCTTCTAGCTTCAACAGTGTTTCTCAAGATAATGCACCTTGCTCATAAGGTGACCTGCATTGAATGTGCCAAATGTCCTCAGTTGTTTCTTTCATCTGGAGGCTAATAAGCTTCCTTCTGTTGACTATTTTTTTCCAAGCATTCCTCTTTTTAATTGGTCTGAATGTCTGCTTACAACATCTATTATCAGTGAACATATAGTCATAATTACACCTCTCTGACTAAAGGCTACAATAGAGGCATTCCAACAGTGCTGAAAGCAAAAGAAATCATGTTTTATTGCTAGAGCTGGAGACTATTTGGTATTTAGTAAAGCAAATGTTTGACCCCAGGGCACTGTTGTACCACTGATAGTCATGAATCTCTTCTGTGTTTGTTTTTATTAAGTTTCAAGATTTTACTATTTGATGAATAATGCTCCTACAGTGAGTATTAAGAGTCCAAAGGGAAGAAGTATGGTATCTGTAGTAATGGTATGTAATGAATATAGTGAGGTCAGAAAAAAAGCTGCCTGGTTGTCAAAGAGGAGGCAGGGCATGTGCTCCTTCAAATACATGGAGTCTCTGAAATTCCTTAGTATTCTATTTCTACCTGCTACATGTGCTTGCCTTCCAGAAAAGCCAAACCCACTGCCATTGAGTCAATTCTGACTCTTAGCAATCCCCATTGGGTTTCCAAGGCTGTAAATCTTTACAAAGATAGATTGCCTCATTTTCCTCCCACAGAGTAGCTGGTGGGTTTGAAGCATCACCCTTCTGGTTAGCAGCCAAATGCCTTACCCACTATACCACCAAAGCTCCTTGTGCTTGCCTTAGGGCTACTTAAAGAGAGAGGTTTCACATCTTTTCATCACCACAACATTAAACATGACACCTTGCAATTTAGAAGGTGTGTGTGATTAGTTTAGATGGATGGTAATTCAAAGGTCCTGAGAGTCAAAATACAGTCTAGGTGATACTCTCACCTCTAAGGGGAACCTGGATTAGGATGAGGCCAAAGGAGGTAATATGTGATCTAAAACTGAAGGTCATTGAAAGTCCATCTTAAGAAAATCATCAGTTTTTCTGTTTAGTGAATAGTTGATTTTAGCTCTATTGTCCCAAGCAAGTAAAGTCAAGACTATTTAATCAAATGATAATGATTGAGGACAAAAGTTATCACCCTGTTCCGATCCCCTCTTAAACCCAAAAACCCAAGGTCAAGGGAAAAGAAAATGCAGGATCAATAGAGTTAGCTTTGCTTGCACATCCATTTATAAACTGGAAGCAAGTCCCATTCCCAAGGAAACTCTCTTTTCAAATGACTGGCTGATCACATCAGATCACAAAATGGAAGATGATTGCATAATGTTTGTCCAAACACACACACACACACACACACACAAACTCACTACTGTCAAGTTGATTCGACTCATAGCAACCCCTCCTTGGGTTTTCAAGGCAGTATCTCTACAGCAGTAGATTGCCCAATTTTCCTTCCAAGGAGTGGTTGGTGGGTTTGAACTGCCAACCTTCTGATTAGCAGTCAAATGCCTTAGGCACTATGCCACCAGAGCTTGTACAAATGCCATAGTTAAAGGAAAATGTGAATTATGTTGTTGTTGGGTGTCGTGGAGTCATTTCCGACTCATAGCAACCCTATGTACAGCAGAACAAAACACCGCCCAGTCCTGAGCCAGCTCCATGATTCTTGCTATACTTGAGCCCATTGCGGCTTCTACCATGTCAATCCATCTCGATGAGGGTCTTCACCTCTTTTGTCGACCCTCTACCTTACCAAGCATGACATCCTTCTCCAGGGAATTGTCCCTTCTGACAGCATGACCAAAGTATGTGTGATGAAGTCTGGCCATTCTCGCCTCCAAGGAACATTCTGGCTGCACTTCCTCCAGGGCATACCTGTTAGTTCTTTTAGCAGTCCATGGGACTTTCAGCATTCTTCAGCAGCACCACAACTCAAAAGTATCAGCTCTTCTTCTGTTTTCCGTATTCATTGTCCAGCTCTCTCATGCATATCAGTCGACTGAAAATACCATGGCTTGTGTCAGGTGCACCTTAGACCTCAAGGAGAAATCTTTGCTCCTCAGTACTTGAAAGAGGTCCTTTGCAGCTGATGTGCCCAATGCTATACATCTTCTGATGTCCTGACTGCTGCTTCCATTGGGGGTGATTGTAGAAGCAAATATTGTGAAGTCTTTGACAATTTCTATCTTTTGTCCAGTTATCGTAATGTTGCTTATAGGACCAGTTGTGAGGATTTTTGCTTTCTTTATATTGAGATAGTTATGTTGATTTTTTACTTTTATTCAAATTTCTCATTAAAAATATGTTACTTTTTCATAAGTTATCTTATTTTTCAAAAAACATTACTAAAATGGAATGTAAAACATACAGAAATTTATATTTATTTGTCTTTACTGTAAATCAAATCTTTTTCTCCCTTATTTTTAAGTAACATAAATGAAATCACATCATTGAGATTCTACTCATAGCTCTGGAACCAGAAATGCTCTTCTTATAATTAATCTGAGTCTGCATTAAGAACCTTTTAGTGTGTGTTGATGCATTTTGAAATGATACAGATGTGAGATTTATGAGAATTTGCATAATTTTTTAGGCACTTACATGATATCAGCATAAACATTTCGGTATATTCATGGTGCTTGTGGACTTAGTACTTAAATTATTAGATACCATGGAAAGAGTACTTCTTTTTTAAAAGAATATTCCAAGTCCTTGGTGGAAAAATTATCTATTGCCTGTATAGTCTTCTCAAACATCACCATCAGTGTACCATCAGTGATTAGCTCAGGGCTTTGCACAGTGTGTGGCTCATAATGTGGGTTGGATGAACTAGCATTAGGTTGAAGAGTAAATAGGGAAGAGAGACATGAAGATAGATGACTAAAATGTACCTTTGTGAGCTGTAAAGCTAAAGGAAATTAATAAGTAATGTGCAGTTTGGAAGAGGACACAAAGCATTTAGCAATAGCAATTTGGTTTACTTATTATAAAAGCAACATAAGTTTGCTACCATAAATTTAGAAAATTCAGTGAAATTCAAAGAAAATTAAATTCACCTTAACTTTGTAAGTGAAAACCAAACCCACAGCCATTGAATCGAGTCCAACTCATAATGACTCCATTGGGTTTCCAAGGTAGTAAATCTATGCAGAAGTAGATTGCCTCATCTTCCTTCCATGGAGTGGCTGGTGAGTTTGAACCACCAACCTTCTGGTTAGCAGTCAAATACTTTAGGCTCTGGTGGCATAGTTAGTGGGTAAAGCATTTTTTTGTTTGTGAACAAACAAACAAACAAAAATAATATATATATATATAGGTTGTTTTGTTAGGTGTAATTGAGTTGATTGCAACTCATAGTAACTCCGTGTGTTGGAGTAGAACTGCCTCATAGGGTTTTCTGGGCTGTAATCTTTATCACAGCAGATTTCTAGATCTTCCCCCTACAAAGTCTCTGAGTAGGTTTGAACTACTGACTTTTTGGTTAGCAGCCAAGAGATTAACCATTACACCACCAGTTCTCTCTCTCTCCCTCTCTTTCTCTCTC
>NW_006921998.1:135150-139256 GCF_000298275.1 Orycteropus afer afer
AGAGAGATACCTTCATTTGTTTAACCAACCGATATTCTTAGCCATTTGAATACTTTGTAATGTTTGCCTTTATATTTAAACAATGACTATCCTTAAACAAAAATGTTTGGACCCATCTCTCTATTCCTTTAGGACAGATTGAAGGGAAGCATGATCTGCTATTGATTATAGCTAACATGGCTTTAAAGTTTGAGAGAAATGAATAAGTGTGAGCAGAAAGTTCAACTCCTCTGGAAGAATGGAGCCAGGTCTGGAGAAAAGCCAAAGGGAATGGATAAAAGTCCATGCCGAGAGATGAATATGAAAAAAGGAACTGAGTGAAACAGAGAAACATGGTAGAAAACACAGACATTTGGTACTGGAAGACAAAATTAAAGTGGGCTCATATTTGGTGACCTCTTTTCTCAGTGAAATAAGAAGTATATTTAACAGATGAGAATAATAAGTTAGAAATATGGTTGAAGATTTGAGAAAGTAAAAATCTACTATAACCATTTTTCTTGAGAGGAAACAAGCAAAGCAATTTAAATACCAACACTTGCTTAATAACAATCACAAATGAGGAATAAGGTTGAAGATTTTAAATGTATTAATACTTTAATTTCCTCAGCAATCCTGAAGAATAGAACTACAGATGAAGTAGAAGCTCATAAAAGTTAGAGGAATGTCAAGATACACCATTGTTCTACTTGGAAATTAGCTCAGGCCTATGAATCCACTTCTTGCATATAAACTCCAGTAGCAAGAATGGGACTGATGTAAGATAATACCAGATGACACCAAATGTCAACCGGAAGTGTCATTTCCAAATTTGAAAAACCATGCTCTAGACAAGAAAGAAAACAGCAACAATGCAGTCTTTATTCCAATCAATATTTATGTTATATTTTCTAACTTGCAGTTGCATACAATATTCGAATTAAGCACTGGACTCTCAAACACCCCTTGGAGTGTCCCTCCTCCCACCTGCCTAACCACTTTCATTAAGAGGTTGGACCTTATTTCTAAAGCAGATAATTAAAATATGTTATAATTAAGATGTAAATGATAGTGTATTATGCTAAGTAAGTCCATAGGGATTTTTTGCTGAAGTAGGTTGAAGCTTTACTAGTGAAAAATTGTTTCTCATGAACATGCCCGGGGCACGCTAATAGATAAGTCTTTCTCAAGCTAAGCTTAACAGTTGAATGCTGAATGAATTTAATTTGGAAAAGTGTGATGACCTGTGAAATGTGGGGGAGAAATTTTTGGAAACCTTCTTTAAATTCTGCTTTTTAGATCTTTTATAATTTTAATACAGGAAGTTATTTTTTTAATATTCACTCTGCAATTAATAGCCATGTTTTAACATCTGTAATATATAAGGCATATGTGAGACAGAAAATCAGAGAGCAGGAATAAGCATGAATATAATTTTCCATGCACTCAAAATCCTGTCATCTCCTGTCTTCTATAGCATCTGATCGGAAACACATTTTTCACATAGTAGGGTGCTGATTGAATTTGAACCTCCAAAGACCTCAACCAACACGTCTACTTTCTAAAAGCTAAAATTCTAGGAATATTGGGGTATAGAAAATATCATCCATGAGGGCAGGGTTTGCACTGTAACCCCAGTATGAAGTCTGCATACAATAGGCGCTCAATAAATGTAGAAGGAATTAGCCAGTCACTCACATCAGGCTAGTTCAAGGGTCTGGATATCCCACCAATCAACTCATTTATTTATTTGGATTTGAAAACTATCATCTCCAATGTAGAACTTATTAAATTTAAATATGAATTATATGCAGAGAATTATTCCATGAATGCCTATTTATCAACAGCAGTACTGGATTGATATATAAAATGGCTGAACTTTTAAAAGCAGGTGGAAGGAGAGAAGTATGGGATTTGTTTTGATGTCCTATGAAGGGCTTGAAGTTTCAAAAGAACCTCAAAATATTATTAGAAAGTCTGTATAAATGTCAGAATCTAGTGATTTCCAATTATTTTTTTTTTTAGTTGCAGTATCACTCCTCCATCCTTATCAAATGAAGTCAACACAAGATCCAATATATTCATTTATTAGAAAATAGATTAATTGCAGATGATGCTGGAGCCCCATTTTGAATCCTCTTGGTCCACTCTTCCCTTGTCCATTGAGTCTTATGAGGATTCTGACAAATGCACCTTCGAAGCTAGGAATCTGGTGCAACTTCCTCACTTTGCAGAAGAGAAAATCAAGGTCATTTGAGTTAGTATGACATTTTAGGAAATAACTTTCCTAGAATAAGAATTTATGTTAGTATATTAGTCTTAAATTCCATCTCAAGTCCACATAAAAGGAGCAAAGGTGATCTGAATGCAAATCCCAGTTTTTCTGTCTAATTGGGTGGCTTTGGGACAGTCACTTAATGACTCTTCAGCACAATGTCCTCATTTTCAAATGAAGGTAACATGATCATTGTTTAAAGAAGTTTATGAAAATTACATGAATTAATATTACAGATATATTTTATGCATAATTAATATTAGACAAATGTTTAGTACCAGAGAACCAATGAAAGATCAAGGTAAACTAGCTTTCTTCAAAAAATTAAGTAAAGGATGCAACCGATAACCCCTTGTGTATAACATGTCCCCAATAAATGCCAAGTACCTCCATTATTTCTTTTCCCCATAGTATGCCTAAAAGTGTATCATTATTCTTCTTTTACAGAAACAAACTGAGTTTCAGAAAGGTTAGTTCAAGGTCACACACCACCAGCATTAGAGTTATAATTCAAACACAGGACTGTCTGATCTCCAAGCCCTTATGAGTTTTCTTTCTTTCTTTCTGAAATATGATTCTTCTCAGAGAAGACACATCTACATAGTAATCTTGTCCAGAAAACTGAAAGGCCAACCTCTCAGTTATTTTCTTCCCAAGTTTGTTGACTGTGGGTGTTAAAATGAGAGGTTAAAATTGAGTGCACCCATTGACTGGACAATAGAGCCATTCAACCAACTGCCAACTAAGACTTCTAGGGTGCAATCTGACATTTTCTGGGACAGGCCATGTGAGCACTTAAGGACATCAGTGCCTCAGTAGGTGGGAGGAAGGTGACCTTTCTTTCCTTGGCCTCTGTGTTAGCTGGAAAGAAATGGGGCATGCAGAGATGAGAAAAGCTCTCCTTGAAAGAAAGAACATTTTACTTCCTTCGGCACAACTAAGCAAGAGGTACTCTATGGAAAGCTACATACAAAAGAAAAGCTTTTTTATTGTTGTTGTTTAGAATACAGAATGCAACTTTTCTGCCACTTTGCTTATCAATTCAAGGAAAGCCTATTCAACTACCTGCTGGAGATGTGAATTAGAAAGTGAACTCACCCAGCAGCTACAAAGAGTTCTGGAACTGTCACAGGTTTGGATCTTAAGCTACTTTCCATTAAGAGGCCATGACCTTGGACAAAGCAATTAGTTTTTCTAAGCCTCAGTTTCCTTTTCTGTGCAATGTGGAATGGTGGGATGTAAACTACATCATTCCCAAGATTGGTTTCTTAACAGTTAAGATTCTAAGGAGTCACACAAGTGATGATTCTTCCCATGCACATTTTGAGATCACCCCAGTGGGAAAAACTTCTTTCTCCCTAGAATGCCCATCCTCCTGACTGCCAGGATCTCTTGGATATACTGCCTTGTTCTTTGTTTGTGTGGTGTGGTAGTAACATCCCAAGGAAAAGCAGATCTGTGTCTATCTGTTCTGCCTACTGCTGACTATGTGTGGGCTATGTAATATATTACCTAATTTCTCAGCCTCAGTCTCCTTATCTGTAAAAGAGAGGTGAAGTGAATACCTGGCAAGTATATATTTTTTTTTTTTGCTATCACATTTTTTAAATTTTCCTAATTAAGAAATATTCTATGTTATGTGTTTTGCCTGGCAAAATTTAAAGCCAGGTATTACATGCTATACAAAACATTGTTCCACCTCCTACCTTGACGAGTAGTGACTGGGATCTCAAAAGCTAGTAAGCTTCCATCTAGATGCAATGATGGATCTCTCCTCATCCAGAGCAAAAAGAATGAAGAAAACCAAAATTCATGGAAACAATTAGCCCTAGCGACTGGTAGGTACACCATC
>NW_006921998.1:139874-150414 GCF_000298275.1 Orycteropus afer afer
AAAAAAAAAAAAAAAAATTTAAAGCCAGAAACTCACATTTCTTGCCTAACTTGCAGCTAGGTCTCAGACATCTGACCTAGCCTCAAGAAATCAGATGAATCTTCCCAAGACTTCAAGTTGAATCTGCTTATCAAATGCTATGAATCTGTTTTGTAGCAAGGATGGTGGAAGAGTCACACAGCTTTGAAGAGGGCCAATGATGGGAATCCTGTGGTTCCCAGTCAACAGTGTAAGATGTAGTGTTATTCCCAGCACCAGTCTTGGTCCTGGCTGAGGATCCTCTAAGTCTGATACTCAGATCTCTCAGAGATTCTCAGAGTTACTGAATATCCTTTAGCAAATCCTGCTTCCCTTTAGACTTACTACAGTGAGGACTGTGTTTTCAACTGTGACCCCTTACTGGTACATGAACATAAACAGGCTTATGTTGTGAAGTCATTCCGAGGATTAAATGAGGTCAACAATGCACTGAGCCAAATACCTGCTATAGAGTGCAAGATTTATAAATGGTATTCTATTTTAATATCTTTGTGTGTTCAATACCCTCAATAAATGGAGAATTTCTTAAAAATATGCATGTTGTGCCAAGGCACTATATTGAGTGCTGAAAGGATATCAGAGAAGCTTTCCTGATGTTCCTTCCCACAAATATATTATACATCCATAGGAGAGAAAGTAGAATAGTAAATAAGAACCAGAGTTCAGGTATTAAATTACATGAATCCAATCCTATTTCTCCTTCCCACTAATTTTGTAACACAAGACAATCCTATGAAGAATGGGAACATAAGAGATTCTACCACATATGGTGAATATAAATACTGAAATAGTAAATTCAACTAAAACTTTCAGAAGAATGCTTAGTACTTAAGTGGTCTGTAGCTGTTAGCTCTTAGGAAAGTTAATTTCCCAAAAAGAATATGGATTTAAGGACCAGAGTTTAGAGCAGACAAGCTACCAGTTGTTCCATAGAATAGGGACAGGCCCTAGTGAAAAATGGCAACTAGCTCCTTGTGTCCCAGATGCTGATGTGAGCTACCAGTTAACTGAGAACATATTGTATTCCAAGTGTCTACCATGCATCTTCATTGAACATTATCTTATCCAGTCCTTGCAACAAAAATGGGGAGGTAACTATGACTCTTCCTGGTCTACCAATAAGAAATTGTTGCAACTTGACCAAGATAAACAGCTATTAAGAGAAAAAGTAAGGTTTAATCCAAGTTTTCTGCATCTAAATCCATGTTCTAAATCATCACACTGAGATTTTTGTGAGAATCCTGGATTCTCCAGACTGGGTGATTATGCATGGAGTCTGATCCTCTTGTCCCCTTCTAAAAACATTTCTAGCATTTATTTTGTATATTGGCACATGAAAATACCAATTATTTTAAAAAGCATAGGTCATGCAAACACTGTGAAAATATGTATGAAGGAAATACTATATGATCCAGCAATCCCATTACTGGTATAGATCCTAAAGAAGTAAGAGGCAGGACATGAACAGATATATGCACACCGATGTTCATTGTGGCACTATTCACAATAGCAAAGGGGTGGAAATAACCTAGGTGTCTATCAACTGAGGAATGGACAAACTGTGGTACATACACACAATTGAATACTATGCAACTCTAAACAATAATGTAGAATCTGCAAAACACTTCATAACATGGATGAAGTTGGAGGACATTAGGCTGAGTGAAATACATCTATCACAGAAGGACAAATACTGTATTAGTTCATTGTTGTAAAAAAGTCAAGGAAAGGTTTATACATGGGAGGAAACTTTCTTTGTTGGTTACCAGGGATGGAAGGGGGAGGGAAGGAGAGGGAAAAATCCTAGATAGGTTTGAAAAAAAAGCAAAAACAAAGACACCAAAGATTATTATTAGTTACCAGGGGTAGGAAGAAGGAGGAAAGGGGAAGCTTTTTTTTTTTTGTGGGGCATTGAGTTTGTGCTAATAGTGGTGGAATATTTTGGAAAAGGACAGCAATAGTGGTGACACAACAAGAAAAATGTCATCAATGTCCCTGAGATTAAATGTGGAAGTAGTTGGGTTGGTGAATGTCTTGTGTATGTTTTCACCACAATAAAAGTTTTTTTTTTTTTTTTTTAAAGCATAGGTTGAAAATTACCCACTAAAAAGATTCATGCTTGGATATAGCTATCCAAGATCAGCTCCACTTTTGTACGTAACTCTAACAAAAAAGGAGTTCCGGTGGTGAATTGGTTAAGGCATTTTTGGCTGCTAACCAAAAGGTCAGTGGTTTGAACCCACAGGAGAAGTGGGTTTGCTCCACAGGAGACAGATGGGGCAGTCTGCTTCCATAAAGATTTACAGCTTTGGAAAACCAATGGGGGTCGCTATGAGTCAGAATCAACTAGATGACAGTGACTTTGGTTTATTTCTAATAAAGAGATTAAATTTCCTCTGTCAGCACAAAGAGTCTGTCCCATTTTGTAACATCTGCTTTTATTGAGGCCATATAGGTCACAGTCCCGGAACCTGTTAAGAGTTGTTTTAGGAAAGCTTTTTTTGCAAATTCCCTACCAAATGGATTCCTTTTCTCTTTTACCCTAAAGGATCAGCTAAACTTCACTTTATCATGCATGAATTGGATTTGGTCATTTAACCACTTGAAAGCATAATTAAAAGTCTTTGAAAAGAATCAATAGAGAAAATGGGAACATTTATGTAGAATTGTTTAACTCAAACCAGAACCAGTCAATACCTCAGTTGTTAAGGGCAATTGAACTGAAAAATATTATCATTCCTCAGAAGACAAGTGAATGTTAAGGAAAGCAGAATGACTGTCGTGTTAGGGCAGGACTTGTCCCTACCTGCATTTTCCAGTTAAAAATTAAATATACTGTTGATTAAATACATTATTTGGAGATATAAGAAGCCCCTGGCACATGGAGTTAAAGAATTAAAATAAAATGTATTTGTAAAAAGAAATATTTACATTTTTTCTATTAATAACATATTTTAGCTGATGTATCTGCCACAGATGTAATGTAAATATTATGAATCCATTTTAAATTTAATTTTTGGTATTTCCTGCATGTTACTAAAACTCATTAATTGTTTAAAATGCACTTGATTCCAAGATAACCCATTTAATCGTAATACAGTTCAATTCATGTTTTACTAAATGGCAATGCTACATTTGTTAAAATTATGGCCTCTTTGTTCTTTCAAACTCATTATCATCCCTTTCTGTCCTCTTACTCCACCTCATGCCCCAGGAATAATCTTTAACACAATACACAAAATCCATATTAACCATAATGATATTATTATTATTATTATTTTAAATAAGTTTTTGCAAACATTGTTTTTTAGTGTTCATCTAAATTTTTCACTGGTAGAAAGGCCTGCAGGCTTATACTAAAGTGTCTGACCATACAAGCAAAATTTTTTCAAAGACCTCTGCTAGATACCCAAGCACATTATCCATTCAACTCTATCATATGCTCATGGTTATATTTATATAGCATTATTTTCCTCCATCCTGCCAAAATACCTTTGGAAACTTGATCCTAATAGAATATCTACTATATTTAACCTATGATTTTAAATATTTCTACATTAAATGGCCTGGTTTGAAAGCCACTCTCTTCTTTGAGCATCAGGACAAATTTTTTAAATAATTCTCCTTTCAATTATGTATAATTTGGTATTTCATTGAAAGTACTTTATTATCAAGATATCCTCATTTGCTACACAATTTTTCTGATTATTTGAACCTCGGGTTGTGTGGATTCTGAATAAATTGATGTTTCCTTTTTCTTTCTATAGACATAGAGTAGCAAGGCAGGTAGGGGTGGTCTTCCTTGGCATGTGGGGAGTTACTTGCAGGCATTTTAAAATAGAGCTAACAGCATTCTAGCGGTGCAAGAGACAAGAGTTATTCTGGAAAACAACTCTTTAAAGATATAAAAGAGAAAAGATGCACAGAAGCCTTTGAATATAAAGCATCAAGGCTAGAGGTTGGAGGAGTATGGAGTTCCACATGAGGCCAGCCAGTCTGTTGTCCTTCCATTTAGGCCCAGGTCTTCATACCAAGGCATCTCTGTGGTTGCATCTGGACAATATTCTTGGTTTTTAGCCAAAAGGTTGCTGGTGATGGCAACTGGTTTTTTCATATCAGAAGATCAAAGAGGGAGGAGGTTGCATTAAATGAGCAAAAGGAAAGAACAATTACACACAAAAATGAAAGATTGCAAGCAAATTTGTTAGTATTGGATGCTGATTTTCCCTATGAAAGATTGTTTTTAATATCTATTTTGTTCAAATCCCCTCTGGTATAGATTTTGATAACATGATTTGAAATGCATAAGTAACTACTGCTGGAATTTTAATTCCTGACTGTTGTTATATGCTGTCAAGTCAGTTCCGACTTGCAGTGACCCCATGTATAAGAGAATGAAACACTGCCCTGTCCTGCACCATCCTCACAATTCTTGCTGTGCTTGAGCCCATCATTGCAGCCTCTGTGTCAGTCCATGTCATTGAGGCTCCTCCTCTTTCTCGCTGACCTTTTACTATAGCAAGCATGATATGCTTCTCTAGGGCCTGGCCCCTTCTGACAGCATGACCAAAGCACATGAGATGATGTCTGGCCATTCTCACTTCTGAGGAGCATTCTGGATGAACTTTTTCCCAGACAGATTTGTCTTAGAATTCCTGACCAAGTACCATAGATACCCAAAGTTGTAGATATAGGTTGATTTATACACACACATACGATTCTTCATAAAAGAGAATTTTTGAAATAAATTATCACCCAGTAATACAGTATGCTTACCTGTGGGTGCAACATCCTTGGTGATACTGGCAGAGTTGAAGGGGGTTAGCTGTTTTTCAGGACTGTGAGCACCTGTGATAGGAGTCAGATCAGAGGGAGATTTAGCCCATAGAAAGGAACTGACAGATGTTCCGTGGTACCTAAGAGGACTATGTTTATGAGCACATGTGAGATATCCCAGGACTCCCAGAAATCCTTGCAGGTCATATTTAGAAGAAGTGAGGTCTTCTGATTATAGAAGCTTGTTATTTTTGGTGAAGAGAAAGGAGATACTCAATATGAGTGAAGTCAGCATAACTTGACCAAGCTAAATGAAGACATCAAGAAGTACAAGAAAAAGGAACAATTTCAGTGATTGCTATAACATACACATATAAAATTGTGCAAAAACAAAAAATATGTGTATGGTTACATAAGTAGATATGTGTGCATATATGTGTATAGAAACACATATGCAATAATACATGTGGATGTACAGCTGTATCTGTAAGCATATATATATATATATATATATATATATATTTGTGTGCTGCATCTATATCCACATATATCATTAAGGATACAGGGGATACAGTCACAGAAACTTCCTAGACATATCTAACAACTTGTGGGATTATTTTACCAGGTCAAAAGGCTTTGGCACATAGTCTTATGGGATAACTTGGTCAATTGATACAACACAGTTCATAAAGAGTGCTCTGTACCCACCCTAGTTCAGTGAGTAGTGTCTGGGATCTTAAAAGCTTCTGAAAGGCCATCTAAGATACAGCTATTGATCTTTACGCATCTGGAACAAAAAGGAACAAAGGAAATCAAAGACTCAAAGAAGAAAATGACTATGTTGTTGTTGTGAGCCATCGAGTCGGTCCCGACTCATAACGACCCCTCCTTGGGTTTCCGAGGCAGTATCACTACGGAAGTAGATTGCCCAAACTTCCTTCTGAGGAGTGGCTGGTGGGTTTGAACCGCCAGCCTTCTGGTTAGCAGTTAAGTGCCTTAACCACTATGCTACCAGAGCTCCTGAAAAACTATAGGACTCATAATTCACAGAAACCATGGCTCCTTTTCATCTGAGATCAGAAGAACTAAATAGTGCTGGGCTATTTCTACCTACTATTCTTACCGGGAATACAATAAAAGTCCTGGACAGAATAGGAGAAACATTTAGAACAATAATCAAATGCCTAAAAAAGGCCAGACCGACTGGGTCAGTAGAGACTGGTGGCACCTCTCAGGCTCTCTCCCTGAAATTTCCTTTGAACTTGGAACTGAAGCTAGTTGTGGAGGTCATCTTTCAGGCAAATAACAGATCAGCTTATAGCACCTGTGAGTAACATGCTCCTTCAAACAATCAACTTTATGAGACCAACTCATCAACATTTACCCAAAATCAAACACGAGAAGGCAAGGAGAGGAAGTGAAGGTAGATTAATGAAAACAGAACAAATAATAGCAGTAAAGAGAATGCTAAAACACTGAAAATTATAACCAATATGGAAACCTTTGTATAAAAATTGTTCATTGGAAACCTAATTTGCTGTGTAAGCTTTCATCCAAAACACAACAAATATTAAAAAAAAAAAAAAAAAGAGGGGTGGGGTGTGGTAGAGATTCCACAAGAAACAATGACAGCAGAGGAGGAGGTGCTATTTGGTAATTCTTGTCTTGACCTCACTTTGTTTTTTCCAGTCTAATATGGCCTTGAGAAATACTGTTTACTAATATAAACTTCCAGTGTTGTGCATATAACAGGGATTCAATGAATATTATCTTCCTAATCAGGGAGCTCTTAGGAGCTCTGGTAGCATAGTGCCTAAAGCACTTGACTGCTAACCAGAAGGCTGGCGGTTCAAACCCACCAGCCACTCCTTGGAAGGAAGATGGGGTAATCTACTTCCCTAGTGATATCTCCTCAGAAATCCAAGGAGGGGTCGCTATGAGTCGGGTCCAACTGGACAGCACATAACAACAGCAACAGTCAAGGAGCTCTGGTGGCACAGTGTCTAAAGTATTTGACTGCAAACCCACCAGCCACTCCTTGGAAGGAAGGTTTGGCAATCTATTTCCATACAGATACAGCCTCAGAAACCCAAGAAGGAAGGGGTCGCTATGAGTCCAGACCCACTCAACAGCAGTGAGTTTGGTGGTTTTTTTTTTTTTTAATCTATCAGTGATTGTTTAAAATGAATCCTCCATTTTCCATAGATAAATGGGTCTCTGGCTGTAGGAGAAAAACTTGGATGGTTTCTGTGCAGCTGTCCTTCTCTTTATTTGATTATTTATTTCCATAGCATAGCATATTTGGCCTAGCATGGATAACTAGCTTAAATATACCTGAGGTTGAGTCCACTGTAGCCATCAAAGTACAGGTGTTGGATAGAACTAAACACTCTTCATGGAGGACTGCTAAGGTCAGTAACTGTTGGCTTCCTGCCACCACTTCTGAACCTTCTTTTGCTGTGATTGTTCCCAGAGATAAAGGTTTCCCAATCAATACCATCTCATTATCAAATGCAGTCAGGGTAAAGGCAAAGTTAAAAAGCATAGAAGAAGGAATTGTTCAAGTGCACAAAACTAGCCTTTCCCTTCTTTTCCTGTTTATTTCAAAAGAAAAATAAATGCTTTTCTGATCAAACCAATGAACAAATGAATCATTTTAGAGGTACCTTTTATTAACAATGAACCATCATTTACTCCCTGGTAGGTAAAGCAGTTCAAAAGCAGCCCAGCTTTGTAGTGACAATGACCCAGAGGGCGGCAATATTTTGATGTCTTGGGGATGTGGAGGTGGCTTCATGCAAGTGCCAGCATGAAATGTGAATAATTGCAGAACCATGAATCATGGCATGATTCCAACCCAAGTGCTTGTCTGTTCACAAAAGGAAATAAGTGAATGCAGTTTCAATTGTCAGTGAAGGTTGGAGATGGTAGTCCATCATCTTTGTCACCCTTGGTCTTATTGTTAATCACAAAGAGGTAGAAGCTGGTGGTGGCAGTGGTGAGCAGAAGGACTCTCCCTCTGCATTCAGTATTCTTGAATATAATTTCAATTTTTTAAAAAAGTATATTTTTTTAGATATGAGTAAGTGATTCAGCTACAAATTTTTAAATTTACATCAAATAAAAGTGATTCCTGATGGCCAGTGGCTAGGTAATTTTCCAAAACGAAACCAAACTCACTGCGGTCAAGTCACATCCAACTTATAGTGACCCTTCCCTGGGTTTCTGAGGCAGTATCACTGTGGAAGTAGATCACCCAACCTTCCTTTTGAGAAGTGGCTGGTGGGTTTGAACCGTCAGCCTTCTGGTTAACAGTCACATGCTTTAGGCACTATGCCACCAGAGCTCGTAAGGGGTAATAATAGTTTGAAGTCAGTTTTTAAAACAATATCAGCCAATAAGCTGTTAACATATCTTCTGTTTATTCCCACAACATTAAAAAAGAAAAATGAGTTACATTTTAGCAATGACACATGAATGGGCACAAGTGCTTGCAGCATATCAGAGCAATCTCCAGCTGCCATGCAAACGGTTGAGTGAATGGTGAGAAGCAGAGAATTTGACAAATTAGGGCAATAATATGAACCAGGAAAATTTCTAAACAAGGAGTTTTTATGCTTTTTAAATTTCATTGAGGTATACTTGACATATTTAAAACTGCAAATATTTCAAGCATATAAATTTTAATGTATGTTTATACTCCAATCAAAGCAATGAAGATATATAATTACCCCCCAAAGTTTTCTTATTTCTGTTATAATCCTTCCCTTGACTCTCCCTTCCCACCAGCCTTCCCAGGCAACTACTGGTCTATTTTCTAGATTGTTTTTGTTGTTGTTAAGTCAGTTCCAACTTACTACAACCCTGTGTATCACTGCCCACTCCGGTGCCATCCTAAAAAGGTTTGAGCCCATTGTTGCAGGACTATGTCAGTCCATCTAATTAACCCTCTGCTTTACCAAGCATTGTGTCCTCTTCCAGGGACTGTCCCTCCTGATAACATGTCCAAAGTACTTGAGACAAAGTCTGGCCATCCTCACTGTGAAGGAGAATTCTGACTATACTTCTTCCAAGACAGATGTTCTTGTTCTTCTGGCACTTCATGGCACATTAAATATTCTTCACCAAGATCATAACTCAAATGAATCAATTCAGCAGTCTTCCTTATTCATTATCTAACTTTCACACCCAATGAAGCTATTGAAAATATGGATTGAGTTAGTCCTCAAAGTGACATCTTTGTTTTTAAAAAATTTTAAAGAGGTCTTTTATAGCAGATTTGCCCAATGCAATATGTCATTTGATTTTTTTTTCTTTTTTGTTATTGTGATTTTGATGAAATTTTACAGAGCAAATTCACTTTCCATACAGCAGTTCACATACACTTTATCTCATGACATTGGTCATAATTTACCACAATGCAACATCTCCCCTCATACTTCCTCTCAATAGTTACATCTTCCTTGTGTCCATCCCTCCATGCACTCCTGCCGCCTGAGCTGTCTCCCTATGCATAAGCAGCCCTTCTTTCTCCCATGATTGTTCTCTCCAAGGAGTATATCTACCTAAGGTAAACGTTCAAGTCATATGCCTGTCTATTATTTGTCTGGAAGCCACAGGCGCTGGTTCAATTCCAGACCTGAAGGGCAGCTAGGGGCCATAGTCTCAGTGGTTCCACCAGGCTCTAGCAGACCAGCAAACCTGGTCCCCCGTTTTTTTTTCTCCAAATGATTTTGAGTTTTGTTCCACATTGTCCTCCCTCTCTATCAAGGATCTCTTACATAGATTCCCTTCCAAGTGGTTGACCATAGTAGCCAGGCACCATCTAGTTCTTCTGGTATCATAGTTGTATAGGCTGCAGATTGGATGGTGCCCCAGTCACTAGGACTAATTGTTTCCATGAACTTTTGGTTTTCTTCATTCTTCTTTGCTCTGTATGAAGAGAGACCCATCATTGCATGTAGATGGCAGTTTGCTAGCTTTTAAGATCCCAGTTGCTACTTGCCAAAGTAAAAGGTGGAACAATGTTTTGTGTAGTATGTTATGCCAATTGTGCTTGATGTCCCCTGAAACTATGGTCCCGAGCCCATAGGTTCAACTACTCAGTTGCTCTTGGTAGCTAGCTGTGACCCAGCAGTGACTACAACCTTGCCCCTTATCAGCTCTACTACATACCTGGGAATTCAGATCATACACATAAACTTATAGGACCATTGTCTGCCAACCCTAAACATGTTCTTGGGTACACTCCCCGCTTCATAGATATACCTGATAGTTGAACCTGTCCACCCATTTATCCACCCATATATCCATGTTTGCTTTCACTGTCAACGCCATACTGTATGTGCAAAAGGGTTCATCTTTTTTGTCTGTACCTCCCATGTACCTCTCTATGTCTTTCTCCTCCTCAATGCCACTATATTGATCACTCATATTTGGTACATTGCTCTTTTCTTCACCCAAATCAAAACTTATTTCTATCTATCTAACAATATTCACTACCCTACCCTCCCACCCCTGGTAACCAACAAAGAAAATGTCCTTCCATAGATAAACGTTTTCATGACTAGTACAATAACGGACTAATACAATATTTGTCCTTTTGTGATTGACTTATTTCACTCAGTATAATGTCCTCCAAGTTCATCCATGTTATGCAGTGTTTTGCAGATTCTACATTATTCTTTAGGGTTGCATAGCATTCCATTTTGTGTCTGTACCATAG
>NW_006921998.1:152244-153446 GCF_000298275.1 Orycteropus afer afer
GGCAGTATCACTACAGAAGTAGATTGCCCCATGTAAAATAGGAGAGAAAAATGGGGTCAAGGATGATTGTTAGATTTATAGCCTGAGCAACTGAAAGCATGGAGTTGCCATTTAAGATGGAAAAAGTTATTAAAGGAGTAGTTTTGGTTAAAAGAGAGAGCAGAACATGTTGAGTTTCATCAATCTATAATGGACTCATATGGAGAAGTGATAGACAAATGAGAATGGAGTTCGATGGAGAGTGTTTTAGCTGAGATATAATGCTTAGAATTGCCAATGTGTGGATGTTATTATAAAGCATGGGAGTGACAATATCACCAGTGGGGTGATTATGTTGTTTTTAGGTATTGTCTAGTTGCTTCCAACTCACAGCAATGCTATCTAAAATAGAGTGACACAATGCCAGTCCTGCACCATGATCACAATCTTTGCTAACTTGAGCCCATCATTGCAGCCAATGCTTTAATGCATCTCGTTAAGGATCTTCCCCTTCTCTGCTGACCCTCTACTTTACCAAGCATTACATCTTGCTCCAGGGACCAGTCCCTTCTGAGGAGATGAAAAAATTATGAGAGACAAAGTCTTCCTATTCTCATCTTCAAGAAGCATGCTACCTATACTTCTTCCAGGACAGAATTGTTCATTTCTCTGGCAGCCCATGGTATTTTCAACATTCTATGACAACACCACAATTCAAATCCATTAATTTTTCTGCAGTCTTTCTTATTCATTGTCTAGCTTTCATATGCATATGAGGCTATTGAAAATACCATGGCTTGGGCGGGGCACAGTTTAGTCTTCTGAGTTACATCTTTGTTCTTTAATACTTTGAACAGGTCTCTGCAGCACATTTGCCCAATACAATACATCATTTGATTTCTTTGCTTTCTTCACGGCTGCTTCCATAGACATTGATTGTGGATCCAATTAGAATGAAATACATGACAAGTTCAATCTTTTTTTTTAATTGTGATGTTGCTTATTGGTCTTGTTTTGAGGGTTTTTGTTGTCTTTATATTGAGATGTAATCTGTACTGAAGGCTATAGTTTTTTATCTTCATCAGTAAGTGCTTCAAATCCTCATCACTTCCAGCCAGCAACATTGTGTCAACTACATATTACAGGTGGTTAATGAATCTTCTTCCAATCCTGATACCATGTCGTTACTATACAAAATCCAGCTTATTGGATTGTTTGCTCAG
>NW_006921998.1:153703-154276 GCF_000298275.1 Orycteropus afer afer
GTAACATCTTTCTGATATTCTTTGCTTTCAGCCATCTGACATCAGCAGAGATATCCCTTCTTCCATTAAGGAGCAAAGATTTCTTTAGTAATTGTTCTAACCAAGTTGGTTCCTTTACCAAGCATGATCTAATGTTAAATTTGCAATCCACAGCCCATGGAAGTATTAAAAAGAAACATTTCAATATTGCAAGAAGTCTCATTATCCCTCTTTTCACATAGTCTTTTAGATAGAAACCTAACTCTATGATAACAAGATATGGGAAGACTATAGAGACGTAATTTAAATGTTATGGTGACAGGATGTAAATTTTTATATTAATTAACTTTTGTGTTGATTGATAAGAAGTAATGACTAGTTTGGGGCTTATCTTTTCAAAGAACCCAAGTCAACATGTTGCCTCAATTTCACTGTATTTATTCACTATACTTGTTCATTGTTGTTGTTGTTGTTGTTAAGTGCCGTCGACTCGTTTCCAACTCATAGTGACCCCATGCACAGCAGAATGAAACACTGCCCGATCCTGCGCCAGCCCCACAATCCCTGCTATACTTGAGCCCATCATCGCAGCCA
>NW_006921998.1:156178-164247 GCF_000298275.1 Orycteropus afer afer
CCTCTTGCCACAGATGTAGTCAATCTGATTCCTGTGTGTTCTATCTGGTGAAGTCCACATGTACAGCCTCCGTTTGTGTTGTTGAAAAAAGTGTTTCCAATGAACAAGTCGTTGGTCTTGCAAAATTCTACCATATGATGTTCCGATGATTAATGGATGTTTGCAGCTGTTCCTCTTCAATTTGAGTGGTGCCACATCAGCAATGTTCATTATCTTCTTATTAATAACTGGAATCTCTGAATTTAGGTCTAATTTTCTACCCAGGGAAAATTATAGAAGATAGGGCTTATATGGTTTTATTCGATTCTGTTGTGCTCTCCTCGGGTTTCTTGAGTGACTAAATATACACACACATACACAAACTTATGCTCAACTATTGCCTTACAATTGATGAGTGTTGTTATTTGTTGTTCCCTTTATAATCACATCTCCTCTCAAAACACACAAGCTCACACACACACATACATGTCACTCAGCCAGACTGCACATTGTTCCAAGACCAGGGGTTTACTTTCTGCCAAGATCTCAACAGCTAGTCTGAAACAACAGGTTGGGACCACGCTAATTGAGATAACAATGTCAAGGTATTCTTCTAGATGGTCAGATTCAAGGGCAACTGTCCAAATGATCCAATATACTCAGTGCAAACTGTGAGAGCTGGAATTTGATGGGACTACCATGTTTTCCAGGAGCTCTGGTAGCATAGTGCCTAAGGCACTTGACTGCTCACCAGAAGGCTGGCAGTTCAAACCCACCAGCCTCTCCTCGGAAGGAAGGTTGGGCAATCCTATTTCCATAGTGATACTGCCTCAGAAACCCAAGGAGGGGTCGCTATGAGTCGGAGCCGACTCGACAGCAAACAACAAGAACAACACCACCATGTTTTCCAGGTTTCTTCAGTCTCACACCTTTGACAGTTACAGTCTCACCATCTGTCGCTTGCTATTAGTGAAAAATATACTACTTGTCCTTCTCTTACAGGCTTCTGACTTACACAGATCATAGCTTTCTCAGATTTTACTGTAGAAGCTTTCCTAACTCTGCTCCCTGTCTTCATTCCTCACCCCCTTCAAACCGACTTCCACAGTATATCCAGAGAGCAAACAGGGTCAAGCACTGTGCGGCGGAACACTCCCATCAGCCTCACGATCAATTCCAAGCCCTTCCCTGAGTTCCACATATCCCAGCTATCAGCTGAAACTCCATGCTTCCTGGAATCTAGAATATTCCGATCTCTGCTCAATGCCCTATGAATAGTTTCCTGTTTTCTTTAGATTTCTGCAAGTTTCCTAACTTAATTCTAACTCCTCCCTTGAATTACTTTTTCACTCTTAATAATGATTCTGTATGTCTAGCTCTGCACTGATACCACAATGCATATGGGACTCAGTCTCTTTCTTTGATTTCCACAAATATACAACAAAATCCCCAAAATACATGTATACCTTTTGTGTGTGTGGTGGCCCATCCTGAATATTTTTTCAGAGGAAAGAGATAAAAGGGCATTTCCATGCAACACAATGAAGCAAACAAATTAAATTCCTGTCCTTAGACATTTGTGTCCCTTCACGGTTCCATCTGGCTGTTTTTATTCTCCCAACTCTTCATTTTTATAAAGTGCCCAAAGCACAAATTTCTGTTCATTTCCAATATAGATAATTACACTTTTTCTTTTTCTTATTTCATTGCTACCAGACTTCTCCAACTCAAAACCAAAACAACTAAACTCACTGCCTTCCAATCAATTCAGCTCATAGCGACCCCTCCTTGGGTTTCTAAGGTGGTATCTGTATGGAAGTAGATTGTCCAACCTTCCTTCTCAGGAGTGGCTGTTGGGTTTGAACCACCAGCTTTCTAGTTAGCAGTCAAATGTCTTAGGCACTATGCCACCAGAGCCAAAGCATGTTCCCTTCCTGACAGAGATTCTAGGATAAAGTACTAATAAGATAACTTTGTTTCAATTTACCATGCTAAAGATTCTTTCCTTATCATATTTTATATCAACAATGTCTTCTTTAAAACCTTCACTTTCTTGGCTCCTGCCATACCCCACCTACTGGGATTTCTTGAGTGGCCTAGAGCTCTCAATTCTCTAGAATTTTGCAGACATTATTAGTCCGTGTCCTTGGGGGCTTATTTTGCTGTGATTCTCCTTTGTTCACTTACATAATTCCTGCTCATTTTTTGAGTCTTCAACTTAGAAATTTCTTCCTAGGGCTTTCAATACAGGAGAGAGGCACCAGTTAAGTGGTTCTTGCGCAGCTGCTCAGAGCAATTGAAATACACGGCCAATTCAATTGCTTAGTTAAAATTATCTTATTTTTACTTCTCTGAGAACAAGAAGGTTTCCAAGTGTAATACTCACTTCTCAAGACAAACTTTGTACATAAAACTACTTTAGTAAACAGTAAAATGCATAAATTCATGAAGAAAGAGAGACAGAAAGAGAGCAGTAATTCAGGGCTTTACTGAATTGTTTATTCCAAAACTATAAAAAACCCTTTCTAATTAACAGCCAATGTCTTTGATCAAAATAGATCTTCCTCTTCCTAATCTTCTTAGCCTTTCCCTGCATTTAGAATTTTGGGAAGATTTCAAATTGGGAGACCAAGAAATAATCAATTATTATTTTGGTTTACACATGTATGTAATTCCTTTTAAACAAAGTATTTTAGTTCAAATAAATCAACTGGGAAAGATACTTCTAAGCTAACAATTCATCTTTGAATACAGTATACATAAAGTGAATTTAATTCACATCTTCTTTAACGGTATCCAAATTTGGCATGTTAGAAATAGTGCAATTTTCCATTCAGCAAAGTGTGAGTGCTTTTCAAAACAGATAGATAATTCACATTGTCACTCAGAGATAAATAAAATAATTTAGAAAATGGAATCGTGCTCTCTTCCGCTGTCGGGATAAATTGTCTATTATTTGTGTTGCTTTGTCACTTGGCTTGGCCTTTCTCAATGTTGTTTACTTCAGCTCCTTTTTCTTCCTTCTGGAGTACTGCATTTTGACTCTGGTCCAGTTCTCTGTTAGGAACAACACTGAACTGAAAAAAGAAAAAACAATGAATAATTCATCTTGATGATGAAGTAGTTCACTGTTTATATTTAAACACACTAAAATTAGTAAAAATAAAAATAATTAGCATTGGTGACAATATTGCGTAGTGAGATGGTTTAAGCATGCCTTAGCATGGGATAAAATACAATTACCATCATTGAATACATAAGCATTGAAAAGTGAGACATTATTTTAGTTATCTAAGTATTATTTTGGTGTGTCAAAATTCAATATTTTGAGGTTATTAAATCTGTTACTCACCTTTCTGTCCAATATCTTAACACTCGTTGGCTCAAGCATATTCTGTGTTCATTGTGTCTTCACTCTTTTGACTTTACAAACTTTACACCAAAGATTTTGGCACAGATTTTTCTTTTACAATAAGCAACGTTTAAGAACAAATTGTTACTTAGCCTTCACACAGATAACACAATATAAGTATAAACATTGTCATAGATTTAAGCTGTTGTTGTTGTTGGGTGTTGTCGAGTGGACCCTGACTCATTGCAACTCTACGTACAACAGAGTGGAACACGGCCTAATCCTGAATCACCCTCACAATCTTTGCTATGCTTGAGCCCATGGTTGCAACCACTGTGTCAATCCATCTCATTGAGGGTCTTCCCCTTTTTCACTGACCTTCTCCTTTACCAAGCATGATATCATTCTCCAAGGAATGGTTCCTTCTGACAAAATGATCAAAGTGAGTAGTCTGGCCATCCTCTCTTCTAAGGGCCATTCTAACTGCACTTTTTCAGGACAGATTGGTTTGTACTTCTGATAGTTCATGATGTTTTCAGTATTCTTTGCCAAAACCACAATCCAAAGACATCAACTCTTCTTAGGTCTTCCTTATTCATTTTCCAGCTTTCCTATGCATATGAGGTGATTGAAAATATGATGGGTTGGGTAAGGGGCATCTTGTTCTTCAAGGAGACATCTTTGCTCTTTAAAACTTTAAAGAGGTCTGTTGCAGCAGAGTTTCCTAGTGCAACACATCTCATTTATTGACTGTGACCATCATGGTGTTGATTATGGATCCAAGTAAAATGAAATGCCTGGCAAGTTCAATCTTTTATCCATATATCATAATTTGCTTATTGGTCCAATTGTGAGGATTTTTGTTTTCTTTCTGTTGAGGTGTAATCCATTCTGAAGACTAGTCTTTGCTCTTCAGCAGGAAGTGCTTCAAGTCATCTTCACTTTCAGCAAGCAAGGTTATGTCATCAGCATATGGCAGATTGTTAATGAATCTTCCTCCAATTCTGATGCTGCATTCTTTTTCATATACTCCAGCTTCTTGGGATTATTAGCTCAGCATACAGATTGCATAAGTATGATGAAAGGATATAATTCTGACACACACCTTTCCTGATTTTTAAACCATGCACTATCCCCTTGTTCTGTTCAAACAACAGCCTCCTGGTCTGTGTATAGGCTCCTCATGAGCATAATTATGTGTTCTAGTATTCCCATTATTTTCAACCAAAAAAAAAAAAAAAAGAGCTCTGGTGACATAGTGCCTAAGGCATTTGACAGCTAACCGGATGATTGACAGTTCAAACCCACCAGCTACTCCTTGGAAGGAAGACTGGGCAATCTACTTCCACAGAGATACTGTCTTGGAAACCCAAGGAGGGGTCGTTATGAGTCAAAATTGACTCAATATTATCTATAATTTGTTATAACTCACACAGTCAAATGCCTTTGCCTAGTCAATAAAATATAGGTAAACATCTTTCTGGTATTCTTTGCTTTCAGCAATGATCTATCTGATATCAGCAATGCTAGCCTTCATTCTGTGTCCTCTTTTAATCCAGATTGAATTTCTGGAAGTTCCCTGTCAATATACGGCTGCAATCATTTTTGGATTACCATCAGCAAAATTTTGCTTGTGTGTAATATTAATGATATTGTTCAATAATTTCCAAGTTCTATCGGATCACCTTTCTTTGAAATGGGCACAGATATGGACCTCTTCCATTCAGTTGGCCATGTAGCTGTCCTCCACATTTCTTGGCATAAACAAGTAATCACCTCCTGCGTGACATCCATTTGCTGAAACATCTCAGTGGGTATTCCATCAGTTCCTGGGGCCTTGTTTTTCACCAATTCCTTCAGTGCAGCTTGGACTCCTTCCCTCAATACCAATGATTAGTGATCATATGCTATCTCCTGAAATACTTAAATATCATATAATTCTTTTTCATCAAGTGCCTATGTATTTCTTCCATCTTCTTTTGACGCTTCCTGCATTGTTCAATATTTTGCCCATAGGATCTTTAATATTGCCACTTGATGCTTGAATTTTGTTCTTTAGTCCTTTCAGCTTGAGAAATGCTGAACATGTTCTTCCCTGCTCGTTTTCTAATTCCAAGTCTTTTCACATTGCATTATAATATTTTACTTTGTCTTCTCAAGCCGCCCTTTGAAATCTTCAGTTCTTCTATTTCTTCATTTCTTCCATTCTTTTTCGCTATTCTCTATTCAAGAGCAAGTTTCAGAGTCTCTTCTGACTTCCATTTTGGTCTTTCCTTCCTTTCCTGTCGTTTTAAAGAACTTTTGCTTTCTTCATGTATGATGTTCTTGATGTCATCCCACAACTTGTCTGGTCTTCAGTCGTTGGTGTTCACTATGTCAAATCTATTCTTCAGGTGGTCTCTAAATTCAGGTGCAATATAATCAAGGTAGTATTGTGGCTCTCTTACACTTGTTTTAATTTTCTTCAGCTTCCACTTGAACTTGCATTGGAGCAATTAGTGGTCTGTTCCACAGTCAGCTCCTGGCCTTGTTTTGACTGATTATATTGAGTTTCTCTATCAAATCTTTCCACAAATGTTGTTGATTTGATTTCTGTGTATTCCATCTGGTGAGGTCCAGGTGAATAGTCACAATTTATGTTGTTGAAAAAAAGTATTTGCAATGAATACATCATTGGTCTTGCAAAATTCTATCATGCAATCTCTGGTTCTCTGGTGTCATTTCTATCACCAAAGCCATAATTTCCAACTACTAATGCTTCTTTGTTTCCAACTTTCACATACCAATCACCATAATTAACAACACATCTTGATTGTATGTTTCTTCAATTCCAGACTGCAGAAGTTAGTAAAAATCTTTAAACTCTTCATCTTTTGCTTTAGTCATTGGTACATAAATTTAATAATAGTACTATTAGCTGGTCTTTCTTTTAGGTGTATAGATATTATCCTATCACTGAAGCTATGCCACAAGTATTTCAAATTCCAGTAGGGTTACCTGTTGTGGATAGGTTTAATCTACTGAGAAAAAAGTATTGTATCAAAATTAATAAACTATTAAACAATATTTTTTTTTTCTATTTTCATACTATGAATGCATTGTGTAATATTAGGCTATGATTTGAAATGAAAAATTGTTAAATATTTGTATAAGCCCTAACCTATTCTAAATGTCAGAGTTGAAAAAATATTTATTTTCCTTGTCACTTTGCTTTTATGGGATAGCCCACGATCTTCAAAAAATATAAAAATAAAGAAAATTCCCATCTTAAATCTATTTTTGAAAAAAAAAGGAATAAATGCATTTTTTAAATGATAATATAGTAAGATAAATGCTATGTTAGGAACTAAATAACTTTGAGGCATTCATGAACAGTGTTTTCTTTAGCAGTGTTAGTAAAATTGAGTAGCTATATCAGTCAAGGTTCAGATAGGGAAGACATAAATTCAATAATTTGAGAAGACTTTATTATAGGAGCTATTCACAAAAGTGTAGGCAGAACATAGGGAAACCACAACTAATAATATCATACTATCAGGACAAACTGGGCCATGCCAAGGCCTGAAGGGTGATCAGTTAATGGAACCCAAGGGACAAGAGTTGTGTAGAGAGGACTGTGATATGGAAGGGTGCCCTTAATTCATGGAAGTATAGCCATCATCAGACTTCCATGATGAAGGCTAAATACCTCATTTCCTTCTCCTCTTCCCTCTCAACTCAGGCCAAGGTGCCCCAAGTGCTGAACTCAACCAGTAACCAGAGGGCATAGGCCTTTCACCACTTCATTCCTCCACCAGGAACAGAGAGCAGAATGTGTTCAAGGGTCCAAAATGTATTGTGAGGAGCATGCATTTACTGTCTCATAACCACAAGAGACAATGGGATGTGTGTTGATAGGAAAGTTAAAGAAAAGAAAAGAAAAGAAAAAAAAAAACTTTTTTACAACAGGTTTCCTTGTATTTTGTAGTAAATTATTTATTATTTCCTGGCTTGTTTTGAAAATAAAAGTATTTTTATTTCATTCAGCTCTGTTTTAAAATCTTACATTTTTCATTTGCTGAAGGAAGAACATTGTTTTCACTGCCAATGCTTTTTTCTTTATTTCCAAGAGACTTGGCATGTGTAAACATATAACTCTGATAACATATTTGCCAAGGGCTCTATCTATGGATTGTGATTTGGCAACGGTATGATCGTGACATGAAATGGCAGGGAGATTTATTCTCATCAATTTAGAAGTACTGAGAACTTGAACTTGCTTTTCATTTGGGACAGACTTCTGTGGTGGGAGTATAAACATAATAGTTATAGTTGATTTTCCTACTCAGGCCAGTAGAAATTTGATTTTTCATATGTGTGTCTCACCTATAAGAAATGTCCTGTTTTGTATGGTTTAAAACAGGTATTTTAATTATACTGTTGTTGTGTGCCACCAAGTTATTTCTGACTCGTAGTGAATCTATATGACAGAGTAGAACTGACCCATAGGGTTTTTCAGACTGTAATCTTCATGGGAGCAGATGGTGAGGCCTTTTCCTCTGCAGAGCCACCGGGTGGATTCAAACTATGAACCTTAAGGTTAGTAAGTAAGTATTGAACCATTGTACCACCAGGGGTCCTTATTTTAAAGATAGATTTCATCATGATGTGGCACCACTCAAATTGAAAAGAAACAGCCACAGACATCCATTAATCATCGGAACATGGAATGTACGAAGTATGAATCTAGGAAAACTGG
>NW_006921998.1:187263-196342 GCF_000298275.1 Orycteropus afer afer
TAATAAATATCTATGGATCCAACAAAAGAGCCCCCAAATACATAAACCAGACTTTAACAGAATTGAAAAGGCAAATAGATGACTCCACAGTCATAGTAGGAGACTTTAATATTCAGTGAAAGATAGAACAATTGGAAAGAAACTCAACAAAGATGCAGAAGAACTAAACAATACAATCCAATAACTGGACCTCATAGACACCTATAGAGCACTTCACGCAACAACAGCATAATACACATTCTTTTCCAGTGTCCATGGAACATTCCTCATGATAGACCATATGTTAGGCCATAAAGCAAGCCTTAATAAATTTAAAAACATTAAAATACTACAAAGCATCTTCTTAGGTCACAATGCTATCAAATTACAAATCAACAAAAGGAAGATTAATGGAAAAAGAGCTAACACATGAAAACTGAACAACATTCTCCTTAAGAAAGACTGGGTAAGAGAAGAAATAAAAAATGATATTAAAAAATTCCTTGAATCAAATGAGAATGAAAATACAACATACAAAAATCTTTGGGACACAGCAAAAGCAGTAATCAGAGGCCAATTTACAGCAATAAATGCACACATCAAAAATAATGGAAAGAAGGAAGGAATGGAGGGAGGGAGGGAGGATGGAAGGAAACAAGGAAGGGAGGAAGGGAGGAAAGAGATAGGAATGAGGGAAGGGAAGGAGGCAGAGGAGGGAGGTAGGGATGGGCTGGGGAGAAAGAATCCATTCCGCATTCTGAATCCATTCAGAATGGCTTCAAGATCAATGATGGAGTGTGGAGAGAGGTCATTTATATGAATTTAAGTGTTTTGGCCATTTCTTATGTCAGGGAATTCCACTCCTTGCTATTCTCTGAAAAAGTTACTTCTCAGTGAGGATACAGTGACTTGCTGTATGAGTAGGACAGTTCTTCTAACATGTCAGTGGTTAGTCAGATACCAGTAGTTTGAAGGGTCTGTGAGGTCATTCTGCCTTGGAAAATGAACTGTGGGAGCTGATCCTTTACCAAGTTCTACCCTGATCCCTAATATTGAATATGTTTCAGCAAGATAGTAGATCAGAAAGAGGGAGTGTTACCCAATCCATCATTAGTTTATTAGGGGTGATCAAAGGGATAAAATACAAAATCACATTTGAGAAGGAGCTCCAAGCCCATAGAAGGCAGGGCAGGTTAAGGAAGGCAGTCCTGGGCAGAGCATGGATATAGCCTCAGCTGAGCTTATATGGCAACAAACGGTATGAAGATAACTGTCTTGTTGAGGAGTCACAAATCAATAGAGAAGATTATCAAAAGAGAAGGGGTAGTATGCATTTTTGTTTAAAGGCATTGCTTTAAACAAAAATATATATGTATGTATTTTGCCTAACTAATAGTTTGGATTGAACCACCTTTATCCTTAAGTCATACTAAAAAAAAAAAAAAAAAAAAAAAAACCTCATTGCCGTTGAGTTGGATCCAACTCATAGCGACCCCTCCTTGGGTTTCTGAGGCGGTATAAGTACAGAGGTAGATCGTCCAACCTTTCTTCTGGGGAGTGGCTGGTGGGTTTGAACCTCTGGCCTTCTGGTTAGCAGTCAAATGCGTAGGCATGACACCACCAGAGCTCCCTAAATCATACTAGTACTCATCAAACATGCTGTAGAATCAATTCTGCCTCATGACCAGCCAATATATTTCATAGTAGTATATGCTATATAGAATTGTCAATGACTGGTTTTTCAGAAATGGGTCCTGCGTGCACTCAAACTTCCAATATTTTCGTTAGTAGCTGTGTGTGTTAACTGCTTCCACCACTCATGGCCTCTCACCGAGACTCAGCAACTCTGTTTTCTAGATAGAATTTATATTGTTGGGACTCTCCACCACAACTCTGGTCTGTACTGAACTTGATGAGTTGGCTGTGACTGGTAGGTGTCTCCTTAGTTTTCTTTTAGGTCTCTGAAGTAGATCCCAAGAAAATTGCCACCTACCTAAGCTTCTGAGGTGTACTCTAAGGAGGGAAGGGAGCAGAGACCAGAGCTTGTTTTATATACTGGCTGCAGAACATCCCTAGCAATTGGAGAGTTCTCTCAAGACTTGGCACACTGTCGCTTCTAACAGACAACACCAGGGACAATCTAATCCTTCTTTACTGTACTAATAAGCTAGGAACAACCAAACACATTCCACTGAAGAAACATTTGAAAAGAAGAATGCACTTCTAACTCTAGGTACTTCGATGCTTCCATTGTTCTTCCAAAAATTACCCTTTGCTAATTCACCCACAAAGTCCAACTTCTTCCAGTGGTTATTTGTTCTGTAGGCAAGTCATTAAGTGGGGAACAGAAGGTCAGAAAACAAAACACTTTGTACCATGGGTCATTAAACAGTTGTAAATAAAATTAAAACCTAGAAATGTGGTGGGACCTCAGGGCAAGGCAAGCGTACAGAAAGATTTTCAAGGCTCAGAAAATTTAAGACATTACTTTAAATTACACAGTTAGTGTCAAAGCTAAAACTGCTCTAAAAACAAGTTTCTCCAGATATATACAACATGTACTTTAAACCTGTGACAAATTAGCTTTGTTTTGGAAGATGTCATAAATTTTGCTACCTAGCCTAAAAGATAATAATGAATGGCAATAGCTATAATATAGTGACCATATGTTGTATACTGAGCATTGTTAAGTATTTCATAAGCAATACTATAATTTATATTTATAATAGTTATTATATGAGTTAGAAATTATTATTTTCCTCATTTGACCAAAAAGAAAGTGGAACTCCAAGTTACTCAGTAGCCGGCCCAAGGCAACCTGACCAGTAAGTGGCAGGACCCTGGTTGAAACATGATGTATTTGGCTTTTGATTCCAAGTTTGCATTCTCTGTTGCTGTTCTTGGAGTACTGTTAGTGTACATATATTCTAAATAATCAAAAGCAGTCCCTAATACACTTTTAAAGGTAGATTTGTAATAAAACAAATTGCACAAGTATATGGAACTAACTTTAACCTTTCTTTTAGAACTCTGTAAACATTTTAGGATATTGCAATGTCTGAAGGTTACAGTCTTCATTAACACTCATAGATTTACCTGTAAAAACTGAAACAATGATGGCTAATAGAAATTTATGGATTAAAAAGCAATGGCTCACAACATTGCAACATATGTATGATCTAGCCATATGCTCTATTAATTGTTTACAGAAATAGGAATTAATTGCACACCTTTAGTTCAGGGATCCAGTAGACCCTCACGGAAATCAGTTTTTCTAAATAAAATATGTATTGTAGCCTATGAAGTCATTTGACAACTGTAAGTATCCAGCACCAGACTACATCCTTTTAAAAGCATTATAATCCCTCTTTGACTCAATCCCCATCTCTGCCAAACTTAATAGAAGAAAATAATGCTTTTGACCAGCAGAGAGCAGCAATGATATGTTCTACAGGAGCCAATCTGGTGAACCTCACCTTCTCTTCATAAAATGACTGTTTTCTGAGAGGTACACAGATTCTGTCTTGAGTGATTGAAGTCCTTGACTGGTTCATTATTAAAATGACCCTGAGATTCTCTGACATTGATATATGATGTTGCTGCTTGTCATAACCACTAACTCATGTTATATTCTTTCTAATGTCCTTGGTTGGGTTGGCACTGGTGCTACCAGCAGGGACCAGATGCCTGGGTCAACTAATGCTTTTTCCTTCTTAGTGATCTTGAGTCTGTTTGCCTAGTTGTTCTTTAAGGTCTTCAGGGATGGAGGTCACGGTATTGTATGGTGCTCTATGTTGACCTAATATGTGGCTTTTTTGAGTAAAATCTGCTAAGGATTCTCAATATCTAGATTTGGGAGTCACCTGGCTGGAGGTCATACTTGAGCCCAGACAGTAGAAGGAATTACCTCAAGAGAGAAGTGGACAGAGGACAGAAGCTTGGGAGATGTCTACCTTGAGCAAACAAAATTTGAGAAGATAGAGTGGGAGTCTAGGAAAAGAACCGAGGAGGAAGAATCTGTGAATAGAAGATTAGAAGAAAGAATTTCAAGAATAGGGTGGCCAATTTTTAAATCCTCCTGTTTTTGATGGTGAAAGGGAACTAAGAAGAGTTTTTAATTTTGAAAACATGTGGTTTTAGGGTACTTTAAACAATTATAATTTCATTTTTAGGACTTAAATTTGATTGCATTGAGATGGAGTGGAGTAGTCAATAAAGGATTGTATGAGACAGATGAGGGTCAACAAACATGGAAATGAGGAAAGGCACCTTTTCCACCAAGGCAAGAGGGAACTAGAAAAATATGAATAATGACAGAGAGAGACCATGCAGTGACAAAGGAAATTAATGGCCTCAATATACTCAGTAAAGCAGAAGGCCAAGGTGTTTTGTTTGGTTTTTGAAGGTTTGTGGCTTAAGAGCAGAAATAGAAAGTGAAATACAACTTAATAAAAAGTATCCTAAAGTGTCCTGTGAACTGTGAATTTAGCAGAAGTTACAGAATATGGATTTGTGGTGACAAACAGAAGAAATTTTTGAAAGGTTATCTTAATTACTTGAGACTTCCAGGCTCTGGAAAATAGTGAGCGGTAAGATTTGCTAAGTGGATGACATTCATTAGAATAGCAAAAGGTCAAGGGGGTTGATAAATCTAGAGAGAGGAAGGATGGCTTGTGGAACCTTGGAGCGGAAGCAGAGTAGAAGACATAACAGGTGAAAAATGGTGATGGACTAGGCGATAAGAGGAGTGAGAGAAACTGAGTGCTACAAAGCACATCCTATAGGAATATGCCTAAGGCATTTGACTGCTAACCAGAAGGCTGGTGGTTTAAACCCATCAGCCACTCCTTGGAAGGAAGACTGGGCAATCTACTTCCATAGGGATACCACCTTGGAAACCCATGGAGGGGTTGCTATGAGTCGGTATTGACTTGATGGCAATGAGTTGTTTGTTTTGTTTAATAGGAATATGAGCTGCAGGAGCACTAGAGACATTATTCCTCTTTTTTCAATTGTCTCATGAATCTGACTTGATCCTTTTTAGTTCCTGGCATATAGAAGATGATCAATACATTCCTGCTGAATTAATTAATCATTATTATTAAATGAAGGGCATTTAAAGAATACAGGATTAAAGCTGTACACATCAGGAAATAAGAACTTTTTTATTGTAATTAGGAAAATCTTAGAGAAATTGAAAATAGAGGTAATAACTAGTGTTGTACCTGCTCTATATTCAGCCAGCACCCAAGGAGGGAAATGTTAGCATCATGTAATAATTACCAGTGAGGCAATTAATGAATTCCCTTCCCTAAAAAGGGATTACTTTTGACATTTGCAAAACATCTTATTCCAACATTCTATCAACCTGTGTCTTCTGAACAACTACACGCCCATAAAGTAGCTTCTGCCCTTCGGCTGTACTGGCTGCTAAATTCAGGCTCACATACTCAAAGCTGTAGACATCTATAACGCTAAGCCTAAGGCATGTGACTGCTAACCAGAAGGCTGGTGGTTCAAACCCACCAGCCACTTCTCAGAAGGAAGGTTGGGCGATCTACTTCCGTACTGATACTTCCTTAGAATCCCAAACAGGGGTCGCTATGAATCAGGTTTATCTTGACAGGAGTGAGTGAGTTGATTCCTAGGAGCTGTGGTGGTGTAGTTCCTAAGGCATTTGTCTGCTAACCAGAAGGCTGGTTAGCACTACCACTAGTTAGCACTGCCACTAGCCTCTCCTCGGAAGGAAGATTGGGCAAGGTACTTCCATAGTGATAACTGCCTCAAAAAACCAAGGAGGGATGACTATGAGTCAGATCTGACTTGATGGTAGTGAGTTTGGTATATTTGGTTTGAACTGATTCTTTAGAAGTGGTGAGACCAAATTATCATTCAAACCAAGACACCTTTGAGAGAGATAGGGGGTACTTTTAATAATTAAGCAAGACAAAGTTAAAAACTGAGACTCTCTTGCGTAGACTAGAACATTTGGTCACCATGCTTAAGCAGTCATCGAATGCAACTCCTTGTTCTAGAGAAGAGAAATGAATGTTCCAAGAGAATAAGTGGCTCATCTCAACCCAACATGTGCATCCAACAACTGTGAGAATCTGAATAAGCACTGGAAGTTTTCAATGTCTTGCTTTTAAATGGCTGGGAATCTAATTCTGACAAATGTACACAAATGTACAAACATCTATTAGCAAGCGGTACAAGAAAAAGTAGATGGATGGATACACACTGTTTTGTTTTGTTTTTAAGATTGGACTAGTTTTCACTTGAGGTCCTATTGTACAACCTCATAAATATTTTCCATGAATGATTCAGAAGTAAGTTGTTATAAATTATGTTTGCTTTCTCAAAAATGTGTTTTGAATTCCTGGCCTTTGTACCTGTGGATGTGATCTTGTTTGAAATTAGGGTGTTTTTTTGTTATGTTAATGTGGTCGCACCAGGAAGGATCCTGATCCTAATTAGCAAACAGTTGCCTTGAAGTTGATCCTTACTCATGATCACCCCAGTCCAGTAGAAATGAGCTCCATAGGGTTTTCAATGGTTGATTTCTCAGAAGTAGATCACAGGCTTTTTTTTTTTTTTTTTTTTCCCTGAAGTGCCTGTGGGTGGACTGGACCATGCAACCTCTCAATTAGCAGCTAAGTGTGTTTACTGTTTGCATCACCCTCCTACTCCAAACCTAATTATCAGTTATGAAGGAGCAGAATAGCCACAGATACACACAAATGGGGAAAGACAGACATCATGTGAGGATCCTATACAATCCAAGAAACTCCGTGGCTTCCAGCATGGCCTGCAGCTACCAAAAAGGATGGAATCAACAGGGCAGAGACACTGATTTGGACACTTAGCTCCCAGAACTGTGAGAGAAAATGAATGCCTGTTCTTTAAAGCTATCCACTTATAGCTTTGTGTTATCACAGCACTAGGTGTTAGGCACAGATGCAATGAAATTCCCTCTTCAGATGATGAATTATTTATTTTGAAATATTCTTAAGCTCATAGAAAACTGTCAGAGCAACACCATGAAGAACACTTATCTTCACTTCATCCAAATTCCTCAACTTTCCAACTACATCCAAATTTCCCAACTTTCTGTAGATGAACCTGTTCCATTACCTCTCTCTCTCTCTCCCCCCCTCCACACACACACACACACACACACACACACACACATGCAAGTCAGATTCACAAACATTATTGTTTGTGGTTGTAAGCCATTCATTCTTATCAGTGGATAGTATTCTATGTGTGACTATATCACAGTTCAGTTATCCATTCTATTGGTGGGCATTCTGGGAGTTCACATTTTTTGACTGATAAAAAATGCACCGCTACCAACATTTATGATACAATTTTTAGTGAACATGTGCTGTGTGCATGTCTATCAGATTTACAACTAGGGGTGAAACTGCTGGGTTTTATGTATGTTGTACTGAATTTTTATACTGTATTTTGAAATTAATGGTAGGTGATATTAAACCACAGTTACACACCTAATCTGTAAACAGCAGAACCAAGGACAAATAAGAAGAACTATTAACCTCTCTCTAATAATCCTTTCCCACCACTCATCTGTCAGTTTGTCATACTGTGGTGGCTTACATGTTGCTGTGAAGCTGGAGGCTATACCACTGGTATTTCCAACATGATCAGGGTCACCCATGGTGGACAGCCTTCAGCAGAGCCTCAGACTAAGACAGACTTCGAAGAAGGAAGAGGCCATCCACTTCTCCAAATATTGGCTGGTGAAAGCCTTATGAATAGCAGTGAAACACTGTCTGATATGTTGCTGGAAAAAATTATGAATAGCAGGTGTAGCAAGGATTGTGAGGATGGCACAGGACTAAAGAGTGTTTTGTTCTGTTTTACATACAGTCACTATGAGTCGGAATCAACTCAATGGCATCTAACAACAACAACAATAATCCTTTCATCATGAATTCATTTGCTCTTTGATAATTGATGATAGGTAGTAGGTAGATAGATAGATAGATAGATAGATAGATAGATGGACTACAGATACAGGCTCTATAGATACCAAAAATAAATAAATAAATAAAAAGTGGCTTTCACCCCCTCTCCATTTAAAGAATATACAGTAGAGTGAATTCTATTGAGGACTCAGTTGGCACATAGAGTAATTATTTAACATAAGGAGAAGAACCCAATATTACTCAATAAAGGAGCACCTTGGAACTGGTGCTTCCAAATTTCAGTTTAAAGCATGGGTAGGAATTATATGGGTGACAAAGAGAAAGAAAGGAATTTTAGCTTGTGCAATGATTCAGAGGCAAAATAGCTTAATGCAATTATCCTAAACCCAGATACACATTAAAATTCCCTGCTGTTGTTACTGCTGTTGTTCGTTGCCCTCAAGTCGGCTCTGGCTCATGATGACCCATGTACAACAGAGTGAATCTTGTCCTGTGCTGAGCTGTCATCATGATCATCGGTATGAGTCAATTGTGGCTATTGTGTTGATCCTTCTCATTGAGGGGTTCCCTTGTTTTTGCTGACCCTCCACCAAATGGACATTCTTTTCTACAGAATAATTTTTTTCTCATGAGGCATGGGCTCCACCTCAAACCTACTGGTTTAGAATCTCTGCAGCTATATCCTGGGCATCTGTGATCGCTTCAATCTTGCCAAGTAATTTTAGCATGAGGTCAGAGTTGAGAACCACTGCTTTAGTGAGGTTACAAAGCTACAAGTCACTCAATATGGTTTCTTCAGAGGATACAAGGAAGAGAATAGTGAAAAGGAATACTGGAGCAGAAGGGCAATGGCAGGGCATTTAAGACATCCTCCTTGTTCCAAAGGTTTTGGCAGAGGAGGGGAAATCACATTTTCACTTTATATACTTCATCTACTACAGAGCAAAGTATGGGTAAGGTGTGATGTTTAACAAGCCCAAGTCAGTAATGTATAAAACATCATTTACATTTGCAGTGGTTTAATTAGTGCTTCTGCTTCAACACTGGTTATGTTATCTCATTTTCTGACACACTGATTCATCCAAAGAACTTAGGCTTTTAACAAACAAACATGATTTAAATAGCCCACTTGGTGAATATGTCCCCAA
>NW_006921998.1:196642-199598 GCF_000298275.1 Orycteropus afer afer
TCCATGGGAGAAAGATCTGGCAGTCTGTTTCTGTAAAGACTTACAGCTCTGGAAACCCTGTGAGGGGAGTTCTATTCTGTCCTATAGTGTCACTATGAGTTAATTTCAACTCAACTGCAACGGTTTTATAGTGGCATATTGTGTTAGGGAATAGGGTCCTCATCCTCAATCAACATAGCCTCCTATCCCGACTTGATTAAAACAAAACAAAACAAACGGAAAAACACCATCATGTCATTCGAACTCATGGAAACCCAGTGTATTACACAGTAGGGTTGCTCCATAACGTTTTCTTGGTTGCAATCTGATTGGAAGCAGATTGCCAAGACTTCTTCCATGGTGTCACTTGGTGGGTTTGCATCACCAATCTTCAGGTTAGTAATTGAGCAAAACCCATTTGCTCCACACCCTATGGTCCCTAGCTAAGGTGGTGGGGAAAAGGAAAACTATGTTCTTTTTTTTCCTGACCATGGTTTGTATATTGAAATAGACTTAAGAGAAAAATAATTTCTGTGCCATTTTTTGAAATGTCACCTGCTCCTTAAGCAAGAACTCAAATGATTTTTGCTTTGACAGAGTAGATTTTCTCTTTTTTTTTTAGCCAGCAGGGAAAAGATCTAGAAAGCAGTGGATTTCTGTTCTCTGCATCTCCTGGGAGCTGCTCCCAGCACAGGCTCCCCGTAGCTGAGAGTTGATCTGTTTTCCTCTGTCTTTCCCTCATTTACCTTTGAAATATACTTGTGCCTTTTGTTTCTGAGGTTGTCCCAGCTTGTCTTTGCAGCTCTTCATAGTATAAATGATTGAACAAAACAGTATGATTAATTCTTATTCCAAGTCTAGTAAATCATGCCCTTGAAGGTCAATGTTAAACAGAAACAAACCATGAGTTCTTTTAATAAACTCAAATGGTTATGCAAGGCCAATGTGATGGAAACCAAAGATGCAGAGACCTCTGTTCTAGGATGTTTTCAACATGTTTTTATTGTTGTTGTTAGGGGCTTTGGAATTAACTCCATTTTATATGAACTTTATATACAACAAATGAAACACCCCCTGACCCTGCACCACCTTCACAAATGTTGTTACATTTGAGCCCATTGTTGCAGCCACTGCATAAACCCAATTCAATATAACTCTTCTAGTATTGATTGGATGCCTAATTAATTTATTGGCTCCAAAACCTAGAATGACTTTTATATACCTTTGTTAACTTTTGATTGTACAGGACAGAATGTTTAACAAAAAGTTATTGATCAAGGATAGACTACACAAAGGGAAAGGAGACTGATGGCATCTAAATGGGAATAAAGGTTTTGGTGGCACAGTGCTTGAAGCATTTGGCTGCTAACCAAAAGGCCAGTGGTTCAAACCCACCAGTGGCTCCATGGGAAGAAGATTAGACAGTCTGCTTCTGTAAAGATTTACAGACTTGGAAACTGTATGGGGCAGTTCTACTCTGTTGTATAAGGTCACTATGTATCAGAATTGACTCAACAGCAGTGGGTTCTGGCAGTGGGTAAATGAGAATAAAGCAAAAAGAGAGCCACCTCTGTCTGGTGTAGTAATTGGAGAGTGTGATTAACTAGGAAAGAATCCTCTACATGCATGTGTGGGATGGCGTCTGATATTCAGCATCTTCATCTCTTCATTTTATTTATTCAGTACACCCATATGTAGCCCTTATGGATGCTGAGTGTTGTTCTAAGTTCTGAGGATATGCAGTGAATAGGACAGGCATGGTCACTGCCACCATGGGGTGGAAGAGGCTGGGGAGGGGATGGAGGGTCAGGTAGGATGGTGATGCACATGATAAAATAGTTAACAAACCAATTAATGAATAAAGTAATTATAATGAAATAAAATAATTGTATGTAAGGGAACTGTTAACCTATGACCTAAGGATAAGCTGGGGATATGGCTTCTATCTGCAGATTCTACAGTGATGGACAATATCTCAGAGGGTATCCTCTTCAGTTGAGACCCAAACTTATGAGAAGGACTTGGGCTTGTAAAGATGCAAATGAAGAGTATTCCACATAGAGGAAATAGGAAAAACAAAGGTCCAGAGGTGAATCCATGCATGCTCTGTTGTAGGGACAGAAAACCAGTACTGGACTAGATGATGGAGTACTTTGGAAGGCAAGGTGAGGAATTAGGACTTGATACTCACACTTGGCCTTAGCAGAGAGCCCTTGCAATGCTCAGTGCTCTTTCTACCCTGATGGTTTGCTGTGGCAAGAAATAAGCTAGCCTGTTTATGTCTTCCTTGATTCAAAGAGATCAGGACAATATCCTTTATGTCTATAGGGAAAACATTTACCTTTTCTGGACCTTGTATTTTAGAGTTTTTAAGAAAATGAGAATGTAGACTTAATCCCTTTAAAAAACATCATTTAAATGATTAGTTCTATCAAGGTAAAAGGGAATATAATCATGACCATATATTAGTTTGTGAGATGATATTTCTAATACATATTTGTATGTGCTACAAGAATCTCCATATATATAAAATAGTTAATGGGGTAAAGCTATGATAACTTCTTAGGCACAGCCAAACACCCTGAGGGAGTCAGTCACTGGGTCCACAGGCTTGGGACTATGGTCACAGGGGACATCAAGCTCAATTGGCATAACATACTACACAAAAACATTGTTCTATATCCTACTTTGACGAGTAGCAACTGGGGTCATAAAAGCTAGCAAGAGGCCATTTAAGATGCAACAATTGGTCTCTCCTTGTCCAGAGCAAAGAATGAAAAAACCAAAGATACATGAAAACAATTAGTCCAGGGGACTAGTGGATCATATGAACCTCAGCCTACATGACTATGAGACCAGAAGAACTAGATGGTGCCCAGCAATCACTGTTAACCACGTGGAAAGGGATCAAAATAGGAGACCCTGGACAAAGTGGAGAAAAAAAATGTGGAACAAAACTCAAAATTATTAAAAAAAA
>NW_006921998.1:203238-204652 GCF_000298275.1 Orycteropus afer afer
CCAGAAAAATGTTTACTTGTGTTTTATTGACTATGCAAAGGCATTTGATTGTGTGGATCATGACAAATTATGGATAACATTGAGAAGAATGGGAATAGTATAGCAAGGATCACGGAGCTGGCCCGGGATCGGGCAGTGTTTCATTCTGCTGTGAATGGGGTTGCTACGTGTTGGAAGTGACTCAACAGCGCCTAACAACAACAACGTAGAATAGCCTGGCAATCAAGAAAATCAATGTTAATACAAATTAACAATAATCACACTATAATCTCTAAAGTGTAAATTTAAAAGTGGTTGCAATAAAATCAGTTGTGACTCATGGAGACCCCATGTGTGTCAGAGTAAAGCTGTGCTCTGTGGCATTTTCAATGACCACTTTTTCAGAAATACATCACCAGGCCTTTCTTCTGAGGCCCCACTGGTGGATTCAAACCTCCAAACTTTCAGCTGGTAGCTGAGAACATTAACTGTTTTCAGTATCCTAAAGCAAACCCACTGCTTTGCATCAAAGTGGTTTCAACTCATAGTAACCCTACATATAGCACAGAGTAGAACTGCCCAGAGGTTTTCCAAGGCCATAAATCTTTAAGGAAGCAGACTGCCACATCTTTCTCCTGTGGAGTGGATGGTGGGCTCAAATAGTCAACCTTTTGGTAAACAGCTGAGCACTTAACTTCTGTGCCACCAAGGCTCCTGGAGCCACCCAGAGATTACCCAATCCCTTTCCGCCAACCTCCAGAGCAAGGGGCAAAATAGAGAGCAGGGGCATAGAGCAGGCAGACTGAGTACAGGAGACACCTAAGATTAAATATGCACCATAATAATTTCAGCAATTGCAATTTCTCTTGATTTCCTCAGTAGATTTTGTTGGAAACCATTTGTGCCATTCCAGCATAAAATCATGTGTGTATTCTCTAAGAAGAAGTAATTTAAAAGTACACCATGGGACAAACTATCACACACTTAGGTTCCTCTTAGAATTCTCTGCAGGTGCATCTTTTCTCATGAGAACTTTATGTTCTTGTGACTGTTATTGTTAGGTGCCATTCAGTTGGTTCCTACTCATTGTGACCCTATGTATGACAGAATGAAATAATGTTGCTATGTTTGAGCCCATTGTTGCAGTCACTGTGTCAATCCATCTCCTTTAGGGTCTTCCTATTTTTCACTGATCCTCTACCAAGCATGATGTCTTCCCCCAGGAACTGGTTTCTCCTGATAACATGTCCAAGGTACTTGAAGTCTCACCAACCTCACTGCTAAGGAGCATTCTGGCTGTACTTCTAAGACAGATGTGTTTGTTCTTCTGGCAGCCCATGGTATATATTCAATCCTCTTTCCCAACACCATAATTCAAATACATCCATTCTTTGGTCTTCCTTATTCATTGTCCATCATACACATGCATATGAGG
>NW_006921998.1:205177-207335 GCF_000298275.1 Orycteropus afer afer
GAATAAATATGGTGAAAGATACAACCCTGACACTCATTGTTTCCTGATTTTAACCAATGCTCTATCCCCTTATTCTGTTTGAACAAATGCCTCTTGGTCTATATACTGGTTCTACTTGAGCACAGTTAAGTGTTCCAGAATTCCCATTCTTCACAATCTCACCATAGTTTATTATGATTTACAAAGTCTAATGCCTTTGCACAGTCCATAAAACACAGGTAAAGATCTTTCTCTTCAGTCAATACTCATGGAATCAGCATTCAAGAAATCAAATGATATATTACACTGGGCAAATCTGCTGCAAAAGACCTCTTAGTGTTAAGAAGCAAAGATGTCACTTTGAGTACTAAGGTGTGCCTGACCCAAGCCATGATATTTTCAATTGCCTCATGTGTATGCAAAAGCTGGGCAATATATAAGGTAAACCAAAAAGTATGGATGAATTTAGTAGCCATTTTTATTGGTGAAACAATGATATTTCCAATGAACAGGTTGTTAGTCTTGCAAAAATTCTGTCCTGTGACTGCTAGAGGTTTTTATATCACAAAGTCCATGTTTTCCACCCACTGATCCTTCTTCTTTGTCTCCACCTTCACATTCCAATCATCTGTAATTAGCAATCATTTTAATTGCATATTTGATCAATTTCAGATTGTAAAAATTGGTAAAAATCTTAAATTCTTCATTTTCAGCATTAGTAGTAGGTGCATAAATTTGCATAATAGTCATATTAGCTGTTCTTCCCTGCAGACTTGGGGATATGATCATATCATTGACACCTTGACCTTTAGGATTGATCTTGAAATGTTCTTTTTTATAATGAATGTGACATCATTCCTCTTCAATTTAACGTTCCCATTAGTAGACCATATTATTATCAAAATGACCAATACCAGTCCATTTCAGCTAACTAACCAAAAAATACTAATGCCTAGGATATCTGTCTTCAAGTGTTTCACTTCAATTTTGATGACTCCTAGTCTTCCTAGATTCATAGTGTTCCATGTTCAGGTTATTAATAGATGTTTACAGCTCTTTGTTCTCATTTTGAGTCATGCCACATCACCCAATGAAGCTCCTGAAAGCTTTACTCCACCTACATCATTTAGGTTGACTCTATTTTGAGGAGACAGCCCTTTCCCAGTCATATTTTGAGTGTCTTCCGACGTTAAGGGCTAATCTTCTGACTCTATTTCAGTTCCTATTCACAAGGTTTTCACTGGTCAAGTTTTGTAGCTGTAGATCACCATGTCCTTCGTTCTAGTCTCCCTTCTTAGTCTGGATGCTCCTCTGAACACTGTCCACCTTGGGTTATGCCGCTGGTATTTGAAATATTGATAACATTGCTTCCAGCATCACGGGAACATGAAAGCCACCACAGCACAACAAACTGACAGATATGTATGGTGGCTCTTGTGACTACAGGTTGGCATTTGGGGTTCTCAAGCACATTTCTGCCAAAGACTAGTAACAATGGACAAACATTCTTCCCATGTCAACATTGCCAGTCTTCTTTTTTTCTTCTAGAAGCTCACAGCAAAGAGTTTGTGAAGGCTAGAGTGATCTCAGAGGTGTTTCCTCATTTATTCCTCCCAGGAAACTCACACTCCCTCAGCACTATCTCATCCAGCTCCCTTGGGTATCAGCCATTTTTTTTCCCTGTGTTTCTAAACCACACAAAGGGTTGGTTTGTCTGTGCTGACACATTGAACAACAACACTTAATTAACAAGTACATATAACTATAGCACCTTTTACTAATTAATTTACCCCAACTTTAATTTCATTTGTCTTTCGGTTTCTAACTTCTAACTAAACCTGCTAATTACATTGTGCTAATTCTGTTGCATTCTGCCAGAAAGGAGAAAAAAGTTCTTACACTCATCAGTTTTGGAAAGAAAAGGGAATAGTGAATTCAATGAAGGACCTAATTCCTATGCGTAAGAATTATCAGAGAGACAGTAAGAAAAGACAGTTTTTTAATATATACATACATATATATACATATATACATACATATATACATACATATATATACATATATGGGAGCTCTGGTAGCATCGTGGCTAAGACACTTGCCTGCTAACCAGACAGCTGGTGGTTCAAACCCACCAGCCACTCCTCGGAAGGAAGGTTGGGCAATCCTACTTCCGTAGTGA
>NW_006921998.1:207995-208964 GCF_000298275.1 Orycteropus afer afer
GATAGCAGGGGGTTTGGTTTGGGTTGTACTTTACCAAATAGAATATCCTTTCCTAGTGATTGGTCTTTCATGATGATATGTTCAAAATACACGAATCTAAGTCAACTTAGCAGCAGTTAAGTATTCAGATGGAGTCCATGGTTAGCACAGATGCCTATGGACTGAAAGGCTGGCAATTACCTAAAGAAGCCTGAGAAGAAAGGCTTCAAAATCCACTGTAAGATCAAAGCCACTGAAAACTCTGCGGAGCACACTTTGACTCTGACACACAGAGGGCTGCCATGGGTCTGCATTAGTTCCATGGCAGCTTGGTTTTTGTTCGTCTGTTTTTTTTTTTTTTTTTTTTTTTAAGTATTCAAGTGCACTAAAATGTAACTTCATTTTTTCCATAACTGAACTTGAAGTCTATCTTAAATTTTCACTCTGATATATAAATAATTAAATAAAAACTTGTCATTTTTAGGTAAATTCAATAAATTGTGTGATTTATCTCAGTCATTTCAAAAGTGAAAGTGATGAATTTAATATGCCATCCCTTTTCTGAGATTGAGGCCTAGTTCTGAGGGCCCTACTCAAATACCACTGTGGCATTGGCAAGAAGTCAAGTCTGCATCATCAGGTTGATCTCTCTGGATTTGATGCTGATCGAGTCACACTATTTACCATTGGGGCTTCACTCCATATGGCATCTTAGGGGGCAGAGAAGGATTTTAGAGAAACACATAGTGGAAGACTCACCATCCTGGAGAGGGTGGACCTCAAATTTCAGCACAGTGTCCTTCCCCTATTGCTCTGCGGAAATAAATGAAGGCAACTCAAGAATAGGCAGAGCTCTTTATTCAAAGCTTGCTGTAACATGGAAGTCAAGCACCATCACTTTGTTTGGTAGAGACTCAAAGTCTGGTGGAGTTGGCAGCTTTAGAATGATGTTGGGCTATGGAAGCAAGGCATCTTATGTGATTGGTTTGG
>NW_006921998.1:209799-211269 GCF_000298275.1 Orycteropus afer afer
TGGATCATAGCAAATTATGGATAACATTAAGAAGAATGAGAATTCCAGAACATGTAATTGTGTTCATGAGGTACCTGTATGTAGACCAGGAGGCTGTCATTCAAACAGAACAAGGGGACACTGCATAATTTAAAATCAGGAAGGGAGTGTATCAGGGTTATATCCTTTCACCATACATATTCAATCTGTATTCTGAACAATTAATCCGAGAAGCTGGACTATATGAAAAAAAACACAGCATCAAGGTTACAGGAAGACTCATTAATAACCTGTGGTATGCAGACTACACAACCTTGTTTGCTGAGAGTGAAGATGACTTGAAGCACTTACTGATAAAGATGAAAGACTAAAATCTGCCGTATGGATTACAATTCAACCTAAACAAAACAAAAATCCTCACAACTGGACCAATAAGAAGCATCATGATAATAAGGATTGAAGTTGTCAAAGATTTCATATTACATCATTCCACAATCAACACCAATGGAAGCAAGAAATCAGATGCCATATTGCACTGGCAAATTTTCTGCAAAAGAACTCTATAAAGTGGTGAAGAGCAAACATGTCTCTTCGAAGATTAAGGTGTGTCTTACCCTTAGTAAGGTATTTTCAATAGCCTTATAATGCATATGAAAGCTGGATAATGAATAAGGAAGACCAAAGAAGAATTGATGCTTTCAAGCTTTGGTGTTGGTGAAAAATAATGAAGGTACCATGGACTGCCAGAAGAAAGAACAAATCTATCTCAGGAGAAGTGCAGCTGTAATGCTTCTTAGAAACAAGAATGGTCAGACTTCATCTCACCCACTTTGGTCATGTTCTCATAGGGACCATTTCCTGGAGAGGGATATGCTTGGTAAAGTGGAGGCTTGGTGACATAGGGAAAGCCTTCAACAAGATGGATTGACACAATGGTTGCAACGATGGGCTCGGGTTCAGCAAGGATTGGGAGGTTGGTACAGGAACAGCAGTGTTTCATTCTTTTGTACATAAGGTTACCATGATTCAGAGCTGACTCGATGGCACCTAATAACAGTAGAAAAGATATGGCTTTAGGGTAGAAAATAAAGCATATATTGCCAACTCTGAGTGTTAGCTGTCTAAGTACTGTGGCTTCCCACTCTCCAGCAGAGACAAACAGGCAGGGCAGCACCTAAATGAAAATAGGATGAGAGAATTAGAGAATATACAACAAAGTAGACCAAGGGGCCCATTTGAACAGCTTAAGTCAGTCTGATGGGCTTCATAACCTCCCCAAGGTGATCCCTGTCCACATGACAAAGCGAGCTGGACTGAGGAGGTCATTTACTGGGTCCTTTCATTTCCTCTCCCGGGAAAGAAGAATTGACTCTTTGGCAAGTAGTCTGATCAGGGTAAATCAATTCTGACAAAACTGGTTTCATTAATTTCTCTGAGTAGCCAATTAACTGCTATTGTTATTCTTATTTAAATGGAAGTGTTCTTATGTGT
>NW_006921998.1:224659-226422 GCF_000298275.1 Orycteropus afer afer
AGCTTTTGGAATGCTAGAACGTGGTGGGAACATACAGGCTTGGGGTACAAATGTAGATTGTGTCTGTGTCTCCAAAACCTTTGTACCCTGTCCCAACTATATCCTGCCTCACTGCTCCCTGCAATATCTCTTCAGGCATAAGGCATTTTGGGTCACCCCTCCCCTACTCCACTGCAAGGCAATCAAGAAGCATTCTACTGCATCTGAATCCTTTCTGGGCTATAAGAAACCCATCTCCTGAGCCCCTTTGGGGCATCAGCTGATTCTTCCAATGCCATTTGAACCGGAGGTCCTGTGAAGCTCACTCAGGTCAGTCCCTCTACAATCTCAGGCAGAAGCCTTCATCTACTTTCAACTGTACTAGCTCAAGATACCCCCAGGCTTGCCCACTCCCTGGGATTTACTTGGAGATGGTGGCCACATCCTTCACACACCTGATTTTCTAAATGTCTCTGGCATTTATATTATCTCCTTTACTTCCCCATCTTTGAATTCAGCATTGTGGAATCTTGATCCTATCTGCAGATAGGGAGTAAACATCTCTTTAATCATTTATTTTGCTAAATCTTGGTCTTTGTCAGAGCCTATGCTATATGTAACTCAAAGCCAAGGATCAATACTCTTGTTCTTTCTTTTTCCTTTGTTCATTCTTAGCTGACTATTGAGTGAAAGCAGGGAAATATCTTGGGGTAATGAAGTATTGGGAGTGAAAAACAGTTATTACCTTAGGTAGTATTCCTCTACAGTAGTAATGACGACACTAGGAAACAAGAGCTGTTTGGTAATTCTGATGCTTAGGATCTTTCCACACAAAACGCCCACTGGAGTCAGAGAAGCAAAGGAACAAACATTTTGAGGGATTATTTTGTGCTGTGATGAGCACTATGTAAAGAAATTGAAATAGGCTGATGATTACATTGAACTTGCAAAACAAACTTTGAAGATACACAATTATTGTTCCCAATTTACAGATAACAAAAGTAAACGAAAATATAGGAAGTAATTAGCTTAAGTTTGCACAAATAAACTTTGTTGTATCTAAACAAACTGTTTTAGATACAGAATTAAATGTCAGATCTGTCACTCTAGTTTCAAAACCTAGTCCTTCCCTGGCACCACACTGAGTGAATAAGTGTAATATCAAATCCATTGCAGGGAACTATATTTGTAGCAACAGTGAAGACATTTTTCAGATAGGGTTGTGTTATATTCTGAAAACTAATATTTTGGGGCATTATTATATGCAAAATGGGTTAGTTAATGGCACTAGTGATACATAAAAGGAGCAGCCCCTGACATACAAGAATTCATAACAGAGTTACTGAAACAAACAAATAAAGTGTGGTGCTATTATAGGTGCAGTTATATAGGTTGAAGAGCTGTATAGCAAAGATAAATAGATCTTAAACTTAATCCAGAGGAAGCAGAGAAGTTTTCACAGAGCGGTAATTGATCAAACTCTCTTGAACAATGGAACTCACTATGGAGAAAGAGAGAATAGCATGTGTGAAGTCCAAGAGCTATGAAAACATGAGATATAAATATTAAGTCAATATATTTCTAGAGTGCATTTAATAACATTAATTCTATTAGCATATGTACTTATTTATATCCTGATCACCTTATAAAATTTTCCTGTTATTTTCTAATTTTGCATTTTGTTTTTTATTTAAATTTTGGTATCTACAATGGACCAGCAAGATATGATGCAGTTGTCACAAGAACACATTCTTATGTTGTTCCCAAGAGTCCTTGGTGAATTA
>NW_006921998.1:227067-228771 GCF_000298275.1 Orycteropus afer afer
TTTAATTTTTTGTACTTGTTTTGATCATTATAATGAAATTCCTCAATTTTCAGCTATCTTAAATAATCAGCAACAATCAACCAACACACTCTTGGAGACCTAAATTCTAATCTGATTTTTTGGAAATAAGAAAACCGGCCCAAACAAGTCAAATGTTTGATGACAATCTACATAGTTAGTAGTACAGCTGGAACTACATCTAGAGGACTTCATTCATTTTCAGAACTTTGGTTTCATCACTAACTGATGAAATTGTGTATTTTAAATAATAACATACAGATGTAAAAGATAACATCTGTTTTCTTTTTCCATTTTGTCTTTAAAATATAAATTCTTGCTTCACTTTAGAAAAGAGTAGCTTCAAGAAACCAAACAGAATTTCTAAAAGAAGCTCAGGTAAAAAGAAGGGAAGACTACAGGTAATAAACCAAAATAATCAAACTAATTGCCTTCAAGTTGATTCCAACCCATAGAAAAAAACCAACCACAGAGAAGAACTATGACATAGCATTTTCAAGGCTGTAATCTTCACAGAAGCTGACTGCCACATCTTTTGCCTGTAAACTGGCTGATGGGTTCAAACTGCCCACCTTTCAGTTAGCAGTCTACATACATAAGGACAGTACAAAAAAATATGAATTTTAGGAAAATCTTAGCTGTGTTAAAACGTGGGAAATATTTCTGAATAATGTTTCCTCTGATTTGTGATATCATTAGATGTAAAAGGAAAGTAATGGTACAAGCAAAAGAAATCCCCATAACCATACTTCCCACCATTTAATAATAATAAAGGCAGTAACCAATGCACTTGCCTTAAAAACATTATCTCACCTGGCCCTACTGAAAAGTTGGGTTTATTTCAATTTTATGAATAAAGAGACTGAATCTCACAGAATATGTTTTTAAACTCAAACAAGATCAGAAACCTAGAAAATTGAAAAGTTGTTTTGTAAATCAATGTTCATTCAAAATCATGTTCTCAGCAGGGACCTGTTGCTGGAGAAGGACGTAATTCTTGGTAAAACGGAAGGTCAGGAAAAAGAGGAAGACCCTCCAAGACATGTATTGACACAGTGGCTGCAAAGATGGGCTGACGTATAGCACGGCTGTGAGGATAGATCAAGACAAGCCCATGTTTCATTCTGTTGTACGTAGGGTTGGTATGAGTCAGAACCAATTTGGCATAGTACCTAAGGTATTTGAATACTAACCAGAAGGCTGGCGGTTCTAACCGACCAGCAACTCCTTGGAAAGAAGACTGGACATTCTACTTCCCTAGAGATACCACCTCAGAAACCCAATAGGGGTCACTATGAGTCAGAACCAACTCGACAGCAGTGAGTTTTGTTGTTGTAACAATAACAACAATTGACATATGATTTATTCTAAAGAACTGAAATATAAGCAATTCAGTAAAACAAGTAGTCTTGCATTGTGTTTTATATACTAACTAGTGTACATTTTAAGTAGTTGCACCAATATTTTAATCAGAGGAGCGCTGGTGGTGTAATGCTTATAACATTTAGCTGATAACCAAAAGGTCAGTGGTTCAACCCACCAACCACTCTATGGAAGAAAAATGAGGCAATCTGCTTCCATAAAGATTTACAGCTTGTAATCCCTCTGGTAGCATGGTGCCTAAGGCACTTGACTGCTAACTAGAAGGCTGGCTGTTCAAACCTACCAGCCACTCCTCGGAAGGAA
>NW_006921998.1:229144-233209 GCF_000298275.1 Orycteropus afer afer
TACCCATTATGAACACAGTGCAATGATGCGAATGAGCCTGAAAAGGCCTCAATTAAATCAACCTACCACCAATTAATCTATGAGTAATGATTCAAAAATAATTGTCTGAATATCTTGCAAGTAGATGTCAGCATCATTTATGAAGGGTATAGTATATGTCAGCTATTTTTCTGTTTCTGTATTTAATTCTCACAATAGCCTGTGAGGATTAAAGCTATTATAGACAAGAATAGAAGAAGTGGAGAAATCTGAGACTCAGAGAGGTTCAGTAACTTGCTCAAGGTCATGTAGGTACTTGTTTTGGTTCTTTCATGCCGCTTTAATAGAAAATACCACAAAAAGGGTGACTTTAACAACAGGAGTTTAGTTGTTTACTGTTTTGGATGCCAGAAGTCCAAGTTCAAAGTGCCAGGCTCTAGGGGCTATGTGAAAGTCCCTCAACCTTGGGCTTCAGCTCTGCCTCTTGCTCCTGGCCCATTGAAGCTGGAAGCTTTCTTCACTGAGGTAGCTGTTGGCTGCTGAGGCTGACAAACCCAAAGTTCACAAGTAAAAAAGCACAGTCCCGGAATTACCAAACCACACAGCAGGTCAGTGAATCAGGTCCCATTAACAGTCCCAAGATCAGCAGGCAACATGGCAGGCTGCTGATTAATGACTTGGCTACGTGCAGGATTCAAGCATGCCAGAAGCTACAGACCATTCCTAAATCTTCTCCTTATATACTGGAAGCGGACCATGTCCCTAAAGCAGCTACTCAGCTGCTCACAGTAGATTTCACCATGGAGTTGATTATTAGTCTCATCATGGGGAATACTACATCCAGCTGCCCAGCCATTCAAAACCAAGTGCAGCCGAGTTGAAACATAACCCTAACTACCACAGTAGTTAAGTGGCTGACCTCAGATTCAAAACACAGTTATACAGAAACAAACCTAGTTCTTTCCACCCTACGATACTGCTTCTAGGAGCTCTGGTGGTGGAGTGGTCAAAGCCTTCAGCTGCTAACAAAAAGGTCAGTAGTTCAAGCCCATGAGCCGCCCTCTTGGAGAAAGATGACTAGGTCTGCTTCCTTAAAGCTTTTATAGCCTTAGAAGCCCCCATAAACTATGAGTGTAGAGACAAAGACAAATATAGTCACACTATTCCAAATAGGAGCTCTGGTAGCATAGTGCTTAAGGCACTTGACTGCTAACCAGAAGGCTGGCAGTTCAAACCCACCAGCCACTCCTCAGAAGGAAGGTTGAGCAATATACTTCCTTAATGATACTGCCTTGGCAACCCAAGGAGGGGTCACTATGAGTCGGGGCCAACTCGACGGCACATAACAACAACAACAACATTCCAAATAGGTACAAACCTTTAAGAGGAAGGCACTGATTTTATATTAATTGCATAAGGAGTTCAAATAAAGCATGAAATAAATAAAAAGGAATGCAATGCATTTCTGGGGTACTCTTCTTACAAGAATTATCTCATTAGCTACTAAGAAAATATGAGGGATGAAGTAGATTGTTGTCAACTTGACATGTTTCTCCAATGAAATACATCAAATTAAAGAAGAGTGGAGAAGCACTAGGATAGCCCATAAATTCACAGGAGGGAAGAGTGGGGATACTGTGTAGAGATGCAGATGAATATCAAAGAGGATGATGAAAAATTCAGGAAAATGTTCAAAGTCTGTAGACCAAAGGAAACTCTAAAGGAATTCAAGAAAGACCTAGGTCAGAAAATTCCAGGCACCGAAATGTCAATTCAGGAACAAAAAATAAATTTAAAAGGGCATGGATGAAATATTGATCTTTATAACTCTCAGAGGACCAATCACAATTCTTTGGTTTTCTTTAGTTGTTATGAATGAATATTATGTTATGCAATCATGATGAAATGCATACATGAAATGTCAGCGCATGGTCTTTAGACATGTTTACATTCAGAACTGCTTCCCCAAATCCATTTGGCTATAGACTATGTTGTTTGTATCTTACTTACCATCCAGATAAGAGTGATATATTACCATAGAAGTACAGAGAAAATAATTAGCACTAAGATAATGCAGAATGGATGTATTTTAAAAATATGGGAGACTGCTTCAATTAGAAGTCATATCTTAAGACTGATTAATGCAATGTATGGGCATACAGTCATTTGATTAGAATGATTAAATAGTAAACTATATACTATTAGGACAGATTGTTGTTGTTGTTGTTATGTGCCATCAAGTCAGACCCGACTCATAGCGACCCATCCTTGGGTTGCTGAGGCAGTATCACTACAGAAGTAGATTGCCCAATCTTCCTTCCGAGGAGTGGCTGGTGGGTTTGAACCGCCAGCCTTCTGGTTAGCAGTCAAGTGCCTTAGGCACTATGCAGAAAATTCCAGGCACCGAAATGTCAATTCAGGAACAAAAAATAAATTTAAAAGGGCATGGATGAAATATTGATCTTTATAACTCTCAGAGGACCAATCACAATTCTTTGGTTTTCTTTAGTTGTTATGAATGAATATTATGTTATCCAATCATGATGAAATGCATACATGAAATGTCAGCGCATGGTCTTTAGACATGTTTACATTCAGAACTGCTTCCCCAAATCCATTTGGCTATAGACTATGTTGTTTGTATCTTACTTACCATCCAGATAAGAGTGATATATTACCATAGAAGTACAGAGAAAATAATTAGCACTAAGATAATGCAGAATGGATGTATTTTAAAAATATGGGAGACTGCTTCAATTAGAAGTCATATCTTAAGACTGATTAATGCAATGTATGGGCATACAGTCATTTGATTAGAATGATTAAATAGTAAACTATATACTATTAGGACAGATTGTTGTTGTTGTTGTTATGTGCCATCAAGTCAGACCCGACTCATAGCGACCCATCCTTGGGTTGCTGAGGCAGTATCACTACGGAAGTACACTGCCCAATCTTCCTTCCGAGGAGTGGCTGGTGGGTTTGAACCGCCAGCCTTCTGGTTAGCAGTCAAATGCCTTAGGCATTATGCCACCAGAGCTCCTGCACTAACAGAGCTCCTAAATCATTATACTGAACACAGAAATACAGCAATTATTCATTTAATAAAATATTATTGATAAACAGTGTGTCAGGTACATGGTACATACATGAATAAATGCCCACTCATTCAATCTGTTTGCTGAGCAAATTACCCAAGAAGCTGATCTATATGATGAAATTCTGGTTAGCAGTCAAGTGCCTTAGGCACTACACTACCAGAGCTCCTTATATATATATATGTTGTTGTTGTTGTTATGTGCCTTCGAGTCAGCCCTGACTCATAGCGACCCCTCCTTGGGTTTCCGAGGCAGTATCACTATGGAAGTAGGATTGCCCAACCTTCCTTCCAAGGAGTGGCTGGTGGGTTTGAACCGCCAGCCTTCTGGTTAGCAGTCAAGTGCCTTAGGCACTATGCTACCAGAGCTCCCATATATATATATATATATATATATATATATATATATATATACACACACATATATATTTACATATATCATATATACATATACACACATACATATATTTATGTATGTATATAACATGACAATCATTCCTTATATAGAAAAGAATTATTTTCAAATAAACATATGAACAACCAGTTTCAGTGCTTTGGATCATTCAACTTGGGTTCTATAATAAAAATTACTTAGGCTTGACGTCCAAATGAGAAGACAACACAGTTACACAGAGCAAAAGAACAGAAGGAGCCTTAAAAACAAACTTTATTGTAGTGTGTTGTTAATTCCCATCAAGGCCATCCCTACTCTGCCCCATATGTGCAGATTAGAACTGCTCCATAGGGTTTCGAAGGTTGTGACCTTTTGGAAGTAGATCTGGATGGACTTGAACTGTCAACATTTCAGCTAGTAGTTGAATGCATAACCATTTGTGCTACCCAGGGACTCCTTTAATATCTATAGTAATCAAGTTGTTGTTGTTGTTATGTGCCGTTGAGTCGGCCCCGACTTATAGCGACCCCTCCTTGGGTTTCCAAGGCAGTATCACTACGGAAGTAGGATTGCCCAACCTTCCTTCCGAGGAGTG
>NW_006921998.1:233979-260116 GCF_000298275.1 Orycteropus afer afer
CTTTACTCCTTTAATCTTTACATTAAAGAGGTCATTTGCAGATTTGCCCGGTGCAGCATGATGTCTGATTTCTTCACTGCTGCTTCCATGGATGTTTATTGTGGATCCAAGTAAAATGAAATCCCTGACAACTTCAATCTTTTCTCCATTTATCCTAACATTGCTTACTGGTCCAGTTGTGAAGATTTTTTCTTGCTTTATGTTGAGGTGTAATGCATACTGAAGACTGTAGTCTTTGTTCTTCATCAGTAAGTGCTTCAGGTCATCCTCACTTTCAGCATTACCAATAGTCTGGTTAATTGCACTTTTCTAGTCATTGTCTAGTACAGTTTGTGTCTCTATCTTAACAGGAATTTAACTTTCCCTTGAGCATTTTTGAGTATGGTAAATTTAAATATCTCCAGAGAGTTTGTCAGGTTTCTTTTCATTTTATTTTAGTAAAATACAAAGATAAACCAAGTTCCTTATTCAGATTTGTAAGTACATGTGCTAGGATGTTGTACTATATATTATGCGTTAGGATTTATCTAATTTCACTTCTGTTGGTTTCTTAGTGATTTTTGTTTTAGCATCTGTGCAAAATTTTCTTGGCAATCACATGCAGCACTGTGTTACAATTGAGCAGCTGCTGATGTATACAGAATTCTTCCAAAACAACACCTGCAGTGCTTGTCTTTTTGTAACTCCCAGTAGAGAGACTCTTATGTACTAAAATAACTTATGTATAAGAAAATAAACTAAAGTCACATATGTTTGTATAAATATGTAAAAATTTTTTTAAAAAAAAATAAAAACTAATGTTTCTTTTAGTGGTTGTTAGCCAGGAGCTAAAAGTGAATAAAACATTAATTTTCAAACTAGCATATTTTTTTTGTACACAATAATAAAGCATAGGTAAAAATAAAGGTTAGCAGTTTATATTCTAATTATTGCCAAATCATCAGTGTAATCCATTTTTTATTTTGTTGATATTTTTAATTAATTAATTTGACTAAATTTAGCTTCATAGTTATGAAAATGAAAAAATAATAAAATGAGAGACTTTTTTCTAATTTTAGATTGTATTCACACCTAGACTTGACTGATATAGATGATATTTGACAAGAAAGAGTTTAAATAGAGTGAGAAATTTTCCAATATTTTATTAACATCCAGGAAGAGAGTAGTAAAAAACATTATCATTTGAGATAAGCCACCGTTTAACCTGTTGTTGCTGGTTGCTGCTGAGTTGGGTCCAACTCATAACAGCCTTGCATATAGTGGACAAGATATTGCCTGGTCCAGCACCACCTTCATGATTTGTGTATGTCTGAGTCCATCATTGTACCCAGCGTGTCAATGTATCTCATTGAGGGCTTCCCTCATTTTTATTGGCCCTCTACCACTCAAAGTGTCCTTTTCTAGTGGATCATCTTTCCTGATGGCCCCTCTGGGATTCCCCTTGACAGGGAAAATTTAACTTTGTATTTCTCAAACCAGCCCACTCACTACCTTTCCTGTGTATCCACTCTACTCTCCAGACATCCATGCACAATCACACATGTACACATACATACACACATAGTGCTTTCACTGTTTCTGGTCTCTGATCCTAGTCATCAATATCTGAAAAAAAAAAAAAAAAGGAACCATTTTTAATCCTCCCCTTACCTTTCCCATGCCCCACATACAATCAAGTCCTGAATCTTAGCATTCCTTTCTGTTATGTGTGGTTCAATTGCCAGGACTCTTCTGTCCTCTTGCTCCCATTGGAAGGCAGCATCATGGAAGGATTAAAGACACAGACTTGAACTTCCCAATTCTAGCATTTCCTAGAGTTGCAAATTAGGGCAATCCTCTTAACGGCGTGCCTCAGTTTCCATATCTATACAATAGACAAGCTGGTGCTGCCTGTTGTCAGGTGGCTTTATTTCCTCTCTACTTGAACTTCTGCCTTGGGCTCCTTGAGTTTCCTCACAACATGGCATCTGGATTCCCCTGGAGCACGTTATCCAAGAGAGTCCAAGCTAGAAGCCACAAAGTCTTCTGTAAGCTAGCCTCACAGGTCGGATAACTTTATTTCTACAATAACCAATTCATGACACAGGTTTGCATGGGAGAAGACTACCCAAGTGTGTGAATCCCGAGAGGTAAGGCCTATTGAGGCCATCTGAAAGAGTAGCTAGCTGTTACTAGCTTTTGTTACTCTTATTTTAAAATTATTTGTTTATTCTTATGCTTTTGCTCTAAACCTGCTTCCTTTACCTCTTACCTTGCATTATGCTCCTAAATGAACTTTGACTCATATCTCTTACACCTCCAATAATTTTCCAACAACTGGTGGAGATTTTTCTTGTAAATTTCTATATACTTCCTATAAAAATCAGATATTAATGCTACATTCTAATTCTAATTCTAATTCTTGGAATATAAGTTAAGCTGTTTTCAAATTGTAATTACAGGTCATACCTTTTGCTTTGAATACTAATTCATTGCATGAGGAAGTTGTAATCTTTCTGTAGTTATCTGTCAGTATCTTATAATTTCTTATATCAGGCAAAATAATACCATTCCTCTGAAACAGTAAACAAAGTCTAATAACTACATAGCTTTACTTTGAACTAGGCTGATATTATTTTTAAATAAAATTTTGATTCATTTGGAATTTGTTTGGTCATGTATAATATATAAGTCTAAATGAATTTATTGAATCAATTTTTCCTTTCAATTTTTGTAATATCTACTCTATCTTATATTTATTTAATATATTGATATATGTAAAATATATGTATATGTATACATATTTATATATATGTAAATGTATATGTGTGTGTGTGTGTGTATACATTATATATATATATATATATACATATATATATATATATATACGTAATCTCTGTCATTTCTGAACATAATGCGGTTCCACTGGTCTCAGTTTTCTAGATTTTGCTAATAATATGTTAATTATTCTTAATAAAAACTTATTTTTTTTGTATTCAGCTCAGTGTCTTTACTCAGTGTCTGAGAAATGCTGGGTTTATAAACATGCATGGGCTTAGCTTGGTGAATAAAGGGAGTGCTGAATGTCACCACCCCCCATCTCTTTCTCATTGAGATCCCAGAGTCAGTAGGGCTCCCTTACATACACTGATGTTTTGATTGTGATGAAATTTCCTACCTGTCATCCTATGGAGTGGTGTCAGTGTTTGTTCAGTTGCTGTTCTAATTTTAGAAGCCATTGTGCACCAGCTTAGCTTGCCCTTTAAATCATGTGATAAATGAGAGTAAATGCTTTTATTTTTGGAGTACAAGTTAAGTCACATTCAGATTGTAATTAAGGACCATTATGGAGGTAACTCATTTTCCAACAGAGTTGACACCAATTGTGTCTGAGTTTGGAAACACCATTATATCACCCACAAATGATGTATAGTAATCTCTGCTTTTATGAAGTATCTAGTACAACACAGAGCTCTTTCCTTTTAAATAATATTGTCTATGCAACCTTAAAAATTTTGTTGGAGAAAGTCTCAAAAGGAAATGATTTGTTTAGAAATAAACTTTTGTGAGTATACATAGACACAGCATTTAAGAAAACATTCTTTACCTGTAGAATTGTCTCCAAACCTTTATCGTTTCTGTGTTTAGAGGTGTTTCCTAGCCCTGAGGTTCTTGTACGCCTTGGAATGATGGGTTCTAACTTCAGTCTTTTGCATAAGCAGTTGTTTCCTGGTGCTCCCAGATCATTTCTGACCATGCCTCTCTAATATTACTCATCCTGTGACGTTATAATTAGTCATTTGTGCCATTGTTTGCATACTAGGTTGAAAGCTGGTGCTTACTTGGCAAGTCCATTGCTCGTGCTACTAGGCTATTAGATTATTTATGTCATGGAGGTATCTTCCCTGTCACCACTTATAATGCCCTTTATCCAAAAACTGGAGGTCTGGAGGCTGAGGGAAAAGTTATCACATTGCTTACTACCTCATTGACTTTCTCTTACAAGGAAGGGACAGAGTTAACGAAGATCACGGTATTTCCTGAGAGTGGGAGGTGGAGAAACAGGATAACATGTTAAACAGATGGCTCTATTTCAAGAAACTCACTCAAGTTTTCATTTTTCTTTTTTTTTGCCATACATATACTTATAATACAGGAAAGATAGGGGAAAAAATCATGTTGCGTCTAGGTTTGGAACTCATACAGAGGATGTATGTTGTTGTTGTTATGTGCCGTCTTGGGTTTCCGAGGCAGTATCACTGTGGAAGTAGATTGTCCAACCATCCTTCTGAGGAGTGGCTGGTGGGTTTGAACCACTAGCCTTCTGATTAGCAGTCAAGTGCCTTAGGCACTACACTACCAGAGCTCCCAGAACATATATGGAATCTGAAAATGGTACATGCTGTGGCTGGTGGGTAACTAAATAGATGGTTAAGTGATTTAGAAGCTGATTCTGGCTGAGGACTAGACACATAGTCCTTTCTTCTTCTCTCAGCAATCACTGTACTACTGAGATAACACTTCCTACTTATTGTTTCTGTGTATATCTTCAGTCACAAAGATGGCACAGCACTGATACCATTCTGTTCTGTTGTACCTAAGGTAACCATGAGTCACAGCTAACTTAATAGCAACTTACAACATTATTTCTGTGCAGATTAAATAAGTGAATATGTGGGAAGGATTTTTAATAAGTATCTGGTACTTAGTACATACTCAATAAATGGTAGATTTTTTTTTAATCATAATTAAATTATTCCACAGAGATACAAGAAGAAGGGAACTGTAATAGATAAGAAGCTTCTGATAGTAGACATTGTACTGGTTTCAGGGTTGGACAGATTCAAATTTGGATTCTGGCTCTCCCATTTACTGACTCTTGAGTTAATTCAAACAGGTGATTGAGCCTATCTGAATCTCAGTCTTCATCTACATAATGGGAATAATGATTCCTCTTTTTCATGATTATGAGGATTAAATGAGGTTTAGTGTATAAAGGAGGGTTTGAGTGGTACAAATGGTTAATGTATTCAACTGCTAACCAAAAGGAATTGGAGATTCAAGTTCACTTAGAGGGACTTCAGAAGAAAAGCCTGGTGATCTACTTCCAAAAATCCAGCCATTGAAAACGCTATGGCGGTATGAACAGTTCCACTGTGATCCACATGGTACTGCCATTGCCAACAGTGGTTTTAGTACAGAACATGGTTAACATGGTACCTAGAGGCACTCAGTAAAGATGACCTAGTTATAGGAGTTGGGAGACATGAATTCAAGTCTTTCCACTAATTATCCATAATATACTCGTAATATGCATTATGAGATCTGAAAATGGTGTATGATATAATATACATTATGAGTATATTATGGCTAATTAGTGGAAAGACTTGAATTCATATCTCCCAACTCTTATAACTAGGTTACCTTTCATGGAAAGGAGCTCTGGTGGTACAGTGCCTAAGACATTTGACTGCTAACCAGAAGGTTGGCAGTTCAAACCCACCAGCCACTCCGTGGAAAGAACACTGAGTAATCTAATAACATAAAGATTTACAGCCTTGGAAACCCAAAGGGGGTTACTATGAATTGGAATTGACTCAAAGGCAGTGAGTCAAAAGGATCAACTCTTCTTCGGTCTTACTTGTTCATTGTCCAGCTCTCACATGCATAAGAGGCAACTGAAAATATCGTGGCTTGGGTTAAGTGCACCTTAGTTTTCAAGGAGACATCAATAATTGAATGAGGTCTTTTGCAGTAGATTTGCCCAATGCAATATATTGTCTGATGTCTTGACTCTGCTTCCATTGGTGTTGATTGTAGAACCAAGTAATATGAAATCCTTGACAACTTCAATCTTTTCTCCATCTACTGTGAAGCTGTTTATTGGTCCAGTTGTGAGGATTTTTGTTTTCTTTATATTGAGATGTAATCCATACTGCAGACTGTAGTCTTCAAACTTCATCAGTAAGTGCTTCTAGTCATCCTCATTTTCAGCAAGCAAACTTGTGTCATCTGCATATTACAGGTTGTTAATGAGTCTTCCTCCAACCCTGATGCTACATTCTACTTCATATAATCCAACTTCTGGGATTATTTTCTCAGCATACAAATTGAATAAGTATGGTGAAAGGATACAACCTTGATGTACTCCCTTCTTGATTTTGAACCATGCAATATCTCCTTGTTCTGTTCTTGATCTACATACATCTTCCTCATGAGTACAATCAAGCGTTCTGGAATTCCCATTCTTCTCAATGTTATCCATAATTTGTTATGATCCACACAATCTAATGCTTTTGCATAGTCAATAAAACACAAGTAAACTTTTTTCTGGAATTCTTTGCTTTCAGCTGAGATCCATCTGACATCAGCATTGATACCCCTTGTTCCATGTCCTCTTCTGAATCCAGCTTGCATTTCTGGAAGCTCTCTGTCAATATACTGCTGCAACTGTTTTTGAATTATCTTCAGTAATATTTTATTTGCATGTGATATTAATGATATTGTTCGATAATTTCCACATTCTGTGGGATCACTTTTCTTTGGAATAGGTACAAATATGGTTCTCTTCCAGTCAGTTGGCCAGGTAGCTGTCTTCCAAATCTTCTGGCATAATTGAGTGAGTACCTCCATTTGGTGAAACATCTCAGTGGGTATTTCATCAATTCTGTGAGCCTTGTGCTTTGCCAATTCTTTCAGTGCAGCTTCGACTTCGTCCTTCAGTGTCATTGGTTCTTGATCATATTCCACTTCCTGAAATGGATGAAGATTGATTGTGCATTCCTTCCATCTTGTTTTGATGGTTCCTCTATCATTCAATATTTTGCCCATAGAATCTTTCAATATTGCAACTTGAGGCTTAAATTTTCTCCTCAGTTCTTTCAGATTGAGAAATACCAAGTGTGTTCTTCCCTTTTGGTATTCTAACTCCAGGTCTTTGCACATTTCATTATAGTAATTGGCTTTGTCTGCTTGTGCTGCTTTTTGAAATCTGTTCAGCTCTTTTATCTTGTCGTTTCTTCCATTTGCTTTAGCTACTCTCCACTACTGGGCAAGTTTCAGAGTCTCTTCTGACATCTATTTTGATCTTTTCTTCTTTTCTTTTCTTTTTAATGATGTTTTGCTTTCTTCATGGATGATGTTCTTTATATCATCTCATAATTTCTCTGGTTTTCAGTCATTGGTGTTCAATGCATCAAATCTATTCTTTAGATCATCTCTAAATTCAGGATGGATATTATCAAGATCATCTTTTGGCTCTTGTGAACTTGTTTTAATTGTCTTCAAGTTGAACTTGCCTATGAGCAGTTGATGTCCTGCTCCATAATCAGCTCCTGGCCTTCTTTTGGCCAAAGATATTGAACTTCTCCATCACTTTCCACCATTGATGTAGTCAATCTGATTCCTGTGTGTTCCATCTGGTGAAGTCCACCTGTATAGTCATTACTTATGTTTTTGAAAAAAGGTATTTGGAATGAATAAGTCATTGATCTTGCAAAATTCTATGATGCTATGTCCAGCGTTATTTCTAACTCTGAGGCCATATTTTCCAACTACCAGTAACTCTTCTTTGTTTCCAACTTCTGCATTCCAGTCACCAGTGATAAGCAACACATCTTGATTGCATATTTTGTCAATTTCAGACTGCAGAAGTTGGTAGAAGTTTTCAATTTCCTCATCTTTGGCTTTGGTGGTCAGTACCTAAATTTGAATAATAGTAGTATTAACTGGTCTTCCTTGTAGATATATAGATATTATCCTATCACTGACAGCACCGTACTTCAGGACAAATCTTGAAACAGTCTTTGTGACAATGAATGCCACACTATTCCTCTTCAATTTGTCATTCTTGGCATAGTAGAACATTTGGTTGTCTCATTCAAAATGGCCAAAAATGGTCCATTTCAGCTCACTAATGCCTAGGATATTGATCTCTGTGTGTTCTATTTCATTTTTGACAACTTTCAATTTTCCTAGATTCATACTTCGTACATTCTATGTTCTAATTATTAATGGATGTTTGTATCTGTTTCTACTCATTTTGAGTCATGCCACATCAGCCATTGGAACTCCCAAAAGCTTTACTCTATCTATATCATTAAGATTGTCTCTAGTCTGAGGAGTCAGTTCTTCCCCAGTCAAATATTGAGTACCTTCTGACCCAATGGACTCATCTTCCAGCACTATATTGGACAATGCTTCAGGGCTATTCATAAAGTAATATATCACAGCATGTTTCACTGCTATTCATAAGGGTTTCACTGGCTAATTGTTTGAGAAGTGGATGGTCTCTTCCTTCTTCCAAGTCTGTCTTAACCCAGAAGCTCCGCTGTAACCTGCCCACCATATGTAACACTGTTGACATTTTGCAACACAATGGCAGAGACTCCAGCCTCATAGCAACACATAGGCCACAACTGGATGACAAACTGACAGATAAGTTTGTCTAACTTAGCTGTTCCTAGCCCCTCTGCACTTGCCTACCTAGGGCAATGGCATTAAAATAGAGCCACCAACAAGCAAAAAGCAGCCCTTGACTCCCAACCCACCTACTTCAGGCCGTGGTCTTAATATAGAGCCACAGCCAAGTGAAAAGCAGCCCAAGCCCTTGGCTTTCCTACCTCAGGCCCCAGACTTAATATAGAGCCACATCCAAGTGAAAAGCAACCTCCAAGCCCCAAGTCTGCCTCCCTCAGGCTCTGGAATTAATATAAATCCACAGCCAAGCAAAAAAGCAGCTTCTAAGCCTTCGGCCCATCTACTTCAGGCCCTGGCCTTAAAATAGAGCTACACCCAAGCCAAAAGCAGCTTCCAAGCCTGCCTACCTCCATCCCCAGCCTGAAAATAGAGCCACCCCCAAGTGAAAAGCAGCCTCCAAGCCCTGGGCCCACCTATCTCAGGCCCCAGCCTTAAGAAAGAGCCTCCCCCAAGGGAAAAGCAGCTTCCAAGCCATGGGCCCACCTCACTCAGGCCCCTGCCTTTATGTAGAGCCACTCCAGATGAAAAGCAGCCTCCAAGCCTCAGGCCATATAATGTAATGTAATATAATATAATACTCAACAAGGTGAATTGACATAGTGGCTGCAATGATGGGTTCAATCATAACAAGGATTGTGAGGATGGCAGGCTACCAGGCAGCATTTCATTTTATTGTACATAGGTCCCTATGAGTTGGAGTTGACTCAATGGCACCTAACAACAGCAGCAACATAATACTGACCAGGTTTCGGCATGGCTGCCAGACAAAGAAAGACTAGGAAGAAAAGCCTGACAATCTATGTCTGAAAATCAGCCAACGAAGACCCTGTGGAACACAATGGTCAGATCCCCAACAAATTTTGGGGTGTTAGAGGACTAGGCAACATTTTGTTCTATTGGGCATGGGATCACCATAAGTCAGGAGCCAACTACATGCCAGCCAACAAAACTCATCTGGCATAATGCATTGAATATGATTTATTCTTAAATTCTTTAGAAGACAAGTTTATCTCTGTCAGCACCTAACTTACTGTGGGAATATTTTGCTGCTTTCTATCAACACACATGTATCTAGACTCTTCTGAAGACTGGACTTTCTGTTGTCCATGTTCTGGCAAAATATGTCTGATGAAGTTCCTTAATCATTCAGTACCGAATCATTTAGCACCTCTCTTTGTGTAGTCCTCTGGCATATGGTGTAGACTGACACCATCTGTTTGCTACCCTCAGGGATTTGACAGTTTAATGAAAAAGGTAGACATTATACCAATCAACAGACAAATATATTTTGAAAATTTTGACATGCATGCCCCAAAGGAAGAGAACAGGGGCTATGTTTAATCAAGGGTAATGACAGAGGAATGGTGAGAAGATGTAAATGCTGGTTTACATAGATTAGGTCACAGAACATCTTTCTGTGGAAGATAAGTTTATATTGAAAGCTGTAAAATGACTAAGATTTGGAGCTAAGATTGAGGGCAGCAGGTGGGTTGAAAAATATTCTAGGTAAGCAGAAAAGTAGCAACTCTGAGGAGCAATGTTAGGAGTACAGAAAGCAATGCAAGGTGTGCAACGTGACACAAAAGAGTTAGTAGGGTGAGCATGTGCAGGGCTGGGTGGAGGTGGGACAGCATGTTCAGGTCTGCATTTTGAAACAATCACCAGTTAGGAGGCTACAAGTAACCACAGTAGCCTAGGCATGAGATGATGGTGCCATGGACCACAGAGGGAGTGGTGAGTATGCAGAGCAATGGGTGGAGGCTTTCCAACTGTAAATGTCTGATGAAGGAATACACTCAATCATTGAGTCGATTCCAACTCAGAGTAACCTCCATTGGGTTTCTGAGGCTATAAATCTTTACAGAATCAGACTGCCACATTTTTCTTCCAAGGAACAGCTGTGGGGTTTTAACCACTGAACTTTTGGTTAGCAGCCAAATGTCTTAACCACTACACCACCTGAGCTCCTTGATAATGGAAAATGAGTGAGCAAAATATTTGGAGATATGATTAAACAGAGAGGAAGAATACAAAGAAAGCAGGACAAGGTAAATGTTTAAAGGAAGAGTTGGGTGGTGTTGAACACTTGATGTTATGTCATGGAGTCAATGGGAAGTGATGAAATAGAGCCAGCAAACATAGATTTACTTGCCTCACTGCAACCTCAGCATGGGGCATTTAGATTTGCTTTTCCATCCTTGTATCACTTTCTTTGCTTTCTTACACCAGCTTCCTGAGATCACCTCTTTTACAAACTGTCATGTTGTTGGTGATGGCAGTGACCACTGAATTGATTCTGACTGATGACAACTCAATGCATATTAGAATAGAACTGTGTTCCACAGGGTTTTCAATGGCTATTATCTTTCAGAAGTTTACACGGCCTTTCCTCTGAGGTGCCTTTGAATAGATTTGAACTACCAACCTTTCTGTGAGTAGCCGAGTGTGTAAACCGTTATACCAAATAGAGACTCCCCTTATTAAATTACTTGTATGCAATTCCTCTTCTCAAACTCACCCTTCAGGAGAACTCAGACCACCCAATCAATAGAGCAGATGCCCTGACCAGGGAGAACAGATGTCTGATGGTTTGGCTTGACCAGTGAGTCCTCAGTGAATTTCAGCTTACTGAAAACCACGACATCAGGACATTGCCTGGTGATTTCAAAAAGTCATTAAAGGGAAGGAAAGAGGAAACTGCAGGACAAAGGAGAGGATCAGATTGTGGAAGCCTTCTTATATTAATAATTTGGAGGCAATATTTCATCCTGCAGACTGACAGGAGAGAGCTTATGGTGAGAGTAGATGAAAATCCATTTGCTGTTAAATTGCCTCTGACTCATGTCGACCCCACATGTGTCGGAGTAGAATTGTGTTCCACAGAGTTTTTAAAGGCTAATTATACAGTATAAGATTGCCAAAGCTTTCTTCCAAAACACGTCTGGGTGGACTCAAACTTCCAATTTTTTCTCTAGCGACAAATGCACTAGCCATTTGCACTACCCAGAGACTCTTGAGCATAGATTACAAGGGGACTCTTCTGTATGCTTGGTTCTACAATCGATGCCAATGGAAGCAGCAGTCAGGGCATTAGATGACATGTAGCATTGGGAAAGTGAACCACGAAGGAACTGTTTCAAGTGCTGAGGAGCAAGGATGTCTCCTGGAGGACTAAGGTGTGCCTGACACAAGCCATGATATTTCCAATCACCTCGTATGCATGTGAGAGCTGGACAATGAATAAGAAAGACCGAAGAAGAGTTGATGCCTTTGAGTTGTGGTGCTGGCAAAGAATACTGAAAGTACCATGGACTGCTAAAAGAACTAACAAATCTGTCCTGGAGGAAGTGCAGCCGAAATGCTCCTTGGAAGTGAGAATGGCCAGACTTTGTCTCACTTATTTTGGTCATGTTGTCAGAAGGGATCATTCCTTGGAGAAGGATGTCATGCTTGGTAGGGTGGAGGGTCGATGAAAGAGGGGGAGGCCTTCAATGAGATGGATTGACATGGTGGCTGCAAGGATGGGCTCAAGTATAGCTGGTGCGTGGAGCTGGCACGGGATCAGGAAGTGTTTCATTCTGCTGTGCATGTCACTATGAGTCAGAAACGACTTGACGGCACCTAACAACAACAATATTCTGTATGAATATGAACTTCAAGAGCTTCATGTGCATGTAAGACTGGACAATGGATAAGGAAGAGCAAGGAAGAATGGATACCTTTGAATTATGGTGTTGTCAAAGAGTATTGAATGTACCATGGACTGATAGAAGAACAAATCAAACTATCTTCGAGGAAGTACAACTGGAATGCTCCTTAGAAGCAAAAATGGCTAGACTTTGTTTCATACTTCAGTAATGATGTCAGAAGGTGTTAGTCCCTGGAGAAGGATATCACGCTTGGTAAAGGGGATGGTCAGTGATAAAGGGGAAGACCCTCAGCAAGGTAGACTGACACAGTGGCTTGCAATGATGGGCTCAACCACGGCAATGATTGTGAGGATGGCACAAGACCAGACAGTGTTTTGTTCTGTACAGAGGGTTTCTATGAGTCAAAACTGACTCAACAGCACCTAACAACAACACCACAACATTGTATTAAGAAAGATCTCTGAAAAGGGTACTTTAGATAACCAATTTAGACTTTGCCAAAGACTTGAACAGGGATAGAGACTGGAATAGTGACAAATGGATGGAGGTAAGGAAATGTATAATCTACATAAAATGGATGAGTTAGTGTGATACTAAAACATTTGACATCCTGTCCTGTATGTCACCAACCAGTAGAATGGACATGCACTATGAAGTCCCAGTATGGTGGAAATGGGCTACAGCAACTGATTAGAAACGCTGGGGTTGAAAGAACTGACTCTGGAAAGCAGCCAATCTACCACATGTCTATGATTTCTCCAACCAACGTGGAAGAATGGAAAACTAAACCTATTATATTGTTGTTGTTGTTATTATGTGCTGTTGAGTCAGACCTGACTCATAGCGACCCCTCCTTGGGTTTCTGAGGCAGTATCACTACAGAAGTAGATTTCCTAACCTTCCTTCTGAGAAGTGGCTGGTGGGTTTGAGCTGCCAGCCTTCTGGTTAGCAGGCAAGTGCCTTAGACACTATGCTACCAGAGTTCCTAAACCTATAAAATGTTTCATAAAACATTTTCCATATATAAAGTTTTATAAAAAAATTTCCATTTTCAATTTTGCCCTGCCATTCCCATTTCTTTCACATTTTAAGGATTGGTGGGAAAAAGGTATTTTATTATACTTAAAAAAAAAAAAAAGAAGTTTGAGTTCAACTTTGATTACTGAGTCATTGTTGGCACTGCACCCTGAGAACCATCAGCATTTACCATGGAGTTTCTCACTTACCTTTTCTTCTCTGCAAGACACAATGCTGGCTAATTATGACATTCTGATAAAGCTAAAATATATGACACAGCAGGTGTTAGCATGTCTATAAGAATCCTGGTGAGAATTAACACTTCTCTCAAGATAAATAACCTTTTATTCTTTCCTGAAAGGCACTAGTTCTGTAAAGTCACTGCAAATTCAGATTGATTTACTCAACAAATATTTATTGAGCACAGGCCATTTTCCATCAATCAAAATATTTTCTTGAGAGTCAAGAAATTGGTGAGAAACAGAGTCTATGACATTTAGGAGGGAGGTAGGTTCATGAGGAGTAAAATGCCCCTATATTTCCTAAAGTTAATCTATAGTCTCTATTTCACAGACAAGAGGTGAACAAGGCTGTTTTTCCATTGCGCTTTTCCCTACAACCTGCTTCAGAACTGAAAAGAGTAGCGTTTTCTGTGGCTGCTATAACAAATTACCCCAAACTTAATGGCCTAAAACAATAGGAAGTTCTCTTCTACCAGTTCTGGGGGTCAGAAGTCTGAAATCAAGGTGTCAGCAGTGCAGAATCCTCTCAAAAGGCTCCATGGAATAATCTATCTCTTCTTTGCCTCTTCCAGCTTCTGGTAACTCCGGGCATTCTTTGGCTTGTGGCCACATCATTCCAGTCAAACTTTGTTGAGGCTAAAAACTCTCTTTATGTAAGTTGATCTGTACCCTTGACTGATTAAAAAACAGACTGAAAAGAAGTGAAGAGTTGAACAAGAACAAATAGGATCAGTGTGTTTTTTTATGGATTGAATTATACTCCCCCAAAATACGTATTGAAATCTTAATTTCTAGACCTGTAAATATGATCCTTTTTGGAGTTTTTTATTTGTTATGGTAAGGATGCCATAGCAGAATGGAGCAGATCCTAAACCTAATAGCTTCTGGATCCCAAAAATAAATAAATAAAAAGCTGAAGAAATACAGAGTCACACATAGGTCAAGACAGATGCCAAAGAGAACTAAGGAATGCCAAGAATTGCTGGGAGACAAGAGAAACTGAGGGAAAGGCTCACAGAGGAATAAAAGAGGCCAATACCATGATTTGGACTTGTGCTTTCCAGAACTGAGAAAAAAATAAATTTCTGTTCTTTAAAGCACTCACTTGTGGCATTTCTGTTACTCCAGCACTAGAAACTAAGACAATGGAATAAAGGCCACAGACTTTGGAAACAATGAGACCCACATCCAAATCCCAGTTAGTACCACCTACCATGTATGTTACTCCATAGATACCATCAATGCAGCAATGATAATGTCTAAGTTGCAGAATTGCTCTAGAATTTATATGAAATTATAGCATGTATATGGCCAGGAAAAGAAGCTGGCATATAGTTAGGACCTCCACATAATCATTTCCCTTCAGAGTGTTCAGAACACATTATTATTTATTATAAATACATTTTTCTCCCAGGGGAGACCAGATGGAGAGCCCACTCTTTCAGCTCTCATTGAATTATAATACTGGGTTGACCTGTTGCTCATCATGGCTGATAATGCCCTGATGTAGCATTTTCTTTATTTTCTGTAAGACTTTATTACAGCTCCCTCTTGCCCCAGACACTGTAAATCCCAATAGCATCCAAGAGAAGAGAAAGAAAGACTAGTCTGTAAAGAAGATACATATTATGTTGCTTTAATAAAGCCAGTTGTTGGGTCAGAATATTACAAAAGGTTGAGTTCATCATAACTCATGATAATCCAAATGATCTCTTAATGGAATTGCTCTTTGAGTGATACATCATTTTAAAATATTGGGCAAAGGATGCATCAAAGTCTTTACAGAAATCCTCTGGAGTGTTTTTTCTCCTAGAGCTTTCATTGCTTAAGTGCCCCTAATGACACCCTCCAGTGGAAATGGAAGTGTTTGGCTAATGCATTTTCAAAACGCAGTTGTCAACTCTTAGTGGAGTTTTATGTTCCTTGATGAGGTATCAACAGTTGTTTTCCTTTAAACACTTAAAAATCAGCATGAGAAAAAATCATTACAGTTATTTCCAGCACAACAACAGGGAAATTAAAGGGGAAAAAAAAATCATTCATGCCAAGAGGTAAACAAATCTGAGAAAGTCATTTTCTGCATTAGCCAGATCAATCCAGGTTCGGTTAGAGGAATGGATTGCTAACCCCTGACACCCCCAGTGACTTATACTTTCAAAAGGAAATGGCCTCTTCAGTGTGGCACCAAAAGTGAAGACTAAATTCTTCACTTGACTTGTTGTTGTTAGGTGACTCATACCTATTCTATGCACAGCAGAATAAAACACTGCTCGGTCCTGTGCCAGCCTCACAATCTTTGCTATACCTGAGCCCATCATTGCAGCCACTGAGTCAATCTAGCTCATTGAGGGCCTTCCCTTCTTCATCAACCTGCCACTTAACCAAGCATGACATCCTTCTCCAGGGAATGGTTCCTCCTGAAAACATGACCAAAGTAGGTGAGACGAAGACTGGCCAATCTCACTTCCAAGGAACATTCCAGGTGCACTTCTTCCAAGACAAATTTGATAGTCCTTTTAGCAGACTATGGTACTCTTAACATTCTTCTCCAACAACAAAACTCAAGAGCATCAACTCTTCTTTGATCATTCTTATTAATTGTCCAGTTCTTACATGCATAAGAGGTGATTGAAAATACCATGGCTTGGGTCAGGCACACTTTAACTTCAAGGAGACATCTCTGCTCTTCACTTGAAAGAGGTCTGTTGCAGCAGATTTGCCCAATGCAATACATCATCTGATGTCTTGACTATTGCTTCCATTGCTGTTGATTGTAGAACCAAGTAATATGAAGTCCTTGACAACTTCAGTCTTTTCTACATTTATCCTGAAGCTGTTTATTGGACCAGTTGTGAGGATTTTCATTTTTTTATATTGAGGTGTAATCCATCCTTCAGACTGTATTCTTTAATCTTCATCAGTAAGTGCTTCAAGTCATCCTCACTTTCAGCAAGGAAAGTTGTGTCATCTGCATATCACAGGTTGTTAATGAGTCTTCCACCAATCCAATCACTTGACATAGAGTTTTGGAAGCTTTTGCACTCTTAAAGCATGAGTTTGCCATTTGTGAATTATGCTGTTTTCATAGATTGTCTTCAGTAATTTATTGTATAAACCATTGTGTGCATTTGTTTTTACATAAATATTCCAAATTACTCCCTGGAAATTCATTGACCTATTTAGCAGAATTAATTGGACTTCCCTCAGAATAACTTGTGAAGATTTGTTTTATCATTGTGACAGGTAAGGCTGTGTGTCAACTTGGCTGAGCCTGGTTTTGAGTGGCTGGGCAGCTGGATATTCCCCATGATGAGACTGGTAATCATCTCGACGGTGGAGTCTATTGGAGCAGCTGAGTAGCTCTTAGGAATGTGGTCTGCTTCCACAGGAGAAACTTTGAGGAAGGCCCCAAGCTTTGTGGCACATCTAGATCTTGTATTTGACCAAGTCATTATCCCAGTAGCCTGCCATGTTGTCTACCTATCTTGCGATTATTTCTGTACTTGAACTAGTTGTTGTTAAGTGCCATTGAGTCATCTCTGATGCATAGAAACCCTATGCACAGCAGAACAAAACACCAACTGGTAATGAGCCAGCTCCACGATTCTTGCTACAGTTGAGCCCATTGCCTCTGCCACTGTGTCAATCCACCTCATTGAGGGTCTTCCCTTCTTTCATCGACCATCCACCTTACCAAGCATGACATCTTTCTCCAGGGAATGGTCCCTTCTGACAACATGACCAAAGTATGTGAGACAAAGTCTGGCCATTCTCACCTCCAAAGAGCATTCTAGCTGCACTTCCTCCAGGACAGACATGTTAGTTCTTTTAGCAGTAAACTGTACTTTCTGCATTCTTCACCAATACCACAGCTCAAAAGCATTGATTCTCCTTTGATCTTCCTTATTCATTGTCCACCTCTCACATGCATATGAGACAATTGAAAATACCATGGCTTGTGTCAGGCACAACTTAATCCTCAAAGAGACAACTTTGCTCTTCAGCACTTGAAAAAGGTCCTTTGCAGCCAATTTTCCCAGTGCTATAGGTCATCTGACAATGACAACAACAACAAAGGTCGTCTGATGTCCTGATTGCTGCTTCCATTGGCATTGATTGTAGAACTGAGCAATGTGAAGTCTTTGACAATTTCAATCTTTTCTCCATTCATCATAATGCTGCTTATAGGTCCAGTTATGAGGATTTTTGCTTTCTTTATATGAGATGTAATCCATACTGCAGACTGTATTCTTTAATCTTCATCAATAAGTTCTTCAAGCCATCCTCACTTTCAGCAAGCAAAGTTGTGTCATCAGCATGTCACAAGTTGTTAATGATTCTTCCTTCAATCCTGATGACGTGTTCTTCTTCATATAGTCCAGCTTCTCAGATTATTTGCTCAGCATACAGATTGAATAAATATGGTGAAATGATGCTACACTGATGCACTCCCTTCTTGATTTTAAACCATGCAGTGTTCCCTTTTCTGTCTGAATGACAGCCTCCTGGTTTATGTACAGGTTCCTCATGGGTACAATTAAGTGTTCTGGAATTCCCATTCTTCTCAATGCTATTCACAACTTGTTATGATCCACACAATCAAATGTTTTTGCATAGTCAATAAACCTCTTTCTGGTATTCTTTACTTTGAGCCAAGATTCATCTGACATCAGCAATGATATCCCTCATTCCACGTCCTCTTCTGAATCCAGCCTGCACATCTGGAAATTCTCTGTCAATATACTGTTGCAACTGTTTTTGAATTATCTTCAGTAAGATTTTACTTGCATGTGATATTAATGATATTGTTCGATAATTTCCACATTCTGTGGGATCACCTTTCTTTGAAATGGGTACAAATATGGATCTCTTCCAGTCAGTTGGCCAGGTAGCTGTCCTTCCAAATCTTGAATTAGTGGTGTGCTGTATTGTTGGATAATTTAGGAAATGTTCCATTTTCCTTGTTGACCTTGGGTTTTTTAGCTTCAGCAACCTGTGGCTGTCTGAGTTATGAGAAGCCTTCAGATTCAGTGGTCTGGGAGTAAGAGGCAGAGTGGAAGCCCAAAGTCGAGAGGTCTTCACCTAGCCCCTAGACCCAGCACTTTGAACTCGTACTTCTAGCCTCCTAAACAGTAAGGAATAAATCCCTGTTTGTTCAAGCCATGTTTTTGTGGTGTTTTCTCTTAGAGTGGCAGTAAAGAACCCAAACAATCAATGTGTAATTAAATTCTAAATTTCATATTGAAATTTCAAAACAGTGACAAAATACTGAAATAGCTAATTAAAGGCAGCAAGTAAAAGTTTCATGGTGTAGAAAATTAAATTTTGTCAATAAACAACATCTTCCCCAGTTTTAGCAAAAATTGGAACCCATTGAAGATTAATTTCACAACATGCTACCAAGGTTAGTGGCATTTGGACTCAATAGAGTATGTTTCCAGAGTCATGTCAAGGAGATACTAATCCACTACAATTATCAATGTGTTAAGATTAACCACAGATGTGACTACAAATTGAGCATTATCACCAATGAGAATAAAACAGACTGCCATTGAGATGATTCTGACTCATAGTGACCCTACAGGACAGAGTAGAACTGCCCCAAAGTGTTCCCAGACTGTAAATCTTCATGGAAGCAGACTACTCTATCTTTCTCCTGTAGAGTAGTTGGTCAGTTTGAACTCCAACCTTTTGGTTTGAAGTCAAATGCTCTAAACACTGCACCACCAGAGTTCCTTCAATGAGAATTTTGGATGATAATGATCAGTTCATTATTGTTTCAGAAATGGAGTGAAAAAAAATTCAAATACATTCATTATAGGAATCATTCTTTAAGTTTTAAAATGACCAATGAGAATAGTAATTTTAAAACTTAAAACATTGATCCCTGTGGTATACATATTTGCACTTTTTTTCACCCCATTTCTGAAACAATAATCAGCTGATCATTACCATCCAAAACCTCTTTAATGTCAACCTATGACAATACATCCTAGCCTCAGGGAAGATATTCTAGAAGTTCAGAAAGCTAGCTCAAGACAGGTCTTTGTACAATACTAAAAGTCTGTCCACACAATGTGTCATATCTCATAATCCAAAAGAGAAAATTCGTCTTGTTTTCCTAGTGCTGCTCTAACAGAAAAAAAAAACAAACAAACAAACAAAAAAAAAACCACAAATGGTGGCTGTAACAAACAGGAGTTTATTCTCTTACAGTTTAGGAGGCTAGAAGACTGAGTTCAAAGTGCTGGCTCTAGGGGCCAGGTGAAGGCTCCTTGACCTTAGGCTTCAACTCTGCCTCTTGTTCCCACCCCACTAGAACTGGAGACTTCTCATAACTGAGACAGCTCCTGGCTGCTGAAGCTGACAAACCCAAGGTCGACACGGAAAATAGCACAGTCCTAAGATGATGAAACAATATGGTAGGCCACTAGTTGAAGTCCAGAAACAGTCCCCAGATCAGCAGAATACAGGGCACACCACTCACTGATGCCTCAGTCAAATGCAGGACCCAAATGTGCCAAGAAGCTCAGAGACGTTTTTAAAGGCTTCTCCTTATATGTTGGAAGCAGACCACATCCCTAAGGCAGCCACTCAGCTTCTCACAAGATTCCACCATGGAGTTGATTACCAGACTCATCATGAGAACTAACTACATCCAGCTGCTCAGCCACTCAAAACCAGGCCCTGCCAAGTTGCCACATAACCATAACTACCACAACCTTCAAATATACTTGATTTGATATGTAGTTTAAATTTTGGTTTAGAATCTAGAATGAAAGGGAAAAATGCCTAAAGTCCACTAAATGCTTGTAGAGATTGCTTCAGTAAATTTAGTGAAACTCTTTTAGTCTTTGCTTACTTCGCCATAGAGATATTGCTTGGTTAAATGGCGGATGATTTAGTTTGTTCCTGAAATTGACCCAAATGGAAGACACTATGGGTAGTTTGAAAAAAAATCCATTAAGCACATACAATAATGTGAAACACTGGTCCAGGTACTGGGGGAGTATCAGGATTTATATAAATAAAATAAAATAAACAAGATGCATATGAATAATTCTTTGCAGAAATGTATATCCTAGAACATGAGATTCAAACTGTATGAAAGGGGTTAAGTAAAAGCTAAAGTGTCAAATGCAATAAAAATTGAAAATATAACGTTCTGTGTGGTGTTAGAGGAGAGAGATCGTACTGTCCACAAAGGGAGGTATAGAGTTAAGGCATATTTTTTATGTGTGTATGAAAGAGTTGGCATTTTAACTGTCTTAGTTCTCTAGTGCTGCTATAACAGAAATGCCACAGTGGGTGGCTTTAACAAGCAGAAATTCATTTCCTCACAGTTTAGGAGGCTAGATGTCTGTATGCAGGATGGCAGCTCTAAGGGAGGCTTTCTCTTTCTACTGGCTCTGGAGGAAGGTCCTCATCTCTTTTGAGCTTCTGCTCCTGGGCCATTTTCATGTGACTTGGTATCCCTCTTCTTTCATCTCTATTATTTTCAATTGCTTGTTTAACCTCTATAGTATCTCAAAAGAGATTTACTTAAAATCCACCCTACACTACTCTAAAGGAGCTCTGGTGGCATAGTGTCTAAGATATTTGAACTGCTGAGCAAAAGGTTGATGGTTCAAACCCTCCAGCTGATCTATTCAAGGAAGATGAGGCAATCTATTTCTGTAAAGATTTGCTGCCTCAGAAACCCAGTGGAGGTCACTATGGGTCAGAATTGACTCAATGGCAGTGAGTTTGGTTTTTGGTTTGGTACACTAATCTATCTCATTGATATAATGAAGACAACCCACTTTCAATTGGAATTATAACATAGGCATAGAGGTTAGGATTTACAACGTATATTTTTAAAGGTTACAATTCAATCCATAACGTTATACCCTTTCATTTCCCTAAAGTCATATCCTTGTCACATACATATTACATTCACTCCATCACATCATTCCAAAAGTCTCAAATCAACTCCAAGTCCAAAATCTTATCTTCTGAATCATCTAAATCAAATGTGGGTGAGACTTTATGTGCATGTAATCCTGAGGCAAAGTTTCTCTTCATCTGTGGACCTGTGAAATCTAGAATACAAGTAATCTCTTTCCAAAGTACAAAGGTGGAACAGGCACAAGGTAGAAATTCCCATTACAAATGGGAGAAATTGGAGGGAAAGAAGGAAAATAGGAATCAAGGAAGTCTATAACCTAGCAGAACAAATTATATCAGCTCTCAATGTTTGAAAATAATCTTTTCTCTGAGACCATCTTGCCGGTGGTCCTGCCCTACCTTCTAGACTCTGGGTGTAGGCCGCTTCTCTGGATTATGGGTAGAGGACCCCCACCCCTGGGCTTCAGCTCCACCTTCCAGGCTGCTAGGATGGCAACTTTGCTCCATCAGCTTTAGGCAGCCCCATTTCCCTAGTCCATTTGATTGGCAATATCACCACTTCAGCCCTGGCTGACTTCATTCTGCTCCTTGGACATGGCAGTTCCACACCCTCAGCTTTGGGTGACAGCCCCATTCATCTTGCACAACTTAAGGTCAGCTTGGCACTCTGGAACCAAGTTAGTGAAAACTGAACTACGTGAAACATAGGAGGCTGTGTCCCCACTCTTTGAGATTCAGGATACCATTGGCCCCACATTTTGAAACTTAGAAGACCCTGCTTCCCATAATCCTTCCAACAGTTCTTATCTTTGAGGTCCTCTGGGGATGGTCCTTTTCTTTTGAAGGACAACAGAAGCTCTTTTGGTCTGTTTCCCACCTATAAAATTCAAAGAAGCAGACAGTGTTCTTTCCTTAGTTCTTTCTCTGTCGCCTTCAGTCTAAGCCAATGGGTTTTCTGTTATTGTAGTTCATTAAATCCATCAATCACACGCTTAATCTCTTTAAAAATTATTGTGTGACCATGTCTTTTGTGAACATTCTAAGACATGTGAACATTCTAAGACATGTGTCCTTAGTTTGTACAACAGATTTTCCAAAACTTTGGTTCTGTTTTCATTTTGCACAGTTCATTTTTAAGTCCCTCTCTTTCCTCTCACAGTTTACTGTAAGTGGCAAGGAGAAACCACTCAGCCCCTTGAAGACCTGGCTTATAAATCTCCTCAGTCAGGTATCTGAGTTTATCTTTTATGTGTTCTATTGGCCACCAAATATTTGAACATAATTCAGACAAGTTCTTTGAATAAAAAATTTTGCCTTGCCTCCATTGTCCAATCACATGTTCATCATTTTCTTTTAAAGTCACACCAGAAGCACATACATTTCTAGCAACATTCTGTTGCTGGTGCCATAGGTGTTCTCTAAGATGATCGAGACTCTCTACACCAGTCCTCACCTTCTTCTGAGCCCTCACCAGAATTGCCTTTGATGTCCATAATTCTATCTTCAGTCTCTTCAAGGCAATCTATGCTTTTACTATTAGGCTCTTTCAACCTCTTCCCATTACCCAGTTCCAAAACCACTTCCATATTTTAAACATCTATTAGAGCAGCACCCTATTCTTCCAGTACCAAGTTTTACCTTACTTATCTAGTGATGAAGGAGCTCTGGTGGCATAGTGCCTAAGGCATTTGACTGCTAACCATAAGGTTGATGGTTCAAACCCACCAGCCACTCCTCAGAAGAAAGACCAGGTGATCTACTCTCATAACAATTTACCACCTTAGAAACCCAAAGGAGGTCACTATGAGTTGGAATCAACTCAATGGTGTTCTTTTTTTTTTATTTATTTACTGTCATTACAATAGAAATACTATAAGAGGATGGCTTTAACAAATAGAAATTTATTTTCTCCAATTTAGGAAGCTAGCAGTCTGCATTCAGAACATCAGCTCTGAGAGGTTTATCTCTCTGTTGGCTCTGAAGGAAGGGCCTTATTTCTTCTGAGCTGCAGTTCCTGGACAATCACCATGTGGCTCGGGATCTCTCTTCTCTCATCTCTGCTTCTTTCACTTGCTTGCTTAATCTCTTTTATATTTTGAAAGAGATTGAGTTAAAACACACTCTATAATAATCCTGTTTCATTAACATAACACAGACAACCTGTTCTCAAATGGGATTGTAATCACCAGTATAAAGTATAGGATTTGCATCACATACTTTTGGGAGACATAACAGTATATAACAAATTGGTTTATGAAAGATTTTGTAGAGGTAGTGATAACACTGTAAATTCAAATAATTTTATAGTGTTTACTTTTATTCACTGTTCTAAAATCTTTCATATGCATTGTTGTTTTTGTTGGGTATCACTGAGTTAATTCCAACAAAAGTGACCCCATGTGACAGAGTAGAACTGCCTCATAGGGTTTTGTGGACGAATAAGGAAGACTGAAGAAGAGTTGATGCTTTTGAGTTGTGATTCTGGCAAAGAAAACTGAAAGTACCATGAAATACCAAAATAACTAACAGATCTGTCCTGGAAGAAGTGCAGGTAGAATAGTTCTTGGAAGTGAGAATGGCCAGACATCATCTGACCTACTTTGGTCATGTTGTCAGAGGAGACCATTCCCTGGAGAAGGATATCATGCTTGGTAAAGTGGAGGGTCAATGAAAAAGGGAAAGGCCCTCAATGAGATGGACTAACACAGTGGCTGCAACAAAGGGCTCAGATATAGCAAAAATTGTGAGACTGGCACAGGGCCAGGCAGTGTTTTGTTCTGTTGTACATGGGGTCACTATGAGTCAGAGCTGACTCCACGGCACCTAAGAACAAGATGAACAATCATTATGGGAGCAGATTGCCAGGTCTTTCTCCAGCAGAGTCACTGGGTGGATTTGAACCACCAACCTCTCAGTTAGCAGCCAACAGCTTAACTGTTACACTAACAGGACTCTTTTCACATATGTTAATTTGTTTAATTTACTCAACAACCCTATAAAGAAGGTATTATTATAATACCCATTTTACAGATGAGGAAACTCTGGCACAAAAGCTAAATAACTTACCTGTATCATAGAACTAGCAAGTGGAGCAAGTGGTGGAACCAGCATCCAACTCAGGCAGTCTAGCTCATTCTGTGCATTTATAAGCTGCCACTTATGGCTGAGAAGAAGATATATTGGGTGAATTACCACAACTTTACCACAGATTTATTATCTTACAGTTCTATGGTTTAGAAGTCTAAAATGGATTTTATCTATTTTCTTGCCTTTTATGTCTTCTAGAAGCTAACCACATTCCTTGGCCCATAACCCCCTTCCATGTTCAAAAGCAGCAGTCACATCACTCTTACATCTGCTTTGTCATTACAGCTCCTTCTCTGACCCTGGCTCTCCTGTCTTCCTCTGCCACTTATAAGGATCCTTATGACAATCCAGAATAATCTCCTTGTTTTAAGTTCTGTTGATAAGCAAATTCACTCGCCTTCCCACAATGTGACATAACATATTCACAAATTCTGAGGATTAGAACTAGGACATCTTTGGGAATTCATTATTTTGCCTACCACACAATTTATAAGGTTAAGTTCAGTAGAAGAAGAAAGCATTATCTGTTCAGAGAAAGACAATCCATTTTGGCACAATTGGTGAGGAGACTGGAAAGAAGATTGGGGAGAGTTTGAAGAGGGTCTTCAATGACTGGTCACATTGAATGAATTACCAAAGAGGAGTTAAATGAAACATCATTGTTGTTAGGTGCCATCGAGTTGATTGCAACTCATAGATACCTGATGTACACCAGACCGAAACACTAAATAGTTCTGCAATATCCTTGCATATTGCTGCAGCCACTGTGTCAACCCATTGTGTGATAGTAAGGTTGTATGTCAAGTTGGCTGGGCAACTGAATGTAGTTATTCCCCATGATGAGACTGGTAATTAAAGCCATGGTCAAATCTACTGGAGCAGCTGAGTAGCTGCTTTAGGGATGTGGGCTGTTTCCAGTGTATAAGAAGCAACTTTGAGAAAGGTCTCCAGCATTTTGGCACGTTTGAATCCTGCAAGTAGTCGTGTCGCTGTTCAGTAGCCTACCATGCTCTGCTGATCTTGGGACTTTCAATGGACTTGAATGAAAGGCCTACTGTGTTTTTTGGTAACATTGGGACTGTGCCTTTTTATTTATCAACCTTGGGGTTGTCAGCCTCAGCAGCCAGCAGCTGCCTGAATGAAGAAAACTCTCCAGTTTCAGTGGGCTGGGAGCAAGAGACAAAGCTGAAGCCCAAGGTCGCAGAGCTTTCACCCAGCCCCTAGAGCATGATACTTTGAACCCAGACTTCCAGCCTCCAAAATTGTAAGAGAATAAATTCCTGTTTGTAAAAGTCACCCATTTGTGGTATATTCCTGTCTGAGTGGCACTAGGTAACCAGAACACATCTCATCGGAGGTCTTCCTCTTTTTTGCTGACCTCTACTTCATCAAGGATAACCTCCTTCTCCAGGAACTAATCCCACTTTATAATGTCCATAGTACTTGAGATGAAGCCTTGACATCTTCATTTCTAAGGAGCATTCTGGCTGTACTTCCTTCCAAGACAGATTTGTTCAATTTTCAGGCAGATCATGGTATATACAATATTCTTTGCTCTTCAGCATTCTTTAATAAAATAATCTTTCCAAAATAACCTTTGAAGGTAGGGAAAGTTTCCAGATTTCTGTGTTAGGCTGGGCTCTCTAGAGAAGCAAAACCAATAAAGCTTATATATGGGGCGGGGGATTTATCTTAGGAAAATGGCTCACACACTTATAGAAGCTGGAAATTCCCAAGTTCCTGGATCAAACATCAAACCCGAAGCTTTTCCTGACTCACACAGCTGCAGGGGCTGAT
>NW_006921998.1:260216-260839 GCF_000298275.1 Orycteropus afer afer
TATATATATACATACACACACATGTACTGGAAGCAGGCCACACCCCTAGGGAAGCTCCCTTTCAATGGATTGGCTATTCAAAACATATATATCTGATCTCATCATGGGAATAACCACATCACAACTGCTTAAACCACTCAGAATCTTGGTCCAGCCAAGTTGACACACAACCCCAACTATCACAATTTTATAAATATAATTTGAGATATGTTAACTTTACAAATGCTTTTTGAGCATTTATTATGTTCTGTAGAGGAAATGAACATAGAGGAAATTAACATTTTCATGTACAAGAAAACGTAAAACATACTTAGAGTTGGAAAGCTGACACTCAACATTTAAAAGCTTAAAAAAAAAATATGCAGTTTTGTGTGAGATGCCAAAAGAGGGTCTCAGATATGTAAAATAATGGAAAGTTTAAGGAGGATAAACTTGTTGGGGCCTGTGTTGTTGTTGTTAAGTGCCGTCGAGTTGTTTCTGACTCATAGCGACCCCATGCACAGCAGAACGAAACACTGCCCGATCCCTCGCCAGCCCCACAATCCCTGCTATACTTGATCCCATCATCACAGCCACTGTATCAATCCATCTCGTTGAAGGCCTCCCCCTCTTTCGTCGACCCT
>NW_006921998.1:261924-263010 GCF_000298275.1 Orycteropus afer afer
TCATTTTATTGAAATAAGTAGTAATAGTGTCCTTATGTCGTCATCTGCTACTCACCCATCTTCCCTCCTGCTGATTCATCTGATATCTGAAAGTACCAGAGGTACCTTGTTCCAGAAAATCCCAGAATGATTCTATTTCAATATTCAAGACTCATGTCAGGAATCCTCTACGCCAGGTATACTTTCAAGTTTTGTAAGATGCCCTCTTCTGTGCCATTATGGTCTCCTGGTGAATTGTTGTTAGCTGCGCTTGAGTCAGTTCTGGCTCATAGTGGTCCGATCTGTATCAATGAAATGCTGCCTGGTTCTGTGCTGTCTTCACCATCATTGCTACATTAGAGCCCACTGTTGCAGCCACTGTGTCAATCCATCTCATTGAGGGTCTTCCTCTTTTTGTTGACCATCTTCTTTACCAAGTATGATATCCTTCTCCAGGGACTGATCCCTCTTGATATCATGTCCAAAGGGAAATGAAGTCTAACCATCAAGGTAGCATTACGGCTGTACTTCTTTTAAGACAGATATGTTTGTTCTAACAGTTCACAGTATATTCAATATTCCACAAGCTTACTTGTGTTATTGTCTTTTTATCAACACTATATGCTCCATTCAAAGAAAGGGTTTAGTAACAATGATGATTTTAATGATAATCATAATTATGATTACATTACGATAGAAAAGAATGGCTTCCATATAGAGAGTACCTTGCTCTTTATAATCATGCATGTTTTTCAAAAAGTGCTAAGCATATTTCTTATATGAGATAATTCTCAAAAGAATGCAGAGAAATAAATATGGTTCTGTCTATTTTATCCATGAGGAAGCTGAGACTCTTAGAGGTTATATGATCATATATGGTTACCTGTCTAGTAAGCAACAGATCTGGGATTTTAACTCAGAGGGATCTGATTACAAAACATGTGAAGTGACTTTGAAGTGTTTATCCAAATACGAGCAGATAACACAGTATTAACAAAAATTATGTGTTTTGCAAAGTAGGAGGTCTCACATTGCCGGATCACAAAACCTACTATACAGCCACAGTAGTCAAAACTGCCTGGTATTGGTTCAATGACAGATACATAG
>NW_006921998.1:264678-270560 GCF_000298275.1 Orycteropus afer afer
TGTTAAAGGGACTCCTGTGATAGTAAGCCATTTTCATGTATGTGACTTCCAAAGCATCTAGCCTATAAATGAAAAGGCCAGACTAGATGATTCTCAAGATCCCAAAGTAAGTTCCTCAAAGACTTTTGTTTATTCTTTTGTTCTTCGCATTAAAATGAGACATGAACATTACTGATTTTTTTTTCCAGTATCAGAACTTCTTGTCTTAATACTGTCTGGATCTAATTCATATGTGAAAAAGTGGTAACACTCTACCAGAAATTAATCATTTGATTTCCTTGATTTATTTTGTGGCAACAGATACCACATGGTTGATGCAGTACAACTTCATTGAATGGTGGACTAAACCCCAAATACTTCTTTTAAACTTATCTGTTCTGTAGCTATTGATGACTTCCTCCAGAAACTCTTTTTTAAGGAGCTCTGGTGATGTAGTGGTTAAAGCATTTGACTGCTAACCCAAAGGTGGTCAGTTGTTTGAACCCAACCAGCCATTCTTCAGAAGAAAGATGGAGAAATCTGCTTCCCTAAATATTTACAGCCTTAGAAACCCAATGGGGTTGTCATGAGTTGGAATTGACTCATTGGCCGTGAGTCTGTTTTCTTTTTTTTTTTTTTTTAAGTTTATTTATATTTACTCTTTAAGGAGCTCTGGTGGTGTAGTGGTTAAGGCATTTAGCTACTAACCGAAAGGTCAGTGATATGAACCTACCGTCTACTCTGCAGAAGAAAGATGAGACACGCTGCTTCCATGAAGATATATAGCCTTGAACCCAATGGGGTTCTCTATGAGTCAGCATCTAATTGATGGCAGTGAGTTTGGTTTTGGTTTTGACCAGCTGTCAGAGCTCTGTCATTTTGAATGACTTTTTGATTATTTGAAAGTTATTGATATAAGCACTTTTGGTCTTCTTATTCTCTATACTTCTTTAATATTGCACCTTTATAGTGTTATAATGAGCCTGGGAAAGCCATTAAGTTAATCAGCAATTATCTTTGAGCATTTGAATAGCTATTAAAGCTAAAAACAAAGCCCACTGCCATATAGTTGATTCTGACTCATATTTACACTTTAGGACAGAGTAGAACTGCCCCATAAAATTTCCAAGGCTGTAAATCTGTACAGAAGCAGATTGCCTCATCTGTCCCCTGTGACAAACCTAGTGGGTTTGAACCACTGACCTTTTGGTTAGGAGTCAAAAGCTTTAACCACTACATCAGCAGAGCTCTTGAGTTCTTGAGTACCTATTATATGACATTTCCTAAATGCTGAAGGAGATAGAAAATCATGTAAGAACTGGCCCTTTGATGAGAATGTACACTATAGTAGGAGAGAGAAGACATCCATGACACAATTAGAAAATAATACAGCTCCGTACATAATTAAATGGCTAGTTTGTGTTCTAGGCTATATGAGTTATAAGATTTTAGGAAATAATGAGAGCAAAGTGGGCTGGAATTTTCAGAGAAAATTCATGGGGAAGTGAGATATACTGAAAAATAGATAGGAGGGAATGAAGGGAAATGATGAAGCAACAAGCAAGGGGTATATTTAGGGGACTGCCCTGATAGGACTGTCCTCTGTTGAGGTGAAATGGGAAATAAAGTTAATTCTTTTATTATGCATATCATGTGTCTCATATACATTGAATAACATACCCAATTTTTAAATTTTCAGAGAAAGTAATCTCAACTCATATGTAATTTCATTGTCTTATGTAATTGCATACAACTTATTTTCATATTGCTGTGTAAATGCCAGAGTCTTAAAAATTATCTTAAAAATTTATTGAAACTATTAAAGTGGCTTTGCTTACACTTGTGATTGCAGATATTTCCTGCATTATACATTTTTATTCTAACACTTTCCATTTTTCTGGATGAGGAGAACATTCATAACTATCTGAAGTAATAATGATGGCGATGACAGTAACATTGTGCATGTATAAGCTTAACAGCTGAAAATATTTGCACATATGCTAACTCATTTATCTTTACAGTAATTCCATAGGTATCTAAAGTGACACCCAGGAGAGTTGAGTGATTTGTTCTAAGACCAACAGCCAGATATTGGAAGAAGGTTATTGTTTTTATTAGGTGCCACGTCGGCTCCAACTCATAGGGACCCTATGCATCATAGAATGTAACACTGCCTGGTCCTGTGCCATCCTCACAATACTTGCTATGCTTGGACCCATCATTGCAGCCACTGTGTCAATCCATTTAATTGAGGGTCTTCCCCTTTTATATTGACCCTCTATTTCACCAAGAATACTATTCTTCTTCAGGGACTGGTCCCTTCTAACAACATGACTAAAATAGGTGAGACAAAGTCTAGCCCTTCTTGATTCTAAGGAACATTCTGGCTGCACTTCTTCCAGGCCAGATTTGTTTGTTCAAATATTGGAAAAATGTTGTTGTTGTTGTTATATACTGTTGAGTCAGACCCGACTCATAGTGACCCCTACCCCTCCTTGAGTTTCTGAGGCAGTATCACTACAGAAGTAGATCGCTCAACCTCCCTTCCAAGGAGTGGCTGGTGGGTTTGAACCACCAGCTTTCTGGTTAGCAGTCAAATGCCTCAAGCACTACACTACCAGAGTTCCTATTGGAAAAATTGTTGTTGTTGTTGTTGTTGTTATGAACCGTTGATCGGACACGACTCATAGGGACCCCTCCTTGTGTTTCTGAGGCAGTATTACTACCGAAGTAGATTGCCCATCTTCCTTCCGAGGAGTGGCTGGTGGGTTTGAACTGCCAGCCATCTGGTTAGCAGTCACGTGCCTTAGGCACTATGCTACCAGAGCTATAGGACTTTTAAAAAAATCTCTTCACTTGGCATATTTACATGAAATATTGAGAATGGACAATGTAAACAAACAACACATTTCCTCATTCTGTCTTGATATAGGTTAGGCCAGGCATTATATCATTTTTTAAATATTTCATTATCAGTTGTCTTCAAAGAAAGCCTAATCTTTAAAAAGCTATACATGTTTGGGACAAAGATTAGCTCTCTACACAAATGACCAGGTATAACTGGTTAGCTTAACCTTCTTTGTCCTGCTTCCTGTTATGTATAATGAGGTTCATACTATCCACTTGTAATGATTTAAAAAATAGGGAGAAAAAACACACACATACTGGATAGTAATATTTGCTTGATATCTTCTGCTTCCAGAAAGGTAGAATAGACATACTTTTCTATATTTCTCCTGCTAAGTATAGCCACAAACCCTGGACAATATATAAAGCAAATGTAAGAAAACCTTGATAGGTAGAGAGAAAAAGATAGACTGGCTAAGAATCACAGGACACAAGGAACAACACAGTGGAGAACCAGCAATCTGTAAAACCCAATGGGTGCAAACCAAAAAGTTTAAAGTCAAACCTACTCTCTTTAGCCAGAGAACCAGGAGAGAGGAAGCCAAACAAAGCAGAAAACTTTTAGACAATAACTGCTCTACTACAGCCTAATATCACAGAAAACACATTTCTCTGCCCTCTAATATCAAAGGTCAAGTGGACAGCCAAGGTGTAATAAGGCAACCAATACTGACACCATGGTGGTGTCACAGAAAACCAAGTGGAGAGCTGACACTTTCATCCCTTTGTATGTAATGCATTAAGGGGAAGAGTGGAACACGTCCCCAAACCCAACTGTGTCTATTAAGAATACATGGTAAATGTAAACATCCAGCTTCATCTGACTGAAAACTAAACAAAAAACACTGATGAAAGATATTAACAACTATCTAATAATGAAGAGGCATATGATGTTCACGGATTGGAAGTCTTAACATAGGAAGATTTTAATTTTCCTCAAATTGATAGACAGTTTTAACATAATTACTATTAAAATCCCAACAAGATATTTGTAGACATAGACAAGACCATTTTAAAATTTATATGGAAAGACAAGGTAATTTTAAAAAGTAAAAAAAAAAAAAAAAAAAAAAACCAAAATATGAAAAGAATAAATTAAGTGGAATCATGCTTTCTGACTTCAAGATATATATAGTGACAGTAATCAAGATTCTAACATATTGGCAGGGGAATAGACCCACAGATCAATGGAAAACAAATAGAAAATCCCCAAATAGAGTCATATAAAGATTCCCAAACTGATTTTTGACAAAGGTGAAAAAGGAATGCAATGGAGGAAGAATAGCCTTTCAACAACTCATGCTGGAGTAATTAAACAATAAACCAAAAAAGTAAAAAAAAAATAGACAATAGACAAAAAAAAATAGAAATCTCAACCTAAACTTCACACCTTATAGAAAGTTAACTTAGGATGGGCCATAGATTTAAATTCAAAACATATACTTTAAATCTTTTAGAAGATAGTATAAAAGAAAATCTTCAGGACCGAGAACTTGGTGAAGAATTCTTAGGCATGATCCATAAAATGGGCATCACTAAAATTTAAAAACTTTGGCTCTGTGAAAATCTTTGTTAAGTGGATAAAAATATAGGCAATACACTGGGAGAAAATATTACAAATTACCTGTCTGACAAAAGACTCCTATCTAGAATATATAAAGAGCTCCCAAAATGCAATAGTTGAAAAACACCAAACAGTCCAACTAGAAGGTTGGCAAAAGATATGAAGAGATATTTCACCAAAAATAATACATGGATAGTAAATAAATGCATGACAATATGATCAATATCACTAGCCATTGCTGTTATTAGGTGCTGTCCAGTTGGTTCTGACTCTTAGTGACCCTGTGTACAACAGAACAAAACACTACCTAGTCCTGTGCCGGCTTAGTCATTAGAATGGTACAAAGTTAAATCTATTGTGAGATATCATTATATACCTACTCAAATAGCTAAAGTGAAAAATAATGACAATGAGAATGAAAACAGATACAGCCACTCTGCTACTCTAAAAGATAGTTGGTGGTTTCTTTAAAAAAAAAAAAAAAAAAAAAAAAACTTAAACATAGAGTCACCATTCAACCCAGCAATTGCTTCTCAGAGTTCTCTAAATTGAGATCATTTGAATTGAACTACCTTCAGATTTTAATGGAGGGCTAGAATCTATACACCCAAAGGACATTTAATGAATAAAGAAATATAAAATCTTCAGCATTTTCAACAGGTTTGGCTGATGTACTGAATGCAACAAAATAAACCTGATCAATATAGAATTCTATAATTTGCTCTCAAATGGCAATTACATAAAGTAGAAATGACACTTATGCAACACACATAAAAAAGACTTAAGGGTTTTACATTATACTTAGGTGCACTGTACATCAGCAGTGTGGCTGCCAAAAATATGAAAAATTAAGGTACGTTACTATTAGTTGCTGAATTTGCATAGTTGTTATCTATGCATTTTTGCAAGAAGGAATTTATTTAATTCTTACAAAACCTTAAGAGGGAAGTAACTTTTTTGTTTCTATTTTAGAGATATGTAACCTCAGACAGAGAAATGGTAAGTAACTTATTAGAAGTCTCACACCTTGTCAATGCAGATAGGCCATTCAAATCCAATCAATCAAACTCTCACTTTAGCTTCTTATCACTTGATATGCCACATCTATAATACTGCAGGAGGTGCCCTGGTGGCAGAGCTGTTAAGTGCTCAGCTACTTATCAAAAGCAAAAATCATTGTCATTATTTTTCACTTTAGCTATTTTAGTAGATATATAATGATATCTCACAATAGATTTACTTTGTACTTCCCTAATGACTAAGCCGGCACAGGACTGGGTAGTGTTTTATTCTGTTGTAGACAGGGTCACTAAGAGTCAGAACCAACTGTCAGCACCTAACTATCCCACCAGCTGCTCTGTGGGAGAAAGATGTGGCAGTCTGCTTCCAAAAAGATTATAGCCTTGGGAACCCAATAGAGCAGTTCTACTCA
>NW_006921998.1:274495-275473 GCF_000298275.1 Orycteropus afer afer
AAACTCAAGGAGTGGTCACTAGGAGTCAAATTAACTCGAGAGCAGTGATTTTTTTTTTTTTAACTAAATGGAGAGATATCCTGTGTTCATTGGTCAGAAGACTCAATATTGTTCAGTATTAATTCTCCCCAAAATCCTCTATCCATTCAGTTTAATTCCAATCAAAATCCCATCAGCTTTTTTTTGTAGAAATTGACAAGGTGATTCTCAAATTTATAAAAAAGTAAAAATGGTAATGGATACTGGTGATGATTGCAGAACACAGTGAATTGCACACGCAAAAACAGTGGAAGTAGCAATTTCTTTGTTATATCTATTTTGCCTTAATAAGAAAGAGGGAAAAAGAAGCATCCATCTTGCGTGGAAATCTCTGTAGGGTTCAGGGTTCTTTCTTGTGCTGAGTAGAAACTTACCTGTTTCTTTGATTCAGTAAGTTTTAGTTTTTCCTTAAATCACTACAAGACAAAACTTGAGCACAAATACTCTTCTCTTTGGCCTTACTGTTGTTGTTAACTGTTGTCAAGTTGGCCTCTGACTCATGATGGCCATGGTCCAATCCAATGAAATGCTACCAGGTTCTGTGCCATCCCTGCAATATGGAGGGGATCAGACCATTGTGCTGTGAGGGTTTTCATGGGCTAATTTGCGGAAGTAGAGAGCCAGACATTTTTCCTAGCCCATCTTGGTCTGGAAGCTTTCCTGACATCTGTCTAGCATACAGCAACATATAAAGCCTCCACTGACAGATGAGTGTTGGCTGCCCATGAGGGACATTGGCCAGGAATTGAACCCCAGTCTCCTAAACAGAAGGTGACAATTATGCCACCGAGCCACCACTATCTCCATTTTCTTTGGCCTAAATGCTCCCAACTTTAGGAACTTTTCTCCTTAGAAAAGTTCATCCAAGTCAACATCCTCTTAAAAGCCCACAGAAGAAGCAGAAGATGTTCCTCTAACCCTTAGACTTTATAAGAAAGA
>NW_006921998.1:276943-278875 GCF_000298275.1 Orycteropus afer afer
AAGTTGACACACAAATCGAACTACCACAGGAAGAGTATGTTTTGGTTCCTAGAAGGTCAAACAAAGAGTAAGGAAAATGCTGACATCCAAGAGGAAAAAAAAAAAAAAAATACATGCTATTGGTTGAGATACAAACCACTGAGCTGCTGTAAAGACAGAGGACTAAGTGCCCTGAAGAAAGCAGGCATTTGTAACTGTTTGTAAAGCAAGTGAATGAATGTATACTTGAATTAATTAAATAATGAACAGGTGTTCAATATGTTTAAGATTAAAAGGTTGACAATATAGTTTTTAAGTTAAAACTATAACATCCAAAAGTGCAATGTTGGCCCAAATTTGTCATTAAAATTATTGCTGAAGACATTGGTTATACCTGTGTCAACAAATCATTCTCACATTTATGTAGTTTTTCATATATATCAAAGTGCTTTCACATATTCAAGGAGCTCTGATGGTGCAGTGGTTAAGGCATTTGACTGCTAACCAAAAGTTCGAACCCACCAGCCACTCCACAGGAGAAAGACAAGGCAGCTTCCTTCCCTAGGGATTTACAGCCTTGAAAACACTATGGGGGCAGTTCTACTCTGTCCTATGGGGTCACTATGAGTCGGAATCAACTCCATGGCAGTAGGTACCATGTGATTCACATATGCTGTCTCCTATTTGCTTCACAATACAATTTATGAGGGCCCCAGAGAAGTGTGACTTTCTCATATTATCTCCTCAGTCCTAGCCCAATACTTGGCCCATGGATAATTCTCGATAAATCATAAGTAGAATGACATTAACTAACAATTATCAAGCATTTATGCAATGCTCCTCTATCTATGTTCTTTCCATGTATTGTTTTCCTAGTCTTCTCAAACATTTGAAACATGATGGTCTCATTTTATAACTGAGGCAATCGTAGCATAATGGAGCCAAACACTTTACCCGAGCCACTGAGCTAGTAATGGCAAATCCAAGATCTACACCCTGGTCTATTACATCCTGGTGCACATATTATTAATTGCTATGATATAATATTGTATCTTTTTTTGGAGGGGGGCATGGCAAGTGGTTAGAGTAGAGGGTAAAATGCCAGCATACCATTTTTGTTGAATACCACAAACCACTCCTTTGGAACACTTCAATAGAAGTTTGGAAGCATTCATCAAGATAATATATGTAAGGAGAACATTTATTTTTCCAAAGCAAAACCACAAATCATTAACTAAAGGTCTTATTTCTTGTCAATGTATCTAATTTCAGCTTCGCAGTGTTTGAATTGAAGTGTGTGAAGCAGTATTGTGATAGTAAATTCCCATGATGACAGGCTGTCAGTGAGAAACTGCTGGATTGGAAAGAGAAGAAAAAAATTACTATTTAGTGACAATGTTTGAAATGGAAAGTGAAAAATTATACAGCTTAAGAATTAATTATTTCCACACTTCCTTTCAATTTTAGTTTTCTAACATCGAAATATAGTACAAATCTTTAGCTGTGCAGGGGTTTTGACATAGATAGTTTCTTTGACATTGACACTTAAATACAGGTGTTCAGTTTGTGAAGACTGAATATTTCCTATTACTATAGACTCAAGAGGCCTATTCCTTCCTTTGCAGGATCAGGTCTCTTTCATAAAATCCTGGGGTTTGGGGTGAGAGTCTATCTGAATCAAATAGTGTATTGTTTATCATTTCTCTCTATCCTAAATCAGGAGTTGACCATTCTTCACAGAGCTTCTCTTCTGCTTATCATAAAATATAACAATATTGATTACTTGTTATTAGGAAGATAATTTTGCCCTTTTGCCCTCCAAATATCCTGGGATAAAGTAAAATAATATACATCAGTTACCAAGTTCAGTGGTAAAATTCTCACCTTGCATCCAGGAGACTCGAGTTCGATGCCTGGCCAGTGGACCTCAAGCATAGTCATCATCTGTCTGTC
>NW_006921998.1:279580-280979 GCF_000298275.1 Orycteropus afer afer
AACTTTACATTCAAAATTTCCTATCTGCTGAGTTATTGTTGTTAGTTGCTGCCAAATCAGCTCTAAATCCTGATGATCTTATGTATCACAAAGAGCTCTGGTGGTGCAGTGGCTAAGGCATTGGACTGCTAACCAAGCGGTTGGTGGTTCAAACCCACCAGCTGTTCTGCTGGAGAAAGATGAGGCGGTCTGCTTCAGTAAATGTTTTACAGCCTTGGAAACCCTATGGGGGTTGCTATGAGTCAGAATTGACTTGATGCCTTTGGATTCGGTTTTGGGTTATATATAACAGAATGAAGCCTTACCTGGTCCCATGTCGTCTTCATAACATTGGTAAATTAGATTTCATAAAATGAATAGTAGGCTTCTGTATGTTTTGCATGCTACAACCAATAAATGTGTTACTTTCTAAATTGAGACAGGCTATTTATGCAAGTGTAGAAGGAAGAAGAGAGGAGAAATGTAATAATACAAGTAGCTGCTTTAAGTTTGATAGTAATCAAGGATTCATCTGTTCTCTTGAAAGAAAACATAAGGAAAATGATATTCTTAATACACTGCAAAATGTCAGGAAAAGGTAATTTTAACATTTCTGTCATTATTTCTCATACATTCATCAATTGTTCACGTAAACAAACAAAACAATAAGGCAAATCTTTCTTCATTCTCTTCGTTTCTTCCTTTCCTCTCTCCTCCCCTTCCACCCAGCTCCTAGGAATCTTCTCTCCTTCTCGCCCCCACAGAGAGCTGCCTCATTTTGATTAATGTTGCCTCTCTGGCCTCTTTGATCCTCTTGTCCTTTAGTCTTTATTAAAAGATATTACTTTTAGGACTTATGTCCTTTTGACTGTAGTGATATCAGAATGTTTAATTCAGAAAAATAAGAGAGTCTCAGGCCATTGTTCCATGTTCCCCTAAGAATTACATTTCACTGCACTCTAAGTTGGCATCCCCTTGCACAGTGCAAGGGATATGGATGAAGACAATCAATAGATATTGGTTGAAAGGAATGGATACATTGGTGACTGGAAAATGCAAGAAGACTAAAACAAAAATTATGAAGAAGTGGTATGGTTTCATCTCCTGTCTCCACATGACAAGTAGTCTTGGTTTGTTTACTGATTCCAGAATTTCAAAAATAATAACAATAACCATTACAGTGGAAAAGGTGAAACATTTCACTTAAAGAACATATTTTCTAAAAGAAAATCTATTCAGAATGGAAAGGAAGATTTCCTACCTGTTTATTTGATGGCACAAGATGATTTTATTGACATTCTCATCAGTTTCATTTATCACAGGACATTTCACAAAATAAGTGCTAAGTATGGGATGAAAGTATGGGATGGCTACATCTGTGGCAAGAGACAGTGGAAAAGCTCAATATTTTCAGCCAAAA
>NW_006921998.1:287059-288144 GCF_000298275.1 Orycteropus afer afer
AGTTGACTCCAACTCATAGAGACTCCTCCTTGGGTTTCTGAGGTGGTATCTTTACAGAAGTAGATTGCCCAGTCTTCCTTTGAAATTTGCTACAATAGGGCTTCTTTAACATTGCATTATATTATAAAAAGTATCTATATCACATCACACCACATCACATCACGTCACATCATATCACGGACGGTAGTCTACCCTACCCAAGGCAAACTGATTTAGTACTGTGTAACTACTCCATGCTGGAAACTAGACTAGTGTGTATCAAAATACTCAGAACTACAACCTAGCCAAATTGACTCATAAAATTAACTATCAGTACCAGAAGTCTACAATGTACTTGAGACAATGCTTGCTGCTATAACAAACAAACAAACAAAAAAATCCCAAATAGAAGATTTGTTATCACTCTTATAAGTCCAAACAAGTCTTTCTGATTGGTGATCTATTTTCTTCCAAGCAATGTGTCAGGGATTCACTCTTTTTTCCATCTATTGCTTCTGTCATCTCCCCAGGGCAGAGTGCTCAGCTAGATCCTTGCATTTTGGAGGTAAGAAGATATAAAGGGACCACTGATTCTACTTGTTTTCATCAGTGATACACTTGCCTTTCATTCACATTAGATTGGCAGAAACTAGTCACTTGATACTTTGATTTGTAAGAGTTACAGTTAATGTAGTTCTTGGCTGGGTAGCAAATTCTTAGCTCTACTTTAGAGAAGTTAGCACAATTGTGTAGTAGAAAGGCTGGTTGTCTTTGCAACAAACACATCCCTCAACTGAGCAATGAAATGACCTTATACATCTTATTGAAAATATTTTGTGGCATCAAGTCAGATGCACATGATTTTTGAAAAAATAAAGTAACTATGGAGACAAACAATTGTGATGTTAGTTATAAGAGGATTTACTGAGAAATCTTCCTTAAAGTAGTTAATCATTCAGTTAATATTTATTATATATTATTCATGTAATTGTCCTAAGCCTGTGATCAATCAGCTAAAATACAGAGGAAATCCAGTCACCAGCGTTGTTATCCAAAGCTTCTGGGAACACATTTAGCCCATGTTCTCATTCCTTATGGTAAAATTT
>NW_006921998.1:288629-330642 GCF_000298275.1 Orycteropus afer afer
AACTGCCAACCTTCTGGTTAGCAGTCAAATGCCTTAGGCACCATGCTACCAAAACTCCTTAAGTTAAACATATTTTAGTAGAATTTTTTTCCCTTGTTATTTCTGCAGCACTGTAGAATCTATAATAAATATCAGATTCATAGTTTCTCTTCTTGTCTATCTCATAATTGTTCTCTCATTAGTAGCAAAAGGCCTAAATCAGTAATCAAGCCCCATACCTGGTGTTCTTTCGCCCAAGACTTAGGACACATACTTCTCTCATTACTTGTGTGGTCTCGGGCTCCAAGTGACCCTGGAACAGAATGTCTAAGTGATTCCTACTTGCACTATTTGTCGCAAGAGAATTCTAGGTGTGGGGGGTCTTTAAGAAGCAGAATGTTTAAGTCATGTAAATGTATTGGGGTGAGAAAGAAAGAACACTTTAGACTCTTGAAGAGAAGTGTGAATGGCTGAAACCACCAATGGAGATTGGATTCCAGGCAGTCTGCTATAGAGGGATTATAGGTCAATACTTATGGACAGAGAGGGCAGAAGTAGGATTGTTCTAACTATGTTATCTTGGCCAATCCCCACAGGAAACTAAGGAGTGTCAGAGGTGTCCTTTAACAGCTCAGGGAAAAACAAAACAAAACAAAAAAAATCAATCCATTGCCTTTAAGTCGTATCTGATTCATGGTGAGCTAATGTGTATCAGAGTAGAACTGAGTGAGGTACGTAAGGTTTTTAGCTCAGAGTAGCTGGGGCTTTTGAGCCTATCACATTCGTCACTGGATCCAGCTGCTCTGGTAAGGGCATGTCCCTGGACAAGACAGCTCTCTGAGTGAAACCCTGAAGGGACTGTCAGCCCAAGTTCTACTTACAGCCTTCCTGAGGCTAAAAGTGCTTCCTGGAAGGGAAATGTGGGCATTGGAACTCTGTGTCTATCACCTGGGTCAAAAATAGAATAAAGGAAATCAGTCCCTTAGTTTTTCACTCTTTAACTCAATCATATACATCCATAATCTATTGATGTACACTGGAGTAATAGGAACGCTGGCAGCACAATGGTTAAGTGTTTGGGTGCTAATCAAAAGGCCGAGGTTCAAACCCAGGAGCTGCTTCATGGGAGAAAGATGTGGCACTCTGCTTCCATAAAGATCATAGCCTTGGAACCCTACACTTGTGCTCTGACTTACCGAGACAGTGAAAGTCAACCAAACAACTGTTACCTCATTGACTCCAGTGATCAGAACTGATGCTAACCAGAAAATAATAATAATAATAATAATAATTTGGACATACCAAATTTCTGACTGTTGGCACTCATGCAATACAATGTCCCCTCTATGATTTTGTGGGTAAATTTCTCTGATTTTCCAGCATTAGGAAAATAATGTATTATGGGACAGGAGTGGGGGTAGGGGATTTCAGAAAGCTGAGCTTATTGAAGAATTTCTAAAAGCCTTTATACATTTATGTTTTTATTAGATATATATCAACATGTATCAATATGATTAAGCATTATATCAGTATGATTAAAACACTGTGATTAGACTCCACTGTTGTCTAACCACAGTAGACTATAAAGGCCAGGCATTGCACTCAACCTTCACATGCATGATCTCATTTAATACTCTCTGGTGCCTATGTGGCATGTGCCATTATTACTTGTTTATAACAAAGAAACTGGAGCTTAGAAGAGTTAAGTGGCATGCTTGTGGGCACAACCGTCATCCTGTAGAGTGGGCTAGTGAGTTCTCCAAAATTCTATTATGCTGTTTGGTTAATTCCTGCAGTCAGGGACTTATCTTCCCTCTTGTCTATCTGTCTACCTCTTACATAATAGATGGAGAGACCAGGTTGTGAAAAATGATGATACATTTCCTCATGCAATTTAGCTTCTTCTCTGTATTGCTGGACCCCACCCTTGGGACTCACCACATACCACCTATGATGTTTTCTGATTGGCCCCTAAAAGTTTTCTTCTGTCACCTTTCCTTCCTGGCTAAACCTCATTAGTCAGAGAGAAAAGCCAGAGGATCTAAAGGGAATTTCTTTTTTTTTTTTTTAACCCAAGTCATTGAATTCTACTTTACCAAACACTGAGTGAATGCTTTAATGTTTACCACATTAATCTCTTTTCCATTCCTTAGCCTATCTTTTCAAAGTCTGTGAATGTAAAATATTAACACAATAAGTTTTAATAGCATGCATTGCCTGAAACTCTTTAAAATTGTCTGCCTTGTTTGGAAGTCAATGTGCCATTTTTTAATATGCTATTGAAAGCAATACAGATAATCGACATGCTGCAGTAATGAGACCCTCAGCTTCCAACGTCTTCATATATTTTAACTCTTATCATTGCAATTCTTGTATAGAGCTTTCCAAACAATGGATTGCAATACATTAGTAACTCAGGAGAATTTCTCTGTGAAATACAGCCGTGGAGAGCTAATCAAACAGATAATTCTAACCCCAAAGATAATCATTCTGCTATGGATTATTTTGGAACTATTTAAAAATGAAGTTAAAGTTAATTTCCACCTTGTAGCAAAAGTCTCTTTCAGATGGAGATGCTTTTGTTCACCTCTCACTGAGTATGATTTCAAGAAACAATGGCAGATCCTTTTTTAGGAAAAGTGGATTCAAGAACATATTCACACTTTGGGAAAAAATTTGGAGGCAATCAAATAAAGTTTAAAAGCATTGTATTATTTCTTTTTGAAAAATAATTGTTATAGCTACATTTTAGATTGACAAAGCCTTCCTTCATAAATGATGAACTATATAAAGGCAATGCCAGTGCTTTCTAAATTAAATTCAACAACATAAAAAGAGATTAAAAATATAACTGATGGCAGAAATCTTATGTGTCTTTTGAATAACTAAGAGCATTTTACATGGGTGGTGACAATGTAGATGCAAATAGTATACAAATTGTTGGTAGCCCCTTAATGGTTCCTTGCATAGATTTCTAATAACAACAACATCATCCATATTGTGAAATGCAGAAATATATGGTTAATATGTTATAAACTGATTATGTGTTATAATAAGTAGCCAAACAACAAACATTCATGGAATATTCACCATGTTTATGGCATTCTCTAGATGGAATGGCAAGGAGCCGTGGTGGTGCAGTGCATAAAGCACTAGGCTGCTAACCAAAAAGGTCAATGGTTCTAACCTACAAGCCACTCTGCTGGAGACAGATGTGGAAATTGGCTTCTTGGAAAACCTATGGGGCAGTTCTACTCTGTCCTAAAGGTTGCAATGAGTCAGAATTGACTTGATGGAAGTGGGTTTGGTTTTAGATGCAATGACTTTTACGAAAGAAAACAAAATGCAGTGGGTTTCAGCTCTCAAGAATTTACAATTACCCTCTTGGCCAATCAGTTGTGCTTGATGTGCACTTACTGTAATCTCTGAAAGAACAGAAAGATTCTTCTTTCTTAGTCTTCAATGCCAAGTATAATAATACAGAGCATAGAATAGTTGTTTGTAGGGTGAATGAATGAACCCTGGGAAGAGATGAGACAGACACATGACTATTTGCAAATAACAACAGCAAAATCACACAACCTGCAAAACATAACACGTTGTCAGGAACATGGTAGAGACTGTTAATTCATGGCTCCTGAAGGAAAAGCCTTCATCATGAAGGTAGATAAACTGGGCTTGCTTGACTAAAGTGGTGGGATATTGGAGAAAAGGAATCATTGAGTGATGGCCTAGTGCAAAAAGGACAATGAGGCCACATCTCCTGACCTCCTCTAACCCCACAAGAGGAAGACAGGATCACCATCAGTAACCCAAGGCCTATTCCTGCAAGGCCAGATATGCTGCCTCCCTCCAGCCCTTTCACCAAACATTCCTCCCAAAGCATCTGCCACCTCTTTCCTGGGTTGGATAATTAGCTGCAGTGACCACACAGAACTTAGATTATAGGGTTTATTAGGGAAGCACTAGGCTACAATTCAAGTTCAGGAAAAATGCTCAGTCTCTCTCCCAGCCCACAGTCTCTCTCCTAACAGTCTCTCACAGTCTCTCTCCCAACAGTGCAAGTCCCCCGGTGTCTCACTCAGTGTGTCTCTTGTGTCTCTTTCCCAGCAGCATGTGTCTCTTTCAGGAGTGCATGTCTCTTTCAGCAGCATGTCTTCCTCAACCAGCAGTCAGTGAAAGACTTCTTCTGCTTCTAGGAGGCCTCCTTTTGAGCCCAGCAGAGTGGCCAAACCAACCAACCATAACATCAGAATTCTAAGCACCTGAGAGAGAGCAAGAACCTCCCAGAACATTGCTTTGTGTTGGGCCCAACAGAAATACCCCAGGTGGATAACTTTCATAATTAGGAGCTTCTCAGTTGCTCACAGCAAATTCCACCACAGAGTTTACAAAGACTTAATGGCTAGAAAAGCCACACTAAGTAACTTCCTACACCGCACCTAGTGTTTGTTCTTAAGTGCCACTCTAACAGAAAATACAACAGCTTGAACAAACAAGGATTTATTCTCTCACGATTTAGGAGACTAGAAGTCATAATTCAAGAGCTAGCTCTAGGGGTTGGGTGAAGGCCCCTCAACCTTGGGGGCCTTTGACCTTCAGCTTTTCCTCTTGCTCCTGGTCCACTGAAGCTGGAGGCTTCTTTTAACTCAGGCAGCTGCTGGCTGCTGAAGCTGACAAACTCAAGGCCAACAAATAAAATGGCACAGCCTCAAGGTTATTAAGCAACATGGAAGGACACTAGTTCAAGTCCAGAAATAGTCCTAAGATTGGCAGACAAAAAGGCAGGCTGCTGAATGAAGACTTGGCTACGTGCAGGGTTCAAGCATGCCAAAAAATGTCAGAGACCTTTCTCAAAGCTTCTTCTTATGTACTGGAAGCAGACTACATCCCTAAGGCAGACTCAGCTGCTCACAGCAGATTCCACCATGGAGTTGAGACCATGATGGGGAATCACTAAATCTAACTGCCCAGCCACTCAAAACCAGGCCCAGCCAAGTGAACATATAACCTAAACTACCACAGGTCTTTTATAAGAAAAGTCATAAAATGTTTTCCATCCATCACTTGTTGACATTAATATCAGATGCTATCAGTGAGATTAGCAGGAACTGAGATACCACTGCCACCTTTAGACAGAGACTGCCCAAAAGACAAAAAGATCATACAGGATTTTCTCATTCACTCAGTTATGTTCATCTGCCAGGCCCCTGCAATTTGAAAGGCCTAATGTGGATGTAATTTGAGATCAGATCTCTCTGTCTGTCTATCTGTTTATCTATCTCCTACTCTCTTTCACACACACACATACACACACACACACAACATGGACACATGCACATAACTGAAATGGTGTGAGCCCAAACTCTTCTAGCCTTAGACACTGGAAACTATCCTTGCAATGTATATAGGACAGTGTCAATTCAGTCAAAACTTTGGCTATGACTCCAATTGAAGTCATCAGGAGACTCTCCCAAGTCTGAGAGACACCAAATAGGTAGAGGATGGAGAACAATTTGAAGAAGTTAGGTTTTCCATTCCATGCTAAAATTCTGACAAGGGATTAGGAGTTATCCATTAATGAATGATTTAAAAAAGGAAGAATTTCGTGATTTCTCTTTTGATGAAAATTACCTTCAGGACATATTCCAACCCACTTCCTGTCATGATTGTTACGTGCTATCATGTTGGCTCCAACTCATATCTATGTACAATGCGATGAAATTCTGCCCAGACTAGCGCTATCTTCACAATCTTTGCTATGCTTGATCCCGTCATTGCAGCCACTGTGTGAATCTACTTTGTTGAGGGTCTTCCAATTTTTTGCTGACCCTCTACTTTACCAAGCATGATATCCTTCTCCAGGGATTAGTCTCTTCTGACAACATGACCGAAATACAAAAGACGTGGTCTGGCCATTCTCACTTCTAAGGACCATTCTGTTTCTACTTTTTCTAAGACAGATTTGTTCATTCTCCCGGCAGTCCATGATATTTCCAGTATTCTTCACCAACACCACAATTCAAATGAATCAACTCTTCTGTTTTCTTCTTTATTCATTGACTAGCTTTCATATGCATATGAGGCTATTGAAAATGCCATAGTTTGGTCATGTCCACCTTGATCTTCAAAGTGACATCTTTGCTCTTTAACACTTTAAAGAGGTCTTAGGCAGCATATTTACTCAGTGTAATATGTTGTTTGGTTTCATGATTACTACCTCCATAGACTTTGATCGTGGATCTCAGTAAATTGAAATCCTTGGCAATATCAATCTTCTCTCCATTTATCATGGTCTTGATTATTGATGCAGTTGTGAGGATTTTTATTTAGTTTATATGGAAGTCCAATCCATACTGAAGGCTTTTATAGTCTTTTATCTTCATCAGTAAGTGCTTCAAGTCATTTTCACTTCCAGAAAGTGAGGTTATATCATCCACATATTGCAGGTTGTTAATGGTTCATCCTCCAATCCTGACACTAAATTATTTTTCATATAGTCCAACTTCTTGGATCATTTGCTCAGCATACAATTTGAATAAGTATGGTGAAAACATACAACCCTGACACACACCCTTCCTAACTTTAAACCATGCAGTATCCTCTAGTTCTATTTGAATGACAACCTCTTGGTCTGTGTACAGGTTCCTTATGATCATAATTAAGTGTTCTGGAATCTTCATTCTTTGAAATGTTATCATAATTTGTTAGGATGTACACAGCCAAATGCCTTTTCATAGTCAATAAAACACAGGTAAACATCCTTTTGATGTTTTTTCCTTTCAGCCAAGATCCAACTGACGTCAGCAATGATATCCCTCCTTCCACATCCTCTTCTGAATCTGGCCTGAATTTTTTACACTTTCTGGTCAATATACTGCTGCAACCATTTTTGAATTATCTTCAGCAAAATTTTACTTGAGTGTGGTATTAATTATATTGTTTGATAATTTCCACATTCTGTTAGATCATCTTTCTTTTTAATGGGCACAAATATGGATTTCTTGCAGTCAGTAGCCAGGTAACTGTCTTCCAAATTTCTTCGCATAAACAAGTAACCACCTCCAGTGCTGCATGTGTTTGTTGAAACATCTCAATGGGTATTCCATCAATTCCTGGAGCCTTATTTTTTACCCAATTCTTCTATGCAGTTTGGACTTCTTCCTCCAATATCATCAGTTCTTAATCATATGCTACCTCCTGAAATATGTGTGTTGACCAATTCTTTTTGGTACTGTAACTCTATATATTCCTTTCATTTTCATTTGATACTTTTGCATTATTAAATATTTTGCCCATAGAATCCTTCAATATTGTAATTCAAGGCTTGAATTTTTTTCTTCAGTTTTATCAGTTTGAGAAATTCCAAGCATTTTCTTCCCTTTTGGTTTTCTAATACCAGGTCTTCACACATTTCATTATAATACTTTGCTTTGTCTTGTTGGGCTACCCTTTGAAATCTTCTGTTCAATTCTTCTATTTCATCATTTCTTCCATTTACTTTAGCTACTCACCATCCAAAATCAAATTTCAAAGTCTCTTCCTCCATCCATTTTGGTCTTTTCGCACCTTGGTGTCTTTTTAATGACCTGTTGTTGTTTCTCCAGGTATGATGATCTTGATGTCATCCCACAACTCGTGTGGTCTTTGTCATTGCTGTTCCATACATCAAATCTCTTCTTCAGATAGTCTCTAAATTCAGGTGGGATATAATGGCTCTTGTTGACTTGTTTTAGCTTTCTTCAGCTTCAACTTGGACTTGCATAGGAGCAATTAATGGTCTGTTACACTGTCAGTGCCTGGCCTCATTCTGACTGATGATATTGAGCCACTCCATCACCCCTTTTCATGTATGTTGTCGATTTGATCCCTGTGATTCCATCTGGTGAGGTCCACTTGTGTAGGCACCATTTATTTTGTTGAAAAAAGGGTATTTGTAAGGAACATGTGATTGATTTTACAAAATTAAATGATGCGGTCTCTGACATCATTTCCTTCACCAAGGCTGTCCTTCCTAGAAATCTTAAATGCTGTTATGTCACAACATTTTTAATATATTATCAATGGCTTAGAAACACTGGAACTTCTCATATTTGATGGGACAAGTACTCTCATTGAGCATTTGAGAATTGTCATAGAGTCTAACCCCAGAAAATTTCACACACAATTGTGCACACTATTTAAGGAGTTCTGGGATTCTGGGAAGGCCCTTTTCTTGGCACTCTGGCTGTATCTACATATTCTAGATTAATGGCATTTAGTCCAAGGACATTATCAAAAGAAAGTTAAGCTAAAGAAGTTCAGGATGTTAACAAGGGGTATGAGCAATATTCTTGAATCCAAATACTTGGAGAATAATGAAAATATTTATACAAATTTTAAGTATCATAGTGAGGAGGAGGCACAAAGGTAATTTGGTGAATTAGGATGAGAATAGGGAAGAAAGAAAGGACAAAAATTCAGAAAAGAGATAAGCAAGAAATTGAATCTGACTCGTCTTTGCTCCTATTCCCAAATTCTAATGGATTACAATTGTAGCCATTATATGAGATATCCAAGACCTTTCTAAGTCCCAATAATATTGCTAAATTATTCCATTATAGAAGAATTGAATTTGGGTTGCTATATTCTAAAATATCCCCTCAAACTATTTCCAAAGCCAGTGGTCCCTAAAGCCCAAACTTAATCTCGCTTTGGGGTTATATCTCTTGAATGGTTTAAATCTTACTCCACTTTGTTAAGGAGTGGTATGTGTACCTCTTTCAGTTCTTTAAATATTCATACTGGGCTGAAAGACTCTTGGGATTAGATCAGTCTTATTCTTCATGCGTCTTCTCCAATAAACGGCACACTCTTAAGTGTTGGTTGTTGTTGTTGTGTGCCATTGAGTTGGCCCTGACTCATAGCAACCCCTCCTTGGGTTTCCGAGGCAGTATTACTACAGAAGTAGATTGCCCCATCTTCCTTCCGAGGAGTGGCTGATGGGGTTGAACCGCCAGCCTTCTGGTTAGCAGTCAAGTGCCTTAGCCACTATGCTACCAGAGCTCCCAAGTGTTGGTAGGTGTTGCTAGGTGCTCAATATTTCTTTCATACACTTAATTTAAGGTTGTAATTAAAGTTATGTTTCTTAGAGTCAAAAAGATTTCGTTACTCCAAATATGAGCTGCTTTATTATTACTTTGAGAGTAACCGAACATTTTCCATCATGTGTAAAATGACAGTGAAAGAGCTAAGTGATATTTGGATAACATCTGTACCTGTACTTTATTATTCAGAGCAATGAATTTCATATTTTTGAACAACCTCATTTTTCAAACAATCATGTAATGACAAGTGCATGACAGTATGTCATTAAGGGAAGTTTAATTACCACTTTCTGCAAAAGACCCCAGTCAATCGTGAAAGAAAATGGACTTCAAAATTCAAATAACTGGGAGATACAACTCCCCTGTAGAAAAGAATTGTTCTTGTATATTACTAGGTTTTTCATTCACCTCTCTCTTCTACTTGAATAAGAAGATAGTCTTTCTAAAAACAGTGAAATGACGTCTAAAGATTTATTTCAGAAGAGGACATGGTTGTAGAAAATAAGCAAGAGAAAACTGACAGCTTTTTGTTTTTGGTGTTCAAAGAAGTAAGGCCCAAGCACTAGGTCCTACAGAGGAACAAGCATGAATAAAACTTGGGCTCTTCTCCTGGAGGAGCGCCTAGTCTGGCAAAGGTGCTAATGCATGGAAATAATTGTAGTTCAGAGGAGAAAATGCAGAATTCCTGATCTGTGCTATGACAACTTAAGAGAGGAGAAAAGTCCAGAGACAGGCTTCTCAGGAGCCATTTCAGAAGGCAATATTGGAGCAGGTCCTGGAGAATGAATTCAATTTGGATATAATGCCCCTCAATGGCATGCTAAATAGGAATTAAATTATAGGAAACAGGAGTCTAGTAAATGAAAAGCACTCAGTAACATTCTTCTTAATTAGATTCACCCTTCCGATCGCCAACTGTTCCATTTACCAAGTAAAGTTGCCTGATTAGAACGTCTTGAGATAAATTTGATTTTTTTCCATTCTGAGTGATTAACCAAAGGAAAACATTTGTTATAATCACTCCTATTTCTTAATCAGTATTTACTTTGCTGGTTGAGGCACCATATTTATCTTAATGCCATTATGGCATATTTCATAAAGGGATTGTAGAACTGCAAAACTAGGAATGTTTCATTTAGTTGGTGAGACAGCTAGCGATTTCAAGAGCATTCCTAGAAATAAATGAATCTTGCTTGATATGATTACTTTATTTTAGCTCTTCCTATGGGGACTTTTCTTTAATTTAGGATTTCCAAATTTACTTGCCAATCTCAGCTGACTTTTAATGATCCTAAGTAAGTATTTCTATTCATCTTGTCTTGCATCCAAGCAGTCATTGACTTGGTTTAAGAAGGGGAAATTCTCTCCCTAGTCCTTTCATATTAATTAAAATAAAATTTCAATTATGGCAATCTGTTGCAGTATTTTCTTATATGTAAAGGAAACTTAAAGACAGTACCACAACAATCTCATTCTTTCCTTTTTTGATAATATTATTTATTGTGATTGCCTTGGTGTCTTTGTTATGTGTCATTGAGTCAGATCCAAGTCATAGGGACCCCTCCTTGGGTTTCTGAGGTGGTATCACCTCAGAAGTAGATTGCCCAACCTTCCTTCTGAGGGGTGGCTGGTGGGTTTGAACCACCAGCCTTCTGGTAGCAGTTAGGTGCCTTAGGCACTACACTACCAGAGTTCCTTGTGATTGCCTGTTGTTGTTGTTGTTGTTGTTATTTGCCGTCGAGTCGGCCCCGACTCATAGCGACCCCTCCTTGGGTTTCCGAGGCAGTATCACTACGGAAGTGGGATTGCCCAACCTTCCTTCCGAGGAGTGGCTGGTGGGTTTGAACCGCCAGCCTTCTGGTTAGCAGTCAAGTGCCTTAGGCACTATGCTACCAGAGCCTAGGAGACCCAAATGGCTTGAAAGTAAAAATGATAAAGGACAATCCCCTAAATATTTATTTTCAGTTTTGTATGAAATTGCCAGTTTTGTTTTCACTCATTCATTCTTTTACCCATAAACATTACCATATGCTGTTTATCTCTGTTGGGTAACTGGAACTCAGGGATGAATCACACATGAAACACATGAAGGGTTTCACAACTAATAGGGACAGAAAAGCTCTTAAGTAAATGAATATATGAAAGCAAGTGACTGGATAAGTGGGTATGTCCACGTGCATTGAAAGGCATGGATGAGAGTCAGTTATAAAGTGTGCACACACTAAATTTTAAATTATTACTAAAGTGAGTAATTGCTTTTTTAAACTGGGAATGTGTTACACATAATCCCTCTAGGAGCTTCACTCTGATTCACTTATTTTCCAAATGGTTTTCTTGAGTGGAAGATAAGAGACAGAAAGTGACTAGTGGCTCCTGGGAATGTGCACTCTTGTCTGTCACATGGTGAGCACTATTTGTCATGTAGAGCAAAGAAAATAAAGCTTAAATATGAAGCAGTAATCAGGTGTCCTGAGTGCCATGACAGATGCTTAGATGCAGAGGCTTTACGGTCTACGAAAGAAGATGGTTCTCACGATCAGACCTAAAGTCTTTACAGAAAAGAAAGATTTATTAATCAGTATGAAAATGATAATATATTAAAAAAAAAAAAACACCAAGTCTTAGGTCCTCAGAGATAATACTAGCACTATAGCTAAATGTGAAATACTTAGAGTTGAGCCGACAAACAGCAGTGTCTATGAAATCCTACTCTGATTATCTATTGCTGCATAAAAAGCTGTTACAAAACATAGTGTCCTAAAGCAACTGTTTATTTTTATTGTAAATATTTTGTGGGTCAAGAACTTGGAAACAACACAGCATGGACACAGCAACCAAGAGTTTCTGAAACAGGCTGGGGACTCTTTGGACATCTCTCTTTCTCCATGAAGCCTTTCCAAATGGTAGACTGTGGTTCCCCATAGCATGGCTGCTTCAGGACAGTTAGACTCCTTATGTGGTGCCTGAGGGCTCCAATAGGAAGAACATAGAAACTGCCAACTCTCTTAAAGGCTAGGCCTATAGCCTGCATAGTCTCACTTCCACCATAATATATGGGTCACTGTTCTCATTAACCATGCTAAGTTCAAGAGTAAGAGGCATAGTCCCATTCTCAATGAGAGCAGTGTCAAATAATTTTTGCGATCATTATTCTATTATAAATATTCCTTTATTCAACAACTCTGAGTGCTTGCTATGTCCCTGGCATTGCTCTATTTGATCTTGTTATAGTGGCAAATAGAATAACATCTATGACTATATGAAGAAATTTTCCAGTGGAGAAGAGAGAGAGAGGAAAAACAAAAACAAAGAAATATATGTTATATCATAATGTAGTGTGGCAGAGATTGTTGTTGTTGTTGGGTGCCATTGAGTCAGGTCCAATTCATAACAACCCTATGTCCAACAGAACAAAACACTGCCTGGTCCTGTGCCAACCTCTTAATCCTTGCTATACCTGAACCCATGTTGCAGCCACAGGGCTGGCAGAGATAATTTTCAAGAAATATACTTGTGTGTCTACCTTTCCCAGCCTCTCCTATAGTTCTTTTAGGGACACTTGGTTAGTTCTGAGTAATGTACTCTGAGAAAAAGACATATATGTCACTTTCATGTCTAGCAAGTTAGAATTTGATGGGCTTTTCAATTCCTTCATGTCCTCTTCTATTTGTTGTTTATACATCCCAGATTGCATAGCAGGAAGATATGGAGATGTCTGCCCACATCAAACTGTGGTGGAAGAAAGAAAAACAATTGTTTTCTGTCAATATATTGAGAATTGTAGTTTGTTTATTATAATAGAATAATGTAATATTACTTCTCCCTGATTAATGAAGGTAGCTATAACTATGAATAATTCAGGGTAAAAGGATACACAATAATGATGGAATAAAAAGTTCAATTATAGACAGCATGGTCAGAGCAAAAATTAAGAACTGCTGTGAAAAAAAGAAACTACTTGAACTTTCAAACTTAGATCCAGACTTTTTCCACCATATCCCATTGCTCCCTGTTGTATTTCAGAGCTGCAGATACTCCTGATGGTAAAATATACATGATATTAGCAGAAAGTTTAGAAGAATGGTCCAGCAAAGGATGTGGATAGACATTTCTCCAGAGGAGTTGGACCAATTGCCAAAAAGTACATGAAAAGTAGTTCAACCTTAGTCATTAGAGAACTGAAAATCAAACCTTCAATGAGATACCACTTCACAGCCACTAGGATCAGTATACATAAAACAAAACCAAACCAGATAACAAGTGTTTGGAGGATGTAGAGAAACTGGAATCCTTGTACCTGGGGGGGGGGGGGGGCAATTTAAACTAGTATGGCTGCTGAGGAAAGCAGTTTGTTGGTTCCTCAATATTTAAACATAGGATTACCACATGACCCAACAATTCCATTCTTAGCTATATACACAGAAGAATGGTATTCAACAAATACTTGAATACAAATGTTCACAGCAGCGATACTCACAATAACCAAAAGGAAGAAACAACACAAACACAACAGTAGATGAGTGGTTAAACCAATCATGATATATCCATACAATGGAATTTATTTGGTCATAAATAGGAATTAAGTACTTATACATGCTACAGGAGCTCTGGTAGCATAGTGGCTAAGACACTTGCCTGCTAACCAGACGGCTGGCGGTTCAAACCCACCAGCCACTCCTCGGAAGGAAGGTTGGGCAATCCTACTTCCGTAGTGATACTGCCTCGGAAACCCAAGGAGGGGTCGCTATGAGTCGGGGCCGACTCGACGGCACATAACAACAACAACAACAACAACATGCTACAGTGTAGGTGAACCTTGTAAAGAAAGAAAATAAAAGAAGTCAGGCACAAAGCTCAAATTTTGTATTTATATGACATATCTACACTAGGGAGGGAGCTCTGGTAGCGTAGTGCCTAAGGCACTTGACTGCTAACCAGAAGGCTGGCTGTTCAAACCCACCAGCCACTCCTCAGAAGGAAGGTTGGGCAATCTTCTTTCACAGTGATACTGCCTCTGAAACCCAAGGAGGGTCGCTATGAGTTGGGTCTGACTCGAAGCCACATAACAACAACAACAACACCACACTAGGGAAATTCATAGAGACAAAAAGATTAGAGGCTACTAGATGCAGGGGAGGAGATTGGGATGAATTACTTAATGGGCACAGGTTTTCCTTTGGGATGATGAACAGGCTTTGGAACTAGACAGAAATATAGCCATTGCACAATATTTTGAGTATACTAAATACCACTAAATTGTCCACTTTAAAATGCTTCATTTTATGTTATATGTGTTGTTAGGTGCCATCAAGTCAATTTCAACTCATAATGACCCCACTCAACGTGATAAAACACTGCCCGGTGCTGCGCCATCCTCACCATGATCACCATGCCTGAGACATCATCACAGCCACTGTGTCAACCCATCTTGTTGATGATATTCCCCTTTTTCACTCACCTTCTACATGTTGGTCAGTTTGCCATGCCATGGTGGTTTCTGTGTTGCTGTGATGCTGGAAACTATGCCACCGGTATTTCAAATACCAGCAGGGTCACCCATAGTGGACAAGTTCAGCAGAGCTTCCAGACTAACACAAACTAGGAAGAAAGAAATGGCCATCCACTTCTGAAAAAAATTGCCCACTTAAACCTTATGAACCTTATATGGAGAAAGAAGAAATATGAAATTAAAATCAGCTGATTGAAGAAGATCTTGAAAGCTAGACTCTGGAGGCCATATTTTGTTAGCTAGGACATTTAGAAGCTGCTCTAGACTTCTGAACATTAAGGCGTACCTTTACATTTTTTTTTATTCTTATGTACCCTGAAGTCGAACCAACTCATAGCAACCCCTCCTTGGGTTTCAGAGGCAGTATCACTACAGAAATAGATTGCCCAAACTTCCTTCCAAGGAGTGGCTGGTGGGTTTGAACCACCAGCCTTCTGGTTAGCAGTGAAATGCCTCAGATTATTTTAATATCTGGGGTTAGAGCAAATTAACAAAACAATAAAATACAACGTGGCCAGTAATGAGACTTTCTGCAAATACTTTTTTCTCTGGGTGGATATTTCTCCAGCATTGGTGTTGACAGTGCATATATTTGGCGCCAGAGAGAACTAGGTTCAAATCTAGGCTTTTTTGTTTCCTATTTATGTAACATGTGCCTTGCCTTCAGTATCTCTGAAACTCAATTTGCTTGTATGTCAAAGAAATAATGGTACCTCTTTTGTCATTTATTTTATTACTGTAAGAAGTATCAAGCATACTTATATAAATATCATAATGCCTATAATATAAGGAGTGCTCAATAAAATAATAATCATTTTATTATGATCAATATTATAGATATGCTATCTATATGAGATTATCTGTGCAACATTGTATGGTAAGCCCTGTAAACTGTAGAGAATTACAAAAGTCCATGATACAGACTTTATTCTTTGGCTCAGTTCTGTTAAGAAGATAAGAAATAAACACGAAGAGTCAGTGAATGTGCTGATCATCCCAATACCAGTTGTCAAGTTGCTTCCAACTAATGGCAAACCCATGTGTTCAGAATAGAACTGTGCTCCACAGGTTTTCAATGACTGACTTTTTAAAAGTAAGTTTCCAGAACTTTCTCACAAAATGCCTGTAGATGGACTCAAACTGAGAACCTTTACTTTAGCATATTTGTTTACTGTTTGCAACAACCAAGGGCCCTATATAGGCACTAAAAACTTCAGATAAATTGACACTTCAAGACATTTTAATATGATGGTCTCTACCATCAACTCTTATATAGCTTGTCAATAAATTTATATATCTCAAAACATTTTCAACTTTTTCTTTTTTAATTTTTAAAATGCATTATTAATAATAAGCACCCTTTTAGATACTTTCACAGGTATGAAAAATAGTGTCAGTCTAGATTACACCTTTTATGTTTTCTACTTTAGGCCTCACATTCATAACGGCAGGGTGCAGTAGATTTCATTCTAAACAAGTTTCGGTAAGAAAACATAAACTTAATCTTTAATGAATAAGCCAGTGTGGTAGTTAAGGTTGTGTGTCAACTTGGCTGGCCCGTGGTTTTGAGTGGCTGGGCTGCTGGATGTAGTTATTCCCCATGGTGAGATTGTAAGAACCTCGTGGTAGAATCTTCGGTGTGTAGCTAAGTAGTTATCTTTGGGGTGTGGCCTGCTTCCGGTGTATAGGAAGAAGCTTTGAGAAGGGTCTCTAGCTTCTTAGCACATCTGGATCCTGTATTTGGCTGAGTCTTTATCTCCAGTTCCTGGATATGAACCAGTGCCCTGCTATGTTTCCTGATGATCTCGGGATTGTGCCATTTTACCTGTTGATCTTGGGTTCATCTGCCTCACCAGGCTGCAGCTGCCTGAGTTAGAAGCTTCTAGTTCCAAAGGGCCTGAAGTAAGGGGCAGAGGTGAAGTCCAAAGTCTCGGGGCCTTCATAAGCCCCTAGAGCTGGCATCTGAATTTGGACTTCTAGCTTCCTAAACTATAAGAGAATAACTTCTTGTTTGTTAAAGCCATCTACTTGTGGCATTTCTGTTATAACATCCCTAGAGAACCAAGATAGCCAGTAACTATCCTCCTGGAATATTTCTCTTTTCACAAATGGATATTTTTTAGCTTTATTTAGAAGTCAAAATCCTCCCTTCTTGTACTCTGTTTACCACTCCAAGTTTGAGAACCAAAACAGAAATGTCAAAGCATAAAGAACAAACTTCTCAGAGTCGGGACAGCAATTGGGAGGTGTATAAGGATATATATTTTATAATATGTTTCAGCAAAATAGTAAGGACTCCGGAGATACCAGTGCCTCAGCTCTTCTCTCGATTGGCATCCAGGGCTTTGATCCTTTGCTTCCCTGAGTCCCCTTAATCCTTTGAAATAAGCCCTGTAATCTTCTATTCATGATTTTCCCCATTCCTTGGCACAAACTGAGTAGCAGAGTTTTCCTAGGAGAAATCATAGAATTCTGTGTCATCTTACTCTTTGCATTTGCATTGGACTCAATATAAGTCAAAATGTGATGTCATTGTGACAGCCCCATCAAACATCTTGTCAACCCTATCAAATTGAAATTTTCTATTCTCCTATTGAAATGTCTTCCATTTCTCAGTCATTGGGGGAAAAAAAAAAAAAAAACAGCTAATGTCTTAGAACACACCACAAAGGCAGGAGGTGTCTGAGTTTGTCAAATTACTCAGATAACCAATCATTCTGTTGTAGAATATTTTATTACTCATGTAATGATATCCCTGGCACATAAGAGAGTAAGATCAAGAAAAGCATGAGGTTGGAGACCAAGAGAATTGTCAGCAATTTTGACTGTTATTCTTCTATTAATTGCACAAGGTTTGTTTTACCTGGAAATCAGAGGTTTGGTCAATAAGAAAAGCTAGCAAAGAACAAATGAGTGCAGTGGTGGTTGAGTAGTCGAACTCTCCCCTTCCATGCAGGAGTCCTGGGTTTGATTCCCACCCAATGCGTATAACCCACAGCCACCCCGCATTTTCCGGTGGTGGTTTGCATGTTTCTATGATGCTGAATAGGTTTCAGTGATGCTCCCAGACAAAGACAAAGAAGGAAGTCCTGATGATCTTCTCATGAAAAATTTGTCAGTGAAAACCCTATGGCTCACAGCTATGATCTCATAGTACATGGAGTCACCATGAGTAAGCGGTCAATTTGTAGATGACTAACAACAATTACAGCGAAGAATAACCAAAAAAACAAATCAAACTCACTGCTGTGGAGTCAGACTCAACTCATAGAAACTCCCCCTTGGTTTTCAAGGCAGTATCACTACAGAAGTAGATTGCCCAACCTTCCTTCCAAGGAGTGGCTGGTGAGGTTTAACCACCAGCCTCCTGGTTAGCAGTCAAATACCTTAGGCATTATGCTACCAGAGCCTCCCACAGTGAATGTTGTTGTTTGCCGTCGAGTCAGCCCCGAATCATAGCGACCCCTCCTTGGGTTTCTGAGGCAGTATCACTACGGAAGTAGGATTGCCCAACCTTCCTTCCGAGGAGTGGCTGGTGGGTTTGAGCCACCAGACTTCTGGTGAGCAGTCAAGTGCTTTAGGCACTATGCTACCAGAGATCCTCCCACAGTGAATAGAAGGATGGAAATGTTTGCATTTCTAGAAAGTTCCTACAGAATGGAAATATTTTTGAGGCAAAACCAATCATAGACTCTAGACTTCTTTTGAGATGTTCCAGGATTTTGCTATTTCAAATGTGTTCCATAAACCAGCAGCATCTGGAACTTTCTATAAATGCATAATCTTAGGCCCTATCCCAGACATTCTGAATCAGAGCTTGCATTTTGACAAGATTTCCAGGGGATCAATGTGCCCATTAAAATTTGAGAAACACCCTGCTAGGATTTAGGATCACTAGGCAGAAACTCCAAAACCTTTCAGTAAAGAAAAGAAGTACTGGGTGTGGAGGGACAATTCAAGGAGAGACTTCACATAAAGGAATCTGGAACTCAGATCTCTGACTTGTTTAATGTCAAGTGAGTGCAAACTGTAGATGTGAATCTAGATTGGATTCCACCTTTGATCTTTTCTCTACAGCACAATGGAACTAGAGATTGATTGGTAACTTCTAAGAGCAGAATTTTCTGTCTATTGTTTTGAAATTTAGATAATAATACTGCTATGCCTGACAATTTTTTCTGGTATTAAAGTAACAACTATCCAGTGATAATAGTTTGAAAGACATCAAAAATTATTTTTTTAAGTATCCAATACCCCTTTCTATTCTTTCTTTATAAACATAAACTTTTTTTTTAAGTTGTGAATATACTGTATGATGTATCTTTCAGTTATCTTTCTTTGCCAATTTTACATGAGGAGCTACTATATATTTTTTGCTATTTGTATGAGTTACTATTTTCATGCAACATGAGACCTATTGATAGCATTATTATTCATTATTTTTCCTTAAGAAATTATAGAGTTTACCTTGATGGTGTAATTCCACTTAATTATATAATGCAATAAATAGAGTCAAGGATGACATGATAAATAACACTACTGGGTGGTTCAATCAATGATAAATGAAGTCATCAGAAAAGATTCCCCAGTGGAAGTGGAGTTTAAACTAAGCACTGATGAAGTAGTACCATGGTCTTAGTAATGATGAAAGGTCAGAGAGTTTACACCAAAACCAAACCTGTTACCCTCAAGCTGATTATCACTCATAACAATCCTTTATGACAGGGTTAGAACTGCCCCAGAGGGTTTCCCAGGCTTTAGTTTTTATGGTAGCAAATCACCAGGTCTTTTCTCCTGAGAAGTGTCAAACTTTGGATTAACAGCCAAGTGCTTGACCACTTAATTATTGTGAAAGTCTTTTTCAGAAATGGGATAAAACCTAAACCAAACCCATTCCCTGGAGAAGGATGTCATGCATGGTAGGGTGGAGGGTCTACAAAAGAGGGGGAGGCCTTCAATGAGATGGATTAACACGATGGCTGCGATGATGGGCTCAAGTACAGCAGGGATCATGGAGCTGGCGTGGGATTGGGTAGTGTTTCATTCTGCTGTGCGTGGGGTCATTATGAGTCTGAAACAACTCGACGGCACCTAACAGCAACAACCAAAAACCCACTGCAGGCAAGTTGATTCCAACTCACAATGACCATACGTCCAACTGCCCCATGGAGTTTCCAAGGCTATAATCTTTATGGAAGCTGACTACTGTGTCTTTCTCTTGAAGAGCCACGTCTCAGTGCACCACCAGGGATCTTTGTATACAATGTCGTCATGGGAAATGAATAAAAGTGAAGAGACTAAAGCATGCTCTTGAGGCCACAGAAGAGTATGAAGAGGGACAGTGAGTAGAACAGGAAGTCTGTTGTGTTAGAAATTAGTTTGAGTATATACAGACAGACATGGTAGGCTCAGGATTCTGGAAAGCCTAGAGAAGCCCATTAAGAGACAAACAGAGATGCTTGTTTCTTTACAGCTAAATCTAGAACTTACTCGTTTGCAAGAATGAAAGAAGGAAGTACATTTCCTTATAGGATATACTGCCTAAGCTCTAGATCTCTTATTTATAGATAGATGGTCAGGAAGTCAAATAAACTCCTTTTCCCAGAGTAAAAATAAAAGCAACAACTATGCACCATGTTTGTTGAAAAATTCATAAATCTCTTAAAGTATAGTGAAGTTTTCTTACATTTATACAACTCCATGGGGTGTAGTTTTACTCTGATACATATGGGGCTGGCATGAGTTGGAGTTGACCCAACTGCAACTGTTGTGTTTTATTTTTGGTTTTAAAATCCCCTTGCAGATGAATGATTTCATTTGTCCTCACCATGGGCATATGAAGTGTGCACTGACAATCACTCTGAGACTGGAAAGGTGAATCCCAGTTGGGTGAATCCCTAGCTATGTAAGGATGATTCAAGGTGGAGAGTGGGGAGGATGCCCAGGATATGAAGACTACACAGACTCATCAGACTGGCTTAGATAACTGAGAGAGCAGGAAACAAGAAGACAGAAGAAAACTGGACTTCGAGACAAACGTCAACAGTTGAAGTGATTGGAATTCTAACCACAGGGAGCAGCATTAGAGGCCAGTCCACATTCCATTCAACCAGTGAAAGGATGGGATGCAGGCGAATCATGTTTAAGAAAAAAAAAAAAAAAATCAAACTCACTGCCATTGAGTCTATTCCACTCACAGCGACCCTTTGGGTTTTCGAGGCAGTATCTCTACAGAAGTAGATCACCCAATCTTCCATCATAGGAGTGGCTGGTGGGTTTGAACTGCCAGCTTTCTGGTTAGCAGTCAAATGCTTTAGGCACTACTGAAGGAAGAAGACTTTACTGGAGAATTTAAATCAGAACCCTGTAACAATGCTGGGGAGAGAAAATGTTGGGAGATAAAAGTGAGTGAAGTGAATAGAAAGTTGACAATCCCCTTCCAGAAGATGTCAGGGCCTTCCTCAGAGAATCTATTAAGATTTTCCAGCGATGGAGAGCATCAGTTACTCAGCAGGTGCTTGTTATGCTCAGGACCTGGAGTAGAATTTCACTTCAGAATTATAACACAAGTAATTGATCTGTTGTCGTTTTTGTTAGTTGCTTTTAAGTAGATTCCAATTCGCAGTGACCACATGTGTTCAGAATTCTTCCATAGGTTTTCAATACTGTGAACCTTTAGAAGCAGATTCCCTGGCCTGTCCACTAAGACACCCCTAGGTGGCTTTGAACAACCGACCTTTGTCTAATAGTCAAGCACTTAACTGTTTGTGCCACCCAGGGTCTCCTATAATTGATTTGTTGTTTTAGCTATATATTGTATAGTCAATTCTGACACATAGGGATTTTATATGACAGAGTAGAACTACCCCATAGGGTTTCCTAGGATGTAATATTTATGGGAACAAACCACCAGGTCTCTTCTTCTTCAGAACTGCTGGTGGGTTTGATCCAACAACCTTTCAGTTAACAGCTGAGCAAATAACACTGCACTATTAAGTCTCCTCTAATGCCACTACTTACTCCACACAATGGAAAACAATAGCACTTAATTCGAGGGTTTTAATAAGTGAACTCGACAACATACCATAGTAGTGAGACACATGGCTTTGAGTTCTAACAATTTTCTGAAAATTGCCCTCTCTGTGGGTTCTGTTTTCTCATATGCATATGTGGATTAAATAGCATAATGTCTGCAAAATACTGGGTCAAAAAAATTAATGCACAAATGATTATTTTTGATATATTATTATTCAGCTGGAAAAAAATTCAGCACAAGTTCTGGAACTTATTATGCATTTAAAAAACATTGGTTCTATTTTCTATTTACATTAGGAATTTAGAAACAAGTATGAAGAAAATGTACCCTTAAAAACATAGCTTACTTCAGAGTCAAGATCCATTTGAGTTCTTTTATTTCAATGGAATTTGTTAAATACAGATCACATTCCATCTAATGTCACAGGTCTAGAGAGCTTCCTTTCCTAAAAGTTCACTCTCTCTTGTTGCTTTAAAACACGTTTGCTGACTGCTTGCTGACGCATCGCTGCAATTTAATGGAATAGAGAAATGTCCTGAATGTTCTTCCCAGACGACATGTTGCCATTGAGTTTATTCAACTTGTGGAGACCTCATGTGTGTCATGGGAGCTCTGGTAGCATAGTGTGTAAGGCACTTGACTGCTAACCAGAAGGCTGGCAGTTCAAACCCACCAGCCACTCCTCAGAAAGAAGATGGGACAATCTACTTCCGTAGTGATACTGCCTCGGAAAACCAAGGAGGGGTCACTATGAGTTGAGTCCAACTCGATGGCACATAACAACAACATGTGTGTCAGAGTAGACTTGTACTCCTTATGGTTTTGAAGAGTTGGCTTTTCAGAAGATCACCAGGTCTCTCCTCCCTGGCATCTCTGAGTGGACTTGAGTCTTTAACCTTCAAGTTAGCAGTTGAGTGCAATCACCACTGGTGCCACCCAAGGACTCCATTCTTCCAGGTTGCCTCATGATAAAACCTTTAAACACTGAGCAAGAGATGATTAATTTGCCTAGACTGTAACTTCCCCATACTATGCTAATTAGAATTCAATTGTTCCTCTTAAGGAAAATTGTTGCCCCCTCCCTTTTCTTGTTGTTATTAGATGCCTTCCAGTCAGTTTCAACTCATAGTGACCCTATGTACAATAAAATGGAATACTGTGCAGTTCTTCACCATCCTCACAATCATTGCCAGGCTTCAGCCCATTGTCAAGTCACTGTGTCAATCCGCCTCGTTTAGAGTCTTCCCCTTTTTTACTGACCCTCTACTTTGCCTAGCATGTTACCTTTCTTCAGGGACTTGTCACTTCTGACAAGAAGACCAAAGTGTGTGAGATGAAGTCTGATAAGTACTTCCTCCAAAACAGATGTGTTCATTCTTCCAGCCCTTCATGATACATTCATTATTCTTCACCAACACCACGATTCAAGTGTGTCAATTCTTCTGCAGTCTTCCTTATTCATTGTCCAGCTCTCACATTTATATGAGGTAGTTGAAAATACCATGGCTTGGTTCAAGCGTACCTCAATCTTCAGAGTGACATATTTGTTCGTAAAAAGTTTAAAGAGATCATTTGCAGCAGATTTGCCCAATGCAATATGTTGCTTGTTTCCTGATTATTGTTTCCGTGGGCATTTATTGTAAATACCAGTGAAATGAAATCATTGACAACTTCATGATTCTCTTCGTTTATCATGATGCTGCTTGTTGGACCAGTTGTGGGGATTTTTGTTTTCTTTATGTTGCGGGGTCATCCGTATTAAAGTCTGATCTTCATCAGGAAGTGCTTCATGTCCTCTCCCCTTTCAGCAAGCAAGGTTGTGTCATCTGCGTATCACAGGTGTTAATGAGTCTCCCTCCATTCCTGATGCTGTGTTCTTCTTCATGTAGCCCAGCTTCTTGGACTATTTGCTCAGCATACAGATTGATTAACTATGGTGAGAAGATCCAACCCTGATGTAAAACTTTACTGATTTTTTTCACTTTCTAGGGTCATAATATTTATCATTTTTAAAAAATAACAAAATTTCAGCATAACATGGCTATATTCTAACCTTCCTTTTGGAATCAGAGAATCACAGAACACCATTAAGAGCACATGCCATCTCATAGATGTAGAAACTGAGACCTAAAGCAGCAAAAATGCAATGCAATGCAACGCAGTGCCGTCGAGTCAGATCTGACTCATAGTGACCCTTCCTTGGGTTTCTGAGGCTGTATCACTATGGAAGTAGATTCCCCCACCTTTCTTCTGAGGAGTGCCTGGTGAGTTTGAACCACCAGCCTTCTGGTTAGCAGTAAAATGCCTTAGGCACTACACCAGAGCTCCCCTAAAGCAGCAAAAAGATGTATCCAAACATGAGAAGCAGTTATGAAAGAGTGTGTATCCTTACCCTGTGTTGACTGAGCATCTTCCCTGCTCCAGGAATTGTGCTGGTTGTTTGCACATGGGTTTTCTAATACAAGCCTTACATCAGCCTCTTCTACCCTGAGAAGGTTAGACATTTTGTCTGTATTTATGGTATGTATTCACAGCAGCGAATGGCGGGCCTAACATCAAATCCAATTCTGATTCCCACTTCTTTGTGCTTTTCCCTTCTTCATGCTGATTTCATCATGGAAGCTATTGGCTGTCAAACCCACAATGTACTTCATTTAGATCAATAGTATTTGGCTCCCAGACATGTACATCTTTGTGTCTACTAAAGCTCCCATGTCTTATCTAAAGTTGTTTTCTTCTAGTTACTGTGAACACCAAAAAAATTGACTTTTTGTCACCAAAGAAAGTTCATTTATTTCTAGCTTGTTTTGCATTTCAGTAGGATGAGTTCCTATCTGGCTGCCATTCAGTTGTGGTCAGCAGCAAACAGAGCCCCGAGAGAGAGATTCCGTGCCTTTCACAGATGTGAGGTTGTTGAAATATGAACAGTAGCTTATCAGCGAAGGCCTTTCTCTCTCATGCTTGCTCTGCAACACAAACTCAATTGCTTTAATGTTTTGAAATGTGAAATTAATTCTTTAGGCTTGAGACTGCCTGAGAAACCTCTTATAAAATACTTCATTGAGCAAGGAAAGAAGAGAGGTGCAAACAATGGCAACCAATTCTAGATAATTGGCCAATTGTTCGTGAGAAACGCAGGTCAGAAGACAAGCTCTCTCTCACAGATACACATACTATTTAATGGGGGACTGCTTTATCTCTGGAGTCCATAGTGGAGCAATTAGATGGTTAAGGGACTTGACTGCTAACTGACACACTAGGGGTTTGAGTCCACGCAGAGATGCCTTGTGAGAAAGACCTGTCATCTTCTGAAAACCAGACACTGAAAACCCTGAGGAGCACAGTTCTACTCTGACACACATGAGGTTGCTCACTATGAGTCAGAAACAACTTGACAGCAACAGATATAGGTTGACTCTGTCTCTGCTTTGGAAGGAAGTTTGGGCAATCTACTTCCATAGTGATACTGCCTCGGAAACCCAAGGAGGAGTCGCTATGAGTCGGGTCTGACTCAACGGCATGTAACAACAACAACAACATGTTGCTGGAACATGTTAGACATTCATGTATGTTATCTGAAATCCTCACTATGTTACTGCATGGCATCTGTCCTCACTATACAATATCTACTGATACTCATATACATCATCATAAATTCTCATGACAAATCTACAAGGCAAACATGAAAGAGGTATTGGTGGGAGTTAAGGTTGAAGAGTAGCTTGGGCAGGGCAAGCAGTTTGTGATTGGCTGCCAACCTAACGATTGGTTGTTCAGACCCACAGAAGAAAGGCCTGGTGAACTGCTTTCATAAAGTTTGCATCAAAGAAGGCTCTATGGAGCAGTTCTACTCTGGTCCATGGGGTTTCCATGAGTCAGGGGCCAACTCAACAGCAGCTGATAACAATGGCAACGTGGACAAACACAACTTGAGAAAATAAAAGCTTAGAGAACATCGGTCAGTCTGGTCTTAGAAGTTTATTGTTAGCATCTTAAAAACTCAGTTTCATTTCAACTCAGAGAATATATTTAACTTACAAGAATATTCTTCGTCTCACCTATTTTGGTCGTGTTGTCAGAAGGGACCACTCCCTGGAGAAGGATGTCATGCTTGGTAGGGTGGAGGGTCGACAAAAGAGGGGAAGGCCTTCAACGAGATGGATTGACACGGTTGCTGCGATGATGAGCTCAAGTATAGCAGGGATCATGGAGGTGGCATGAGATCATGCAGTATTTCATTCTGCTGTGCATGGGGTCGCTATGAGTCGGAAATGACTCAACAGCACCTAACAATAACAACAACAATAAGAATATTAAGCAAAATAATAAATTAGGCAATCTACTTCCGTAATGATAATGCCTCGGAAACTCAAGGAGGGGTCACTATGAGTCAGGGCTGACTCGATGGCACATAACAACAACAACAATAATAAATCAGATCAAAAGAGAAATAAATACTGTTTGAAAACAAAGTCTATATGTTTTTGAACAAGACATTTTAATGTGTTTCTAGTAATTTCCATCTACACACATTCAGTCATGTCTAGGCATGTTCAAGTGCCTGAGATATGATTCATTAGGACTTGGAAGCTGGCACTGAGTTAGGCCCGACTGATGGAAATCCCATGGTTCTGCATCATCTCTGTGATGAGTTAAGGATCCATAGGGGTTTCACTAGTTGATTGTCAGAAGTAGGTCACCAGGCCTCTCTTCCTAGTCTGCCTTAGTCTGGAAGCTCCACTGAAACCTACTTAGCATCATAGCAACACTCAAGTTTCCATTGACAGATGGGGGGTGGCTGCTCATTGGTGGGGAATTAATTAGAACTTAATGACATAAAATTTACAGTGTAGTCAAGGCTGAGCTGAAGTTTGCACACCAAATAGATTTCTTGAAAACTTTTGTTTTTCATATTTTGGTTGTTGTTGTTATGTGCCATCGAGTCAGCCCTGACTCATAGTGACCCCTCCTTGGGTTTCTGAGGCAGTATCACTACGGAAGTAGGATTGCCCAACCTTCCTTCCGAGGAGTGGCTGGTGGGTTTGAACTGCCAGCCTTCTGGTATACATCCTGTATAAAATACTATTTCAATAGAGAATGGGTGGAGTTATATTGTGAACATTTGTCTTCGATTTTAGGTCTGAAGCCATTTAGAAAATTAGGTGAGAAAAAGAAAGATGCACTTTGAAAATATGGCCATTTTCCCCTCAGTGAGAGGATCAACCTCAATAACCTGATAGTGAACTTACCTTCTAAACTCAAAGAGCAAACCCAAATCCCCAAAGTTCTAAAGCCTCAAATCAATATTCCTTTTTAATTATCTTTAATCCTTCCTGAAAAACAGTCAGTCAGGAGCTTGCTCCCCTTAAAGTGTTCAGGAGAAACGAGCAGTGGTAGAAAATGTGTCAGAGTAAACAGTCTGCTCTCGTTATGGGAACACCAAGTGTTCCCCAGAGAGAAAACCCAAAAGTGTTTGGCTTCAGTCTCAACAGAGAAAAACAGCTTTCCTTGGAGCTAGTCACTTCTGTTCTTTTAGTAACTCTTCGGAGCTCTTCCATGATGGACTGGTTCATGTATTCATCCATCCATCTATTCATTAAGCAAACATTTGTTGAGTACTCTACCAGACATAAGGCATATAAAGACAGAAAACCAAAGCACTATTCCCTGGACTTCACAGTCCGCTGGCGAAAGTGGATATGGGAGCCAATGAGAACAATGAAATGCTATTCTTTATTGTATTACTTTACTTTTTCCTTAATAGCAGTTACAACTGGAGCTGTCTAGTATATTTTGTCTCTCCTATTAGAACACAGATGAGCCTTGGTGTCACAGAGATTAAAGCTCAGGACTGCTAACTGAAAGGTTGGTGGTTTGAACCCACCTACCTCCCTGTGGGGGAGCTCTGGTAGCATAGTGCCTAAGGCATTTGACTGCTGACAAGATGGCTGGCTGTTCAAACCCACCTAGCCACTCCTCTGAAGGAAGGTTGGGCAATCTACTTCCATAGTGATACTGCTTTGGAAACCCAAGGAAGGGTCACTATTCTGACTCGATGGCACATAACAACAACACCTCCTTGTGGGAGAAAGACAAGGAAGTCTGTTTCCATAAGGATTTAGAGCATTGGGAACCATATAAGGCAGTTCTGTTTTGCCTTATAGGGTCGCTGTGAGTAGGAATCAACTTGATGGCAGTTAAGTTTGGACTTGAACAGGAAGTAAAGCAGACAGTTAAGTGTGTGTCTGGCCTAGAGGCTCCTGGAAGTGGGGGAAGATGGCTGATCTGAAAGGCAAGACCATGTGAACCTGGTGGTGGTGTATCTAGTGTAAGTCATAAGTTACTCTGAGCCTGGTATCTTCGAATTCCCCAGAGGGAGAAAGGATAGAAAACATGGTGCTACAGAAGTGTTGGGGTAAATTTAATGCTCAGAGGAAAGTTTTATTGTGGAATTTGTGCAAATGTTTTTTTTGTTTGCTTTCAAGGCTACTTTCTAATCTTGGCAGAAACATAGTCGAAGTTATTAATGAGAAAGATCAAGCTAAATGCTAACTATAATTCTATCCATTTGAGGTCATTAATTTGAACTAATTTGCTACATAAAAAAAGTGCTGACAGTTTTCTGGACCTTGAGCGTTTTCTGCCAGGCTTCTTAACTTCTTTTGTAGAAAGCAAAGGGTGATTTTATTGATTTACTGTTGGCAGATATTTGTCTGTAGCGAAGACCATATTACAGTGAATCTAGCAACTTCAAGCTCAAATTGTTTATTTTAAAAAGGTGAAGCAACTCATGTACTGGTGTTTAAGACTCATTTTGCATCCAAGGCCAAGAGAGTACACTTTACAGTTGGCTACATATTTATTTAAGGAAACACGGACCCAAAACCTGGGTTTATCTTTTCCTTCTCAAATGACATCTGCTTGATTGCTATTTCCATCAGGCCTAGATTATAGGAAAGGAGCCCTGGTGGTGCAGTGTTTAAGCACTCCGCTGCTAACTGAAAGGTCATTGGTTTGAACCCCCAGCTGTTGCATGGGAGAAAGATGTAGCAATCTGATTCTAGAAAGATTACAGCCTTGGGAATATTTGGGGCAGTTCTACTCTGTCTTACAGGTTGCTATAAGTTGGCATCAACTTGAAGCAACAAGTTTAATCTTTAAGAGAACTGGGATTAATCTTTGCAGGAGGAGATCACTATGTTTTTCTCCCATTGAGCAACTGTGCAGGTTCAAACCACCAACCTTGCAGTTAGCAGCTGAGTACTTAACCTTTTCCACTACAACAGTACATAATAATATTTCAGTAAGCATTATTTCCCTCCCCTCCCTTTCCCTAAATAATCTCTACTTACTCAATACTTTTAAGTTGATTCTGACTCATAACAACGCTGTAAGACAGACTAGAACTGCCCCAGAGGGCTTCCAAGGCTATAACTTTTACAGAAGCAGATCACCACATGTTTTTCCTGAGGAGTGGCTAATGGGTTTGAACCACCAAAGATTCAGTTAGCATCTGAGCTCTTAACCCCTGTGCCACTAAGGCTGATATATACTGGCCTCCTGGCTATGGAAGCCTTGAGGTTAGAGAGTAAATGTTTTTACATGTTTTGGCTCTCCAATGGTTACACATCACCACCAATATCCTGGGCCCTAAGGAATAAGAATTTGAGTTATAAATTATGAAACTAAGATCATTATGTATTTCAGGTTTGCTGTAAATCTCATAGAACCACATAGGGAATGTAGAACAAAGATTGTTACTGCTTATTGGTTGGTGCTACAGAAGACAACAACAATGTGCCAATGAGAACAATGCTTTTTTAAAAACAAATAATTTATTAAAATGGTCAGTGGAATATCATACTTTAATCCTAAAGTGTTTCTGATACATGGTAAAACGGGCCAAAGCAATTGCAGGAAAGTTATATGACTCAATACCTTGGAAACCAGCAGTTCTGAAAAATTCATCAGAGAGGCAACAGTTCTTTAGCAAAGAACTAAAGAAGAGAACAAGAACTGACTAGCAATTTGGAAAAGAAATGAAGCTTGATGCTCTCACACAACCCATTGCATCCCAGGAACTTTCAGCAACTGCCAGCCCAAATCGGTGTCCATTAGAGGCAAATGTAATCGAGAGGCAAAAATAAGAGAGAGAAATCTCTTTGGACCATTTTCCGGTTGTCCTATTGATCATGCTGGACTTTAAAGTGCTATTTGTGCATTTCCTGTATATTTCAACCTTTGGGTACCTTTGGGCTTCTTAAATTGACAGTGAAAAAGCCCTGTCCAGTTATCTACGTTCTGGGAAGCAGGGCAGCTCTCTTGCAATACAAGTGTCTGCGGATGTGGGCTAGGTTTGAACTATCTTGGTGAACTCCAAAAGTTGTAAATCAAGCAAAAAGGCAATGTTTCCCAAGGTGTATTTACTAAGCTGAGCTTTCGGAATTGACACTTACTTTTAACTCAGTCAGTAACTCTTTCATCTGCTGTGTAATCTCATGAATTATGAAACTAAGATCATTATGTATTTTGGGTTTGGTAGGATAACAGATGGAACTTTCCCTGTGCCTTGAGAATTCATGGACCCCCCCATTGGTGACTGACAGAGGGAAGCAATTCCTGAGACTAGAGCTGTTCATGAGCATCCCCAGCCACCCAAACTCCACTTTAAGTAACACCCATCACAGGCTCTCATGCTCAGGAAGACCAGGGAAAAGACAGGGGTGTCCCTTGATCTTAGAGTGCTTAAAACTTTGGCTGAAGCTCAAAAAGCCACTCTAGAATCTTACTGACCCCACATTTGGAAGTAGAAACAAAACACAGACAGCATATGGAGCTCAGAGAGAACATTTTCAGAGCAGCTTGAGTTAGTAAAGAGGCAAAATGCATCCATCCATGACCGCTAGAGCCTTCCAACTGATTTGTTTTTAATACTGATCTGTAAACAAATAGAAGTGACTCCCTTGATGATGATCCAGGGTGATATGCAATTCAGTTTGATTCTGTTCTACGCCCAAATCCTAGAGATCAGAAAAGAGAGTCACTTGTAAGAGTGAACTGAGTGACAAGACATGAAAAGCTTCTCTCCTTTTGCTGGGTGGTTATTGCTCTGCCAGCTAGTTAGTTTTTGCAGCCAAAAGATAGATTTTCAATCTTTCTTCTTCCCTATAGGCCTTTTACAAATATTGAAAGTATTAATTACTTGGAAGAGAAATGGAATTTTCTTCATCACGATGAATGTGTGTTTCTAACACTTGCCTTACAAAGCCAGTCTCTTATTAGCATAAATTTGCTAGCATTTGTCAGAGAGAGCAGTTGTAGCTTCCTTCAGCACCTGCACAGTAAGCGCAGATCAAGTTTTCCGTGTTAGTGGTTTCCAAATAAGCACTCGCTTGCTGTTAAGTTGATTCCAATTCGTAGAAACCTCAAGTGTGTAGACCAGAACTGGGGCTTTCGAGCCTCTGATCTTTCAGCAGCCGATCACCAGGCCTTACTTCCGAGGCATCTCTGGGTAATTCTGAACTGGTAACTTTTCAGTTACTAGTCTGGGACTTAACCACTTGTGCCATCCAGGGACTCCATGAAGATACACAGAATATCTGCTTACTGCTTTAAAGCTGATGGCTATACAACATGATTGCTGTCATTTGTCTTACTGAGTTGTATTGGAAAAAATATGTCATCTATATTTTTACAAAAATAAAAAGTCTATTGATTAACTATATAATCAGAAAATGTTTGTTTTGTAATGCTTGTTTTCATAAAAGGATACAAAATGCAATGTCCATAATAATAATTGTCTCAGTTATTTATTTATCAAAAATTATTATTGGCTACCTAATCTACACTGATAAGGAGCCCAGGTGTTACTGTGGTTAAGTGCTCAGCTGCTCACTGAAAGGTTGATAGTTCAAACCTCCAGCCGCTCCTCGACAGAAAGATATGGAAGTCTGCTTCAGGAGAGATTACAGACTTGAAAACCTATGAAGCAGTTCGACTTTGTCCTACAGGGTCACTATGGACTCAAAGCAATGGGTAAATGCACTAATATGTATTCTATGCTAGTACCTTTGGCATTTTCTCTTGTTTCTCTGACTGTAACGTTGTTTAATCGAAGCTCAGCTATAAAGTCAGAGAAAATCTTAAAGTCAAGTGAGGAAACAGTACAAAAGCATGCCCTAGGGCCAAGATGCAATAGATCCAAGGACACTTACTAAAGGTCTCCTTTTGTCCCCAAAGAGCTAAGTTCTCCATAAGCACAGCTCTGTTTGACTTTTGAAGAGTTTACTTATTAATGATGGTCAACACTCCAAACCTGATGGATATTTCTTAAAAATGGAAAAGCTCTGGGAATTTTTTTTACTCTTTTATTGAATGTCTCCTCTGCAATTTACCCAGAATAAACAGGTTTCACACTTGCTGAGTATACATTAGAGAGCAGTGGACAGGGAAATATAAAGAGCTCTCATTCAGAGTGTACCAAAGTCTACTTGTAAAGCATTTACAACCATAAGAGTTAGAAGGAATGGAAATCGTTGTTGCCCAGTGATTTAAATTTTGTATTTTTAATTTTTTATTAGTAGAATGCTTCCTACAAAGGAAACTTTCTTAAATGTCCAATGTGTAAAATGGTACTGTGGTTATGTGCCACTGCATTGGTTTAGACTCATACAGACACTGCTTGGTCATGTGCCGTCAACACAATCCACACAGTCTTCGCTATGTTTGAGCCCATTGTTGCAGCCACTGTGTCAATCCATCTCACTGAGGTTAGACCACCATGGGTTAAAACAAAGCTTCTTTCATTCAAGGAGGGGAGAGGAGAGGGATAGGATGGGGAGTCTTACCTGCTTGCTCAGGCCCAAAGTCACTTCTCCCTAACAGGTGTTTAGGTGCAGCTTCAAAGAGCCTGTTTGAAATGGCTCTCCTACAGGCTCAGATAATACAAAATCTCTAAACTGCATCACTGATGGCTGGTTATTTAATGTATGCTTGATTACATCTAATAACAAAGTACTTACTGCTCCAAAAGGCAGCCTATTTTGTCTTTCCACTTTTTCCCCAAGATCCTTATAAAAGCTTCCCGAGCTATCATTGATTATAAATAACTTGATGAGAAATTTTCAATACAAGTGGGTTAAAAACTAATGTTAGCTTAGGGAACACTGTTTTCTGTCAATGGAGACAGAAAATTTAAGAACGATAATGGTCATGGATGAAGAGCCTGGTGAACTGTGTATGTCAAGATTGTAGAAATGGAAAATGGTTTGTTACCTATTTATTTAGCACAATTAAAAAAACAAAAATCACAAACTAATACTCAAAAAAAAAAGAAAAAAAAAAAAGACTCAGGTTCTAATTATTTAAGGTCAGCTCAGGAGCCCTTTAAAAGTTTAAGCCTGGGGGAACAATTTCTTTTCTAGGATCTTCTAGGCTTCCTAAAGCAGGCACAGGGAATTTTCCATGGAAAGTTAATACAAAGAAGTATATTTGTTGAATAACATCAAGCATGCCAAATTCAACCTCACAAAAGTGTTTATTCTGAGTCATAAATCCCTTGAAAAAGTTTAGTGTTAGAGGGGTTATAGTGAAAATGCCAATAATAGACCCTTAGCAAGCAAACCTTGCAGAAACTTGGATTGTTCAAAAGGAAAGTACATCCCAAGTGCAATATGTATGCTGGGGCCTGCCAGACAGCTCTGCCATCAGTATTGACTTCTCTGGGCCTTTAAATCCAGCACAAACACAGACACAAAACACCCCTGTCAAAGGGAAACCACTCAGATGGACTCCTGAAGGAAAAGCATAGAAACGCTCTCTTTGTTCTTTCTTTCTTTGGAAGAGCTTTGTGAGAAAGGTCTCCAGAGTTTCTGGGAGACCAATGAGACAGAAGCTCCAAGAAATGATCACAATTTTCTTGGCATCTATCATCAGCAAGCCTTGTGATAAGGATTTTAGAGAACTTCTCTTTGTGTGACAATGGTCAGAATGGCTGTGGCTTTGCTGCCTATTTTTTAAAAATTCAGTGTTTTTGAAACACGCACTGGTTAGTTTGTTCATGTGTAGCCATTTGTTGTTGTGGTGGTTATGTGCCATTGAGTTAGACCCAACTCATAACAACCCCTCCTCGGGTTTCCAAGCTGGTATCACTACAGAAGTAGATTGCCCAACCTTCCTTCTGAGGAGTGACTGGTGGGTTTGAACCACCAGTCTTCTGGTTAGCAGTCAAATGTGCCTTAGGCACTATGCTACCAGAGCTCCATACTTCGTTTTTTTGTGCTTCTCTTTATTGTGCTTCACAGATCACAGATAATGGCTTTAAAAAAAAAATTTGAAGTTTTGTGGCAATCCTGCATCCATCAAGTCTGTTGGTGCCATTTTTCCTAGAGCATGTGTTCTCTTTGTGCCTCTGTGTCGCATTTTGGTAATTCTCACAATATTTCAAACATACTTAGTTGACTACCAAAACCAAAGCAAACTCAATGCCATAGAGTCGATGACTCATAGAGACCCCCATTGGGTTTCTGCAGCAGTAAATCTTTATGGAAGTGGATTGCCCACCCCATCTTCCTTTTCCAGAGCAGCTCGTGGGTTTGAACCACCAACCTTCTGGTTAGCAGTCAAATGCCTTAGGCACTGTGCCACTAGAGCTCCTAATAGACTACAATATGGTGTAAACATAACATTTATATTCATTGGGAAACCAAAAAAAAAAAAAAAAAAATAGTGTGACTCTCTATATTGCAATACTTGCTTTTATATGATGGTCTGGAAGCAAAGCTTTAGTCCCTTTCAGGTATGCCTGTATTGTCTGTCTTTTGTCTACTTTCACCCTACAACCACAGAGTCGAGTAACTGTGTCTGAAAGCTTATGGTCTCCAAAACAAAAATATTTTCACTTTCTCCCTTTACAGAAAAAGTTTGTTGACCCCTGATTAAGTTTATAGTAGAGTTATAAAGATAATTGTAATAAGACAAAATGGTAGAGCCATAGAATTTACTGATGGGGTTAGATGATAGTTGACTCAAGTTTTTATAAACTTAGCCCTGGAATGGATCTTAAAATCAGCTGATAGATTGGTGCCATCCAGTGGATTCTGACACACGGTAACGTGATGAACAACAGAACAAATCATTGCCCAGTCCTGCACTACCTTCTAGATCACTGGCATATTCAAGTCCATCTCTGTGGCTATTGTACCATCTCATCAAATGTCTCACACTCATGGGCTCTCTTCTGCACCACATGTGGTGTCTTCTTTTAGCAATTGATCTCTCCTGATGAAGTGCTCAAAGCAAGAGAGATGGACAATGTTCTATTGTGATCCATAAGGTTTTAATAGCTCATTTACAGAAAATCAATCACAAGCCTTCCTTCCTACTTTGTCTTAGTCTGGAAGCTCTGCTCAAACCTGTCTATCATGGATGACCCTGCTACTATTTGAAATACCAGCAGCATAGCTTCTAGCCTCACAGCAACATGCAAACCACCATACTGGCAAATAATCACTTAGGATAAGGTGTTTCATTTTTCTAATTGAGGAAATGGAAGCCAGGAGCACGGACCTGCTGTGTGGCAGAGCCCACGGAGACTGTACAGTGCAATGGAACCATCTCTGCATGTATCACAACAAAAAGATGCTGCATCTTTGTATCCTCTGGGTCAATGCCGTCCCACAGATTAGAATTTTAGGGAGCATAACGTGGCATAGTGCCTAAGCCACTTGACGGCTAACAAGAAGGTTGGCAGTTTAATCCACCAGCCACTCTGCAGAAGGAAGACTGGACAATCTACTTCTGTAAAGATTTACTGCCTTAGAAACACAAAGGAGGTTGCTATGAGTGAGAAGTTACTCGAAGGCAGTGAGTGTTTTTGAGTTTTAATTCTATAACAGTAGTTCAGTAATGTTCATTTTACTGATCAGTATCTCCTAAAGGCAAGAATAAGCAATTGATTCCAGGCTTTGCCAGCTACTATATGACTTGTCAGTTATTTGAATGTCTCTTAGCCTCAGGTTTTCATCCATAAAATGGATATAAAAATAGAAACTGCTTTTTCTAGGATTCCAGACTATGAATGACAGATATAAATACAATGTCTGGTGTGGAGTGAAGATGCAGTAAGTCTTCATCATACATAAGCAAATGAAGGTCTTGGTTAAGATTCCCATGAAAGCAGATTCCAAGACAAGCAGATGGTGTAAGGACTTTGACTGGGATGTGATCTCAGGAAGCCATGTGAGAGAATGAGAAAGGGAGACACAGAAGGTAAGAAACCAAAGAAGAGGACATTGATGGGCGTGTGGGGCACAATTGCGCAGGGCACCTCCTAGGAGACTATGAGAACCTGACTCTGTGTTGTCCTACTGGGATCATTCCAGTTCCTGGTTGGGTGAAGGTAGCTCCTTTGGGGTTACCTCCGTGGTAGGTGCCTGCTGGGGTCAAGGAATACCCTCAGGCACAAAGACTCTAGAGGCTGCAGCTATGAAAGCAACCATCTTAGATGCCTTAGATGACAGATCAAGGGGATATAATTAAGAAATTGGCAGTATCTTCTGCAATAAACAAAAATGAACAGACAAAAAATAATACTAAAATCTCCTTTACCCTAGTTCAATTTAATAAATGCTAATCAACAGACATTTCTATCCCATAGGAATTATTAACTATACACTTTACTGAGAGTCTGAAGCAGTTACCACATCCAAATCTAGTCATTTATTTTTATAATCAATATTATTATAAGTGATGATGATGATGTTAAAATGAACTGACAGGAGCCCTGAAATCTTCAAGTCAGATTAGAGTAAATAGTTTGTTTAGTCATTTAGCTCAGTTTTGAGTAAGAAATTCTTAGATGCCTGGGGTGTTAGATGAATTTTCCCACTGAAATCTTTTTAATAAAATCTCAAAGTTTTAATTCTATGACAGGAGCTCAGTATTGATTTTTTTTTGTACATAGAAGTTGTGTCAACTTCCGAAATTGATGTCTTTTATATAATGGAAATTCAAGTAAAACACCAGTGAAAAAAGCAGACAAAAAAAGTCATTATTTTAACATTGCAACCAGTCCAAGGACTCTGCAAGTGAAAGTGCTCACATCTACATAAAAGCATGAAGGCCAACAGAGTTATGCTGGGCTCTTACCCTCAGTAAGGCTGCTGGTCAACCATATAAACAGATACACTCTAACAGCAACCTCTTTTGTGGGGTCAAAGGGTTTCTAACAAAGGAGGCCCGAGTAACAGAAAGTAGACCCAACACTTTCCTTCCAACTGGGTTGAAGATGGGAATTACCCTTGGCTTTAGAGGACAGAAAAGAATTTAGATCCACCCAACTGGCTACAACTGGCTTCTCTCTGTGCTCCTCAGGGTTCAAAGATGATTGAAAGGGCGTCGTTACCCACATCCAATTTGGACTGGATTATTTAACAATTGATAACTTTGAATTTGCAGCAAAAGGGAATGGATTGGTTGTGGGGCATGGGGAAACTAACTTTTAAAGATTCATTAGTACATCTTCAAAGGTGTTCTACATATTTAAAATATTGTCATATTTAGTTATCCAAAACAATTTTGGGTAGGAATGTATATAACAACTTTATACACAGAATGCCTACACTTTAGAGAAAAGCAAGGTGAATGTCCCTCACCTCAGAGTCAAGATCCCACACTGCTTCATGATCAACTCCTTTTCTTCTTTGTGTGTGTGTGAATATGTGTGCACGACTGTATATGTGAGCATGTATAAGTACCCATGTGTGGTAAATGTGTGTGAGTGTGAATTTAAGTGTATATGAGTGTGTGTGAATGCATGAGTGTGGGTATGAGTGTGTAATTGAGTGCACATGTGTATTAGTATACAATTGAGTGAGTGTGAAGGAGCGTGTGAATGTGTATGAAAGTACACATGACTACATGAATGTGTATATGAGCATGTGTGAGTGTGTGTGTGAGTGTGTTTTAACTCTATCCACATTATATTCAGCTTAATCTAGATCTTGAATTCCGGCTCCACCATGCACCAGATGTGTGTCCTTAGGAAGATTTCTTAACATGGCTGTGCTGTTCTTACTTTAATATTATCTTAAAAAGAACACAGTCTAATAGAGTAATTTATTGAAAATATATGCTTCTCTTTGAAAGGCCACATTTACATTTTAAAGGTATAGCTAATTAACGCAAATCTGTTCTTGGTAGATTGCCTGTGACATAAGTGGAGAGCATTTTTAGAACCACCTCCATCTTCCGGGTTCTGAAAGGATCAGGAAAAATACTGACAGGCCATCAACCCCTATTTTAGCTCAGCTCATTATTACTACCTGTAAATATTCTCTGGGCATATGATTATCTCTGTAGTCCCTGTTGTTGTTGATAGGTGCCATCCAATCTGTTCTGCCTCATAGAGACCCTATACAACAGAACAAAATACTGCCTGGCGTTGTGCCATTCTCATAATCATTGCTATGCTTGAGTCCGTGGTTGTAGCCATTGTATCAGTCCATCTCAATGAATGTCTTCCTCTTTTTCACTGACCCTCTATGTTACCAAGGATGATGTTCTTCCCCGGGAACTGATCAAAGCAGGAGACACAAAGTCTCACCATTCTTGCTTCTAAGGAGTATTTCAGCTGTACTTCCTCCAAGACAGATTTGCTAATTCTTCCAACAGTGTATGGTGTGTTCAGTACTCTTCACCAACACCATACCTTAAAGGCATGGGTTTTCTTTGGTCTTCCTTATTCATGTCCAGCTTTTACATGCATATGAGGTGACTGTAGTCTCTAAAGAGAAATCTTTGCCCTTTAAAATTTTAAAGAGGTCTTTTGCATTTGATTTCTTTTAATTTCATCTTTTTTTTTTTTACACACCCCTTTTTTAAAAAAAAAATGTGATTTGGGTGAAAGTTTACAGAGCAAATTGGTTTTCAATTCTATGATCTATATACATTCTGTTTTGTGACATTCACTGCAAATCCCACACTGTAAGAGTAACAGCATTCTTCCCACTTCCTACCTGCTTCCAGTCCTTCAGTTTCTCCTTCCTTCCCATCCCCCCCCCACCTTCCTAGCTCTATCCCTGGGCAAAAGCTGTCCTCTTGATCTCAGAGGCTTGATTGTCCTAGTGAGTACATACTCTCTTGGTGATACTGTTCACCATGTAGACTATGTCTATCAGTTGATTGAAAGTTGAGTTACAGGGTTTAAGTTCAGTTCCTAGCTTGAAGAATGTCTAAGGGTCATAGTGTTGGGGGTTCCATCAGTCTTCATCAGACCAAGAAGCCTGGACTTTCATGATTTTGAATTTTGTTCCACATTTCCCCCACTGTATCTGGGACCTCTGTTGTGATCCCTTCAGAGTAGTCAGCAGTGGAATCAGAGCTCCATCTAATTATTCTGGTCCCAGGTTCACGGAGGCTGGGGTTCACATGGTCTGTTAGTCCTCTGGACTAGTTGTTTCCTTGTGTCTTTTATTTTCTTTGCTCTTTGTTGCTCCAGACAGGGTGAAACCAATAGTTGCATCTTAGATGACCATTCACATGCTTTTAAGACCTCAGCAATTAGTGACCACAGTAGGATGTGGAACATTGTATTTGTGGACTATGTTATGCCAATTGACCTTGGTGTCCCCCAAGACTATGGTCCTAAGCCCCAATGCCCAGTGACTCATTTCATCAAGGAGTTTGGTTATGACTAAGAAGTTTTCATAACATTGCCCCTGTATGCTCTACTACATTCATGGATATATTTCCTGCACATATAAACACATAAGTGGAGATATGCTCTGTCAAACCTCTATGTATTCATGGGTGTAGTCCCATTTGCCTTCCCACCCCTGTTCAGATCGAGTGTCTATCTATGTATCCACTGGCAGATTCTTGTTATTACTGTTATTGCAGATTATGTGTGACACTGTATTCATCTTTGTTGCCTTTAACTCTTGTGCTCCTTCCTCTCTGTCTTCCACTGCCTTGACCATTTTGCGCTAACCTCCTCATCATTGTTTTTTGATCTTGACTGCTGCTTCCATGGCTGCTAATTGTGGACACAAGTAAAATGAAATCCTTGGCAACTTCAACCTTTTCTCCATTTATCATGATGTTGCTTATTGGTCTAGTGGTAAGGACTTTTTTTTTCTTTATGTTGAGGCATAATTCATACTGAAGCTATAGTCTTTGATCTTCCTCAGTAAATGCTTCAAGTCATCTTTACTTTCAGCAATCCAGGTTGAGTCATGTGAACATTGCACATAGTTAATGAGTTTTCCTCCAATCCTGATGCTGTGATCTTCTTCATATAGTCCAGTTTCTCAGAGTATTTGCTAAGCACACAAGTTGAATAAGTATCATGAAAAGATACAATCCTTACCATTTTTTTTTTTTTCCAGAACTAGCCACCATGTCCTTCTTTCTAATCTTTCTTAGTCTGGAAGATCCACTGAAACCTGTACTATGGGTGACGGTGACAGTATTTGTAATACCCATGACACAGCTTCAAGCATCACAGCAACACACAAGCCATCACAGTGTGACAAACTGACGGACGAGTGGTGATCTCTAGCTCCTACGTTTATTAACTACATTTGTGTGTTTACAAGTGCTAAATCCTCCCTATTTAATACTCCAGAGGGGTTATCCTGGAGTAGGTATAAGGCTAGTAGTTGAAGAACAGATTTTTTAAAAAGAACATTCAAACATATACCTTATAATGTACAATTTTTGGGGGGTGTTCTTTTAGGGGGGATTTACAAAATGTTTGGATTATTCTGCTTGAAAAGTGAGGCATAGATCTACTAGAAACACTCCTTCATCCTGGATACTAATGGCTAAAAAAAATCTGATTTTAAGTGAATGAAATATGTGTGTTTGTTTTCCTATCTCCCTGGCTGCTCTGCCTGATTAGGAAAACTCACTGATCTTGAATTACAGTCATGCTTCTCAATTTGTTTTGTACTCTGTAAATCATTTTAGAGGGGTGTTGATTAGAACAAGTTTTCTTAAACTTTCAGGTTCAGCATCATTTGAATACAGCAGTGTTCCTTGCAGACATTATGTCTATTAGCCCTTGAAAGAGGAAAAGAAAAAAAAAAAAAAAAAGGGAATTTATCTTGCTCTTGAGGTGCTACAAAGGGAGTATAATTCTTTAGTTAACTCATGTCTCAATATAAGAGCACAAACATCGTTACTGTGGAAGTACTTTTATTATGTAGAGCTACATGCTTATTGTTGTTGTTGTTATGCGCCATCCAGTCGACCTGACTCATAGTGACCCCTCCTTTGGTAGAGCTACCTGCAGGTCACTAGAAAATGTCAAATACCTGAGACCTTCCAGATTAAACTGATTGGGTTGCTCTTACATTGTGTAGGGTCTCTCTCTTCAGTTCTGATATGGTGCTATTGCACCTCATCAGTCTATCAAAAGGAAGATTGGCCAATCTACTTCCTTAGAGATACTGCCTCGGAAACTCAAGGAGGGGTCGTTATGAGTGGAGACCAACTTGACTTGGTGGCAGTGACTTAGTCTGCACTTATTACATTGTTTCCTATTTGTTAGTTCTTGTATCAGTTTTCCTAACTAGATTGCCAGTTCTTGTGTTTTATTAATCACCTTATCCTCACCTCACCATCTAGTCACTAAGGAACACACACTGGAAACTTCTGCATGTTGTGCAAAATTAATTATGCAAGGAAGGGGGAAGGAAGGAAAGAAGAGAAGGAGGAGGGGGCAGGGGAAGAAGGAATCAGGGATACTTCCATCCATCTCACTAAGCTCTCTCTGGGAATCACTTCTACTTTGCCCCCCTCTATTTTACCTGGAGTAGAAAAGTTCATGTCACAGAGACTCTGTCAACAGCAGTAGAACATTGGAGGTCAAAGGCATAAACAGATCCAGAGCATATAGGGCCTTATGGGCAATTTTATGGACTTTAGCTGAGTGAGCAAAAGCCATTGCATTTTAGCAGAGAAGGGACATAATCTCATATCTGTTTTAAAAGGCTCACTCTTTTGCTTGAAAATAGACTGCAGAGGGCCAAGTGGAGACACAAATAGACCTGCTAGGAAGCAACCACAGAAATTGGGGCTAGAGAAGAGGGGCCTCTGATCAGGGTGGTGACTGTGAAAGTGGAAAGTGGCGGGATTCGGGGTCTGTTCTGCAGGTAGAAACAAGATCCCTAGCAGAAGGCTCCAGGCATCTTACCTGAGTAACTAGCAGGATGGTGTTTTCAGCATTTCAGATGAGAAAGCTCTGGAGGAAAAGTGGTTAACATTAAGGTTATGAATTCAATGTAAGTCAGTAACATTGAGTTGTTGTTGTTGTTGTTGTTATGTGCCGTTGAGTCGGCCCCGACTCATAGCGACCCCTCCTTGGGTTTCCGAGGCAGTATCACTACAGAAGTAGGATTG
>NW_006921998.1:331087-354678 GCF_000298275.1 Orycteropus afer afer
CGCCAGCCTTCTGGTTAGCAGTCAAGTGCCTTAGGCACTATGCTACCAGAGCTCCTAAAGGAGAAGCTACATTTATTAAAAATTTGTCACATGCAAAAAAGCAACTGAAGAAGTCTTCTTAAGCATTGGGCTGATTTGGTGCTGAATGAAAGATGATTAAAAGCTCACAAATATGCACAGCAAATAAGAGTATCAGTGCCAGACTAGAGGTTACAAGAGATCCTATCTGAAAGAGCAGCAGCTGTCAAAAACAACTGAATAAATGGGACTGAAAAAATTGCATAAATGCAACCACCGTGTTTATAAAATCTACCCTATCATTGCAATATTCTTCCAATAAGAACAAGCTATTAGCATTCTAGCCTCATTACTGGTAATTATCTCGATGCCTCCATTACTGTCTATAAGTCAGTGACTCCCAGATTTATATGTTCCACTTAGACTTCTCCTCTGAGCCCCAGACTCATCTATTCAAGTATTGACTTGTTTTTCTCAGTTTAGATGACTAAACGGCACCTCAAATATGATACGGCCAATATTAAATTCATGAGCTCAATTTCAAATCTGGTCTTTCTCTAGTATGGCCCACCAGTTATTCTTCAGTAAAGAAACCTAATGTCGGTTCAGTTAGATAATCAGAAAACCAGATGTTACTTTTAACACACACTTTTATCTTGCCACCATGTTTAGTCTAATGCCAACATCTATTGATTTATCCCATTGATAGACACTTTTTTTTTTCTTAAAGAATCACATACTAAATATTTTAGACTTTTTGGGCCATAAGTCTCAGTCACAACTAGTCCACTCTGCTGGTGTAGCTGGAAAATGCTAGTAAAGGTGAACAATTGTGTCCAATAAAGATTTATTTACAGCAACAGATATCCAACACACTAGCTGTATTTTCAGACCCATAATTTAACATTTCAAATCAGTCTTCTTCATTCTATCCCATTTACAATTACCTTACTCTAAAAAATTTATCATCATTTCTATCTGAAGCTCTTAAAAGGTCTCTTAGGAAACTTGTCCATTCACATCCAATAGCCTAGTGTCTAAGGTACTTGACTGCTAACCAGAAAGCTAGCAGTACAAACCCACCACCAGCCACTCCTTGGAAGGAAGACTGGGCAATCTACTTCCGTAGTGATACTGCCTCAGAAACCCAAGGAGGGGTCACTATGAGTCAGGTCCGACTTGACAGCACGTAACAACAGCAACAACATTGAAATTTCCCAATTTCAATTGTCAGAATTTGACTTACTCTGATTGGCATAGTGCCTAAGGCTGCTAACCAGAAGGCTGGCAGTTCAAACCCACCAGCCACTACTCAGAAGGAAGACTGGGCAATCTATTCCATAGAGATACTGCCTAGGAAACCCAAGGATGGGTCACTATGAGTCGGATTTGACTCGACAGCATTGAGGTGAGGTTTATTGAAATTCCTCAATTTCAATTGTCAGAATTTGACTTACTCTGATCAAATCAAGCCATGGCTTAAAATACTCAAAATTGCTGTTATTATAAAGATGAAATATACAGAGTGACCCATGCATCTTACAAGATTTGACCCTTGCCTAGGTCTCCTGCCTCATGCCAACCTGGTTGTATTATTTTTATAGACATACTAAGCTCCAACTGGCCATGTTCCCTCCTACTTCAAGCCCTTTGAACATGTTGTTTCATCTGCTCAGGCTGCCTTTCCCAAGCTTTGGCTCTTGTATCAGTTCTGGAAGGAAAAGAAGGGATACTCCAATGGAATTCTGAAAATAAATTAATGAAGGAGTTACATTGGACTTGACAAGGGTTATCAAAACTCCCAGAGAATAATAATATCCATAGATCAAGCCAGGAAGGAGAGCCACAGGCAGAGCTGTGGTTGTAGAAGAGGGGATGCACATAGCCACTGTGAGAAGAGGAGAGCCGAAGGCGGTGGTTTGTGGAGGAATCAACACCCGGATCCCCTCCCCTCCTCTGAATTCTCCTGCCGGTGCCTCCTGTGGACTGAAACCCAGCAGAAACCTGAGGCCAGGTCCTCCTGCTGCATGCTTCCACAGCAACTTATTCCTTTATAACACTCTTCAGGATCATAACGTTTTCTGTTTTCATTTTCAGGACAATTAGAATAAAATGTATTTGTTCCTCTTAGAATCTTTGTGCCATGATATAAAAGAATGTGCTTGTTTAGCTTATAATTATATCTCAAAATCCAATTCTAGGCTTGACATGTTGAAGTAACTCAAATGATTGCAGGCAAGAAAAAAAAAAAACTGAATGAATGAACTTTTTTTTTTTTTTTTTCTGTTTAATGACCCTCACTTATTCCCACTCCTGGCATCATGCCGGTGGAATCCACTAGCTTCCAATGATAGTTACCATGTTCCTTGCTAGACACGTGAATGCTCTGACTGGTTTTGTTGAAGTAACTCAATTAAATGATTGAAGGAAAGAAAAAAAAAAATTAATGAGGAAGTTTTTTTTTTTTTTTTCTATTTAGTGCCCCTAAGTTATTCCCACTCCCTGCACCATGCTGGTGGAGTCTACTACCTTCCAATGACAGGCTTATTTCTTACCCTCTTACCATGTCCCTTGCTAGACATGTGGCTGGAGGGAACAAATTTGCCTCTGACTGGTCTTGACAACTGGCCCATCCAGTTGACCAGCTCTTCTAACTCCTCCACCTCACTTAGTCATACTTCTTCCTTAAGCTGTGCCCATGTAAGTAAGCACCAGAAATTGACCTACCTCCTCTGTTCTCCCTCTTCTATCTCACCTGGATTGAGTCAGATAACATCCCATACACCAAATGACAAAATTCTGAGAATTGGTAGCAGTTTAGAAGAAGATGACTAATGAAGATGACTATATGAGTTTGTGGAGCTCTGGTGGCATAGTGCCTAAAACAATTGACTGCTCACCAGGAGGCTGGCAGTTCAAACCCACCAGCCACCCCTCGGAAGGCAAGTTGGGCAATCTACTTCCGTAGTGATACTGCCTTGGAAACCCAAGCAGGGGTCGCTATGAGTCAGGTCCGATTTGACGGCACATAACAACACAACGTGTGACCTTGAGGGTGCTGGTAGATCAGTGGTGGGATTCTTACCTTTCATGCAGGACACCCAAGTTTGATTCCCGATCAGTGTACCTCAAGCGCAGCCAGAACTCCTTTGTCCGCGGAGACTTGCCTCCTGCTATGATGCTGAAGAGCTTTCAGGGGAGCTTGCAGACTAAAGCAGACTAGGAAGAAAGACTTGGTGGTTTATTTCCAAAAATGAGCCAGTTAAAATCCTATGGATCACAAAGGTCAAATCCCATTGTGTATGGGGTTGCCATGAATCAGGGGTCACTTGACAGCAGCTAACAACATACTGCTTAACATGGTAAATGTATATGCTTTTCATTCCTTAGGAAATGTCTCATCTTCTTTCTCAAATTAAAAGATCTTTTAGTCTCTCAAGTTATCTCCTCTCAGGTTCTGCTTTGTCCAGTCTTGCATACTTATTCCTATTTTTTGTTGTTGATAGTGCTGTTGAGTCAGTTCAGATTCATAGCCGGCCTGTGTGCAACAGAAGGAAACACTGCACAGCCCTGGGCCACCCTCACAATCACTGCTACACTCGAGCCCATTGTCGCAGCCACTGTATCAATCCATCTCATCAAGGGTCTTCCTCTTTTCTGCTGACCCTCTACTCTACTTTACCAAGCATGATATCCTTCTCCAGGAATTGGTCCCTCTTGATAACATGATCGAAGCATAAGAGGTAAAGACTTGCCATCCTTGCTTCTCCTGAACATTCTGGCTGTAATTCCTCCAAGACAGATTTGTTTGCTCTTTGGCTGCCCATTCAATATTCTTTGCCAATACCATAATTCAAATGCATCATTTCTTTGTTGGTCTTCATTATTCATTTTCCAGCTTTTGCATGCATATGAGAGATTGCAAATACCATGTCTTGGGTCAAGTGCACCTTAGTCTTCAAAGTGGCATCTTTGCTTTTTAACACTTTAAAGAGGTCTTTGGCAGAAGATTTGACCGGTGCAATATGCTGTTTGATTTCTTGACTGCTGGTTCCATGGGCATGGTTTGTGGATCCAAGTAAAATGAAATCCTTGACAACATCAATCTTTTCTCCATTCACCATGATGTTGCTTTTCTTTTCTATTTTAGAGTTGTTTAATAGTCTTAGCATAATAATAATAATTAATAATAATAAACTTCTGATATGAAAAAGAAATAATCCTTTTATTTCCTTCTCAAATTTGTGGGGGGAAAAAAGTAGAAGAAGAAATTCTATGAGGCATTGGGCATTTAACATATTTATTCACTATGTTAAATATGAAGATTTGTTTTCTGAGGTTGGAGTTAGAAGTTTTTGTTCTTCATCATGATAGAGTCAATAACCATAGACTCTCATTGCACCAAACAGAAAGTACAGTCCTCTATTAAGTATCTTGACATTCACTAAGTACCCAAAGGTATTGCTCACACTTTGAAGGATCTGTTAAAGAAAATTCAACTTAAGCATAGTTAATTAGTCAAGATAATAATAGATTTACTGCTGGGTATTTAATAAAAACTCTAGAAAATGTATTAACACATGGCTTTCTTTGGAAATATATGTATATGAAAATGTGAGCTTCAAAATTTTACTGAGAACTCTATGACTGGCATGCTTCATCAGATATTTTTGTTCTCAGAGAATGACTATAAATGCTATTCAAGATTTGCTGAATTTCTAAGTTAGGGTATAATAAAAGGACTTAACGAATCCACTGCCATCAAGTTCATTCCAACTCCTAGAGACTATAGAGCAAGTAAAATTACCCCATAGAGTTTCCAAAGCTTTGAAAATCTTTACAGATGCAGATTTCTTTATCCAAATCCTCACCTCATGAAGCTGATGGGTTTGAACCATTGTTTAACAGCCTAATGTCTTAACTATTGTGCCGCTAGAGCTCCTTCACTTACCAAAACTCATTTTGTGAACAAAATGGACAGCGAACTCACTGCCGTTGAGGGAATTCCAACTCATAGTAACCCCCATTGGGTTTCCAAGGATGTAAATCTTTAAGAAAGTAGACTGCCTCATCTTTCTTCTGCAGAGCAGATGGGGGGTTCGAACCACCAACATATTGGCAGCAACCAACAGCCATCATTTCTGACTCCCATATCAGCCTCAAAATGTTAATTACCTTGAACCACAGTGGCCACTTAATGTAGGGTTGTGGCTGATAAATGGCTAACACCAATTGGTAGGCAATTAAAAACTCATTGTTATAGTTAATGATGTTTCAGGGAGAAGTATTTATTTACTTGATTTCAAACAACTTTAAATCTATCTATCTATCATCTATCTATCTATCTATCTATCTATATATATAATAGACACACATTTGTCAAAAGTATATTAATTTACAATGAGATACCATCTTGCTCCAGCACTAGTATCAAAGTTCAACAAGACAGAAAATAACAAATGCTGACGAGGTTGTGGAGAGATAGGGACTCTCATACACTGCTGGTGGGACTGTAAAATGGTACAACCATTGTGGAAAGCAGTATGGTGATTCCTTCAAAAGTTGGAATTAGAAATACCATTTGACCCAGCCATCCCATTACTAGGTATATACCCTAGAGAAGTGAAAGCCATGACAAGAACAGATATATGCATGCCGATGTTCATTGCAGCACTATTTACAATAGCCAAAACATGGAAACAACCTAGATGGCCATCAACTGAGGAATGGATAACCAAACTATGGTACATACACACAATGGAATACTATGCAACGCTAAAGAATAATGTAGAATCTGCAAAACACCGCATAATGTGGATGAACTTGGAGGATATTATGCTGAGTGAAATAAGTCAATCACAAAAGGACAAATATTGTATAAGTCCATTATTGTAAAACTTAAGGAAAGGTTTATCTATTGGAGGAAATTTTCTTTGTTGGTTACCAGGGGTGGGAGGAGAGGGGAGGGAACGCTGTTAGATAGATAGTGATAAATATTGATTTGGGTGAAGAGAAGGGCAATGTACCAAATGGGAGTGACCAATATGGCACCATTGAGGATGAGAAAGACACAGAGAGGTACATGGGAAGTACAGACAACAAATATGAACCCTTTTGCACATACAGTACTGAGTTGTCAGTGAAGGCAAACAGGGGTATATGGATGGGTAGATAGGTGGACAGGCTAAACAATTAGGTATGTCTAAATGGGGAGTGTATCCAAGATCATATATAGGGTTGGCAGACAATGGGCCTATAAGTTTATGTGAGTGATCAGAATTCCCAGGTGTATAGTAGAGCTGACAAGGGGCAAGGTTATGGTCATTGCTTGGTCACAGCCAGCTACCCAGAGAAACCGAGTAGTTGATCCTGCGGGCTTGGGACCGTAGTTGCAGGGGACATCAAGCTCAATTGGCATAAAATACTATACAAAACATTGTTCCACCTCCTACTTTGGCGAGTAGAGACTGGGATCTTAAAAGCTAGCAAGCTGCCATCTAGATGCAACAATGGGTCTCTCCTCGTCAAGAAGAAAGAAGAAAACCAAAATGAATGGAAACAATCAGTCCTAGCGACTGGTACACCATCTGATCTGCAACCTATACAACTATGAGACCAGAAGAACTAGACGGTGCCTGGCTACCACTGTCATCCACTTGGAAGAGATGTACAAGATCCTGCATAGAGAGAGAGAACAATGTGGAACAAAACTCAAAATCATTTGGAGGAAAAAAAAAAAGAAGGTGGGGACCAGGTTTGCTGGTCCAATAGAGCCTGGTGAAACCACTGAGACTATGGCCCCTAGCTGCCCTTCAGGTCTGGAATTGAACCCACAACTGTGGTTTCCAGCCAAACAAAGAACAGGCAAGTGAGCTAAACATTTACCTCAAGTAGACACACACCCTGGAGAGAACAATCATGGGAGAAGGAAGGGCTGCTTATGCACAGGGAGACAGCTCAGGGTGCAGAAGAGTATGGAGGGATGGACACTGGGAAGAGGTAACTATGGGGAGGAAGTGGGAGGGGAGCTGTTGCATTGTAAATTTTGGTCAATGACATGAGACAAAGTATATGTGAACTGCTGTATGAAAAGTGAATTTACTCTGTAAATCTTCACCCAAATCAAAATAAAATTTTAAGAAAAAGGAAAAAAAACAGTATATTAATTTAATTTATCAGTAAACTAATTTAAAGAGTGTATCACAAACCAATTTTTCTTCTTAATATAAAGAATTGAAGAACTTATTGATGAAGATTAAAGACTACATCCTTCAGTATGGATTATACTTCAAAATACAGAAACAAAAGTTTTCATAACTGGACCTATAGCAGTATCATGATGAATGGAGAAAATATTACAGTTGTCAAGGATTTCATTTTAGTTGGATTCACAATCAATGCTCATGCAAGCTGCAGTTAAGAAATCAAATGGTGTATTGCATTCAGCAAGTCTGCTACAGAAGACCTCTTTATAGTGGTAAAAAGCAAAGATGTCTCTTTGAGGACTATGGTTGCCTGACTCAAGCCATGGTGTTTTCACTTACCTCATATACATGCAAAAACTGGACATTTGAATTATGGTGTTAGTGAACAATATTGACTGTAACATGGGCTGACAGAGATTAATGAAACTGTTTTGGGAGAAGCAACTAGAATGTTTCTTAAAAATAAGGAGAGTGAGACTTTGTCTTCTATACTTTTGACATGCTGTCAGAAGGGACCAGTCTCTGGAGAAGGACATTATACTAGGTTAAGTAGAGGGTTAGTGAAAAAAAGGAAGACCTTCAATGACTTGGATGGACACAGTGGCTGCAATGATTGGCTCAAAGATGACAATGATTGTGAGATTGGCGCATGAGCAGTGTTCATTCTATTGTGTATAGGATCACTACCAATCAGAACCGACTTGATAGCCCCTAACAACAAGATCACAAACCGTAATATGAAAGCACACTTAACCACTTGGACTTATGGCCCTATAAAACAAAGCATTCTACCTTTTCTCTTCCTTGTGTTTACACGGGATTAAGGTCAGTTTGTTTGCTGCAATAGATATAAAAATTACCAGATCTTGGCATCTTTAAAAATGTAGTTACACATACAAATAATAATGTTTTAATTCTAGCATAATATAAAATGAATTTTGAAGAATACATAAAGTACGTTATAAAGAAGAATGCAGCATTATGATTAGAGGAAGGCTCATTAACACCCGGCAATGTGCAGATGTTATAACGTTGCCTGCTGAAAGTGAAAAAGACTTGAAGCATTTACAGATGAAGATCAAAGACTACAGTCTCCTGTATGGATTATACCTCAACATAAAGAAGACAGAAATCCTCACGTCAGGAACAATAAGCAAAATCACAATCAATGGGGAAAGATTCACATTCTGAAGGATTTCATTGTGCTTGGATCCTCAATCAACAAACATGGAAGCAAAGCAGCAGTCAAGAAATCAGAAGTCGTATTGCACTGAGCAAGTCTGCTTCAATATAACTAAAGCGTTAAGGAGTAAGGTGTCAGTTTGAAGACTAACGTGCTCCTGTCCTAAGCCAAGGTATTTTCAATTTTGTCATAAGCATGTAAAAGCTGGACAATGAATAAGGAAGACTGAAGAAGAGTTGATGCCTTTGAATTGTGGTGTTGGTGAATATTGAAAATACCGTAGACTGACAGAAAAACGACCAAATCTTTCCTGGAAGAAGTGCAGCCAGAATCCTCCTTAGAAGTGAGAAAAGCCAGACTTTGTCTCATCTACTTTGGTCATGCTGTTACAAGGGACAAGTCTCTGGGGAAGGATATCAAGTTTGGTAAAGTAGAGTGTCAGCAAAAAAGGAGAAGGTCCCCAAAGAGATGGATTGGCACAGTGGCCACAACGATAGTTTCTAGTATAGCAAGGATGGTGAGGATGGTACGGGGCCAGGGAGTGCTTTGTTCTGTTTCACATTTTGGGTCACTATGAGTTGGAGCCAACTCAACAGCACTCAACAACAACAACGTAAAATGCATTTTTAGTTGTCTTTAATAATAATAATAATAACTTTATAGAGATAAAGGATCTCTGGTGGTTGAGTGGTTAAAATATTTGGCTGCTAATCAAAGTTGATGGTTTGAAACTTCCAGTTTGTCCTTGGGAGAATGATACTTCCATAAAGATTTAAAGTCTTGAAAATCCTTTGGGGGCACTTCTACTCAGTCCTATAGGGTCACTGTGAATCAGAATCAACTAGATGGTACTGGGATTCATTTCATTTGGGTTATTCAGATATCATTCAAACAAGACACAACACACCCACTTAAATGATTAAAAAGATAATCAGTGGTTTTAAGGATATTTAGAGTTGTGCAGCCATCATCACAATCGATTTTAGAACATTTTCATCTCTCCCAAAGGAAACCTGTATCACTAGCAGTCACTCCCAGTGTACTACTAAACCCCTCCACCCCAGACTACCATGAATCCAGTTTGTGTCTCTGTACATGTGCCTACTGTGGACATTTCATGTCCACATGGAATCATACAATATGTGGTCCTTCGTGACTGGCTTCTTTCACTTAGCATAATGCTTTGAAGATTTATCCTTGCTTGTACCATAAATAAATAGTTAATTCATTTTATGGATGAATTAAATTTAATTGTATGTGTCTACCACATTTTATTCCATTAATTAGTTGATGGACATGCAGGTTGTTTCTACCTCTTGGCTACTATGAATAATGCCCTTATGAAATCCATGTACAAGTTTTTGTGTGGACATATGTTTTCATTTACACCTCTATATAAAGAAAAAGCCATCCTTCCCATGGCACTTCCCACTCTTTACTCTTCCACTGTTGTTGTTGTTGTTATGTGCCGTCAAGTCAAACCGACTCATAGCGACCCCTCCTTGGGTTTCCGAGGCAGTATCACTACGGAAGTAGGATTGCCCAACCTTCCTTCCGAGGAGTGCTGGTGGGTTTGAACCGCCAGCCTTCTGGTGAGCAGTCAAGTGCCTTAGGGAGCTCTGGTAGCATAGTGGCTAAAAGCACTTGACTGCTCACCAGAAGGCTGGCGGTTCAAACCCACCAGCCACTCCTCGGAAGGAAGGTTGGGCAATCCTACTTCCGTAGTGATACTGCCTCAGAAACCCAAGGAGGGGTCGCTATGAGTCGAGGCCGACTCGACGGCAAACAACAACAACAATAAAGAAAAAAAAAATTCTCACAACTGGTCCAATAAACAGATTCAGGATGGATGGAGAAAAGATTAAAGTTCTCAAGGATTCATATTACAATCCATACCAATGGAAGCAGCAGTCAAGACATCAGATGATGTATTCCATTGGACAAATCTGCTGAAAAGACCTCTTTCAAGTGATGAAGAGCAAAGATGTCTCCTTGAAGACTAAGGTGTCCCTAACCCAAGCCATAGTATTTTCAATCACCTCTTATGCACGTGAGAGCTGGACAATGAATAAGCAAGACTGAAGAAGAATTCATATTTTTGAGTCATGGTATTGGAAAAAATGCTAAGAGTACCATGGACTGCTAAAAGGACTAACAGATCTATCCTGGAGGAAGTGCAGCCAGAATGGTCCTTGGAAGGGAGAATGGCCAGACTCCATCTCACCTACTTTGGTCATATTGTCAGGAAGAACCATTCCCTGGAGAAGGAGATCATGCTTGGTAAAATGGAGGGTCAGTGAAGAAGGGGAAGGCTCTCACCAGATGGATTGACACAGTGACTGCAACAATGGACTCAGGTGTATCAAGGACCATGAGGCTGGCACAGGACCAGGTAGTGTTTCATTCTGATGTGCATAGGGTTGCTATGAGTTGGAGATAACTTGATGGCACCTATCAACAACAACTTGAATGTATGTCTAAGATTGTATTTTCTAGGTCTTATGTAAGTCTATGTTTTAACTGCTTGGTGAACTTCCAGGTTGTTTTCTAAAGTGGCTACACCATTTGACATTTCCATCAGCAGTTTATGAGTGTTATAATTTCTTCACCTTCTCCCCAATATTTGTTATTGTCTGTGTATTCCATTGTAGCCTCCTACTTCATATCACAAGTGATATCTTGTGATTTTGATTTCCGTTTCCCTGATGCATAGTGCCTAAAGCACTTGACTGTTAACCAGAAGGCTGGCAGTTCAAACCCACCAGCCACTCCTCAGAAGGAAGATGAGGCAATCTACTTCCATAGTGATACTGCCTCGGAAACCGGAGGAGGGGTCTTTATGAGTCAGATCTGACTCGACGGCACATAACAACAGCAAAGATGTTGAGCATCTTTCCATGTATTTATTGATCATTTGCATATATTTTTGAAGTTATGTCTATTCAGATCATTTGCTTATTTTGAATTGGGTGTTAATCTTTTTATTATTGAGTTATAAGATTTCTTTATATAACCATGTGTAAGCCCCTTAGCATATGTAGAATTTATTTAAAAAAAAAAAAAATCCCATACTATAGGTTGTCTTTTCACTTTCCACTAGTTAACTTTCCATTTTGGCTGTTATACTTCTTTCTCTAGAATTTACATTTGGTTCTTTTTCATAATTTTTATCTCTTTATTGATAGTCATTATTTGATGAGACACTGTCATCATAATTTCCTTTATTTCTATAACCCTGGTTTCTTTTAATTCTTTGAACATTTTTATAATGGCTGCTAGGTCATGTCTTAATCATTATGTTAGTGTTTTCTTTCATGAAGTATTCATTTTCTTCTTTGTATTTTATGGGGTAATTGTGAGATTAGAAGATTATGCATGAAAAGATTCATTAAATGATTATTGGGGCCTGAGAGTTTGTGATTTTGGGGTGATGTCTTTATTCTTTTTCTTTCCCCTGGAAATGCTGATCTCTAGCTTTTGTTATTGTTGTTGTTGTTAGTTGTCAGTGAATCAGTTCCAACACATGGCAAGCCATTGTGTGCAGAATAGAATGTCTCCATACACTTTTCAAATCGGTGACCTTTTGGAAGTCACTTGCCAGGCCTGTCCTCCAAGGTATCACAAGTGAATCTGTGGGTTATTTTTAAGGGAAAAATGAAGTTTAGAACTCATTTGAGATAATTTGACCAGTAATAAGATAAATAACTTTTGGAGTCTGCTTATTGTATGTTATACATACATACTGCGTGTTGTTGTTGTTGTTATATGCCGTCAAGTCAGACCCAAATCATAGCAATCCCTCCTTGGGTTTCCAAGGTGGGATCACTATGGAAGTAGATTGCCCAACCTTCCTTCGGAGGAGTAGCTGGTGGGTTTGCCAGCTTTCTGTTTAGCACTTATGCACTACCCTACCAGAACTTCTTACATATGGCATACATGGGCCAATAAACAGCATCATGATAAATGGAGAAAAGATTGAAATTGTCAGGGATTTCATATTATTTAGATCCACAATAATGCCCATGGAAGCAGCAGTGAATAAATCAGGCAACATATTTCACTAGGAAATTTACTGCAAAAGACATCTTTAAAGTGTTGAAGAGCAAAAATGTCACTTTGAAGTCTAAGATTCTCTTGACCCAAATCGTGGTATTTTCAATAGTTTCACATACATGTGAAAGCTGGGCAGCGAATAAGGAAGACAAAAGAAGAATTGATACATTTGAATTGTGGTGTTGGTGAAGAATACTGAAAATACCATGAACTGCCAGAAAAACAAACAAATCTATCTTGGGGAATGTTTCTCAGAAGCATAGGGTTTCCAAGATCGTAAATCGTTAGAAAAGCAAATTGCCCCATCTTTCTCCCATGGAGCAGGTAGTGGGTCTGAACTTCTGGTTAGCAGCCCAATGCCTTAACCACAGTGTCACCAAAGCTCCTATATTGTGTCTCAAACACACTGCCATGGAGTCAATCCTGATTCATAGTGACTCCTACTGGTTTTCCAAGACTGTAAATATTTACAGAAGCAGATTACCCCAACTTTCTCCTGTGGAATAGGTGGTAGGTTCAAAACTTTTGGTTAGCAGCCTTCACCTCTACACCACCAAAACCCAAAACTCACTGCCATTGAGTTGGTCCCAACTCATAGCGACCCCTCCTTGAGTTTCCGAGGCAGTATCTCTATGGAAGTAGATTGCCCAATTTTCCTTCCAAGGTTTGAACCACCACCCTTCTGGTTAGCAGTCAAATGCCTTAGGCACTGTGTCACCAGAGCACCTTCTACACCACCAGAGTTCCTTTATTGTGTCCAGGGGCTATGTAATAATGAAAGATGGCTTTGGTTTATTTTTGAAAGATATACATAGGTTGACTGTCCACTGACTGAATGGAATATGATGGGTTCCACCAAGCATGAAGGTGTGCTGCAGTGGTCAGAGATGTCTTAAGAAAGTATGAAAGGACTGTGAAAATGTTAACACCAACTAAAGTTACTTCAAGCAGCTTCAATATATTTAAAAGGCTTAGTAGGTTTTTTTCTGTAATAATTACATGTTCTTCTCAGTCCCAAATACTTTAAGCATTGGGAAGATAAGTTGTGAACTCTTCCATTCAGCTCCTCTGTGGTTTTGTTACTAGGTTTTAACAAGTAATTTCATTCTTTCTTTCTTTCTTTTTTATTGACTGTATTTATTCTGTCTTTCATTGAGATCAGAACATTTTCATAGCTCTCTAGAGGGGTCAATTATGACAATAGTTTCATCTACCTTCTAATCATAGTAATGAATAATAATGCAATCAGTGCATGAGCGTGCTTTATTTTCTTGGACACTAGATTGTTGATGTATGGATTTTGTTTTTGAAAAGTAAGCTCACATATCTCAAATACGATAGATTGGCAGCACAATGAAATATTGAGAAAAGAAACTTTTCTGTGCAATCTGAAGTTTGAGATCACTTTGGGTAAGGAGATCATGAACAGTTTGTCATTCTAAGATGCAAATTGGTTACGGCATTAGGCTGCTAAGCAAAAGGTTAGTAATTCAATCTTGCCAGCTGTGCTGGGGGAGAAAGATGAGGTAGTCTGCTTCTGTAAAGATTTACAGCCTTGGAAACCATGTAAAGCAGTTCTGCTCTGTCCTATAAAGTCACTACGAGTTGGAATCGACTCAATGGCAGTAGGTGAGGTGCAGATGGTGCTTACATACCTACAGACAGAAGAGGGAGTATCATCCCACATAATACGTGTTTAAAATCTAGAGTCTATGTTGATTAAAATGCTAGGTACATTGCTCATTTTGTTACACTTTGTTAATTAATATTTATTGGTGGCATGAGCAGCAGCCTTGGATAATGATCTGAAGAACTAAGGGATGGTGGATGAACGGGAACATTCCTGGAGGACAGATCCAGAGGTACTTGTGTCTCCCAAAGTCAGATTAGAGAATATGATAAAATATGTATTCTTTTCCAAGTGGCAAGGAAGGAAAAGTAGCACATTTGAGCCTGTGGTCTTTACCTCAATATTGGGAAACATGAAAGCCTTTAAAGGTCAAATAAGTGCTAATCATGTATGAGGCAACCTAGTGCTAGGGAGAAATGGGTGGGTATGTGGACTGTAGAGGCATGCTCTAGTTAAAGCCACTTCTATTCTGATTTTTAAATATTCCAAGAAAAACAGCATCCATTTGCAGGCCTTTTGGTTACCAGTTTCTGAACTCTGTTATGTTATTGTTGTTGTCATGTGCCGTCGAGTTGGCCCAGACTCATAGCGACCCCTCCTTGGGTTTCCGAGGCAGTATCACTACGGAAGTAGGATTGCCCAACCTTCCTTCCGAGGAGTGCCTGGTGGGATTGAACCGCCAGCCTTCTGGTTAGCAGTCAAGTGCTTTAGCCACTATGCTACCAGAGCTCCCGAACTCTGTTATAGCTTAACTAAATATGTTGTTGTTTCCACTGTTAATTGCCATTAAGTCAGCTCCAATTCGTGGCTCTGGTACCGTAGTGCCTAAGGCACTTGACTGCTAACTAGAAGGCTGGTGGTTCAAATCCACCAGGTACTCCTCGGAAAGAAGTTTGGGCCGTCTACTTCCATAGTGATACTGCCTCAGAAACCCAAGGAGGGGTCGCTATGGGTCGAGACTGATGTGACAGCACCTAACAACACAATGACAATTCATGGCAGCCTGATGTGTCATAGACTGAAAGATCGGCAAGCCCTGTGCCATCTTCAGTGTCATTGCTGTTGAGTCCATGTTCATGGCCATTACGTCAATCCATCTAACTAAGGTATCTATTGTTTTACTGACCCTCATTTTATCCAACATGTCTTTTTGTAACTATTTGACTTTACTGATGATAAGTCCAAAGTCAGTAAACAAATATGCCAAAATAAATAACTATATCAGTCTTATAGGGCTTTCATATCATAATCATGAGGCTTTATAATTTAACTTCCGAATTTTTTTAGGAAATATAACTTTAACATATAATTCTACTTCATATAAGTGTGCAATATACCTCTTGTAACAGAATCACCCCCCAAAACTTGATGGTCCTCTATGTGACCTTTGGTTCCTACTCTTTCTTTGAAACTCTTGACCTCTTCTCTTAATTCCTGCAAACTTATTTTTCCCAGGACTGGATCTTAATACCAATAGCTTTCAGGTCATCTCAGACTGGCCTCCTCATAGCTCTGCTGATGTTGAAATATGGTGACATATCACGATTACACTGCAAGGTCTACACGGTCTCCTCTCTCTAGATCCCTTGCCTATTAGTTCTATCCTACTACAATTAGCCAGAGTTCACCTTTACTTTGAATTCACTAAAAGACTGCAAAGGTCTGATTCTTCCGTATGTCAGTCCATTCCCAGCTCCTCAATGAGACAGTTCCCTCTTTGCTCATTGCCATGGGTCTTGATATCCTACTCCAAGTCACTGTAATCCCCAGCATTGGAGTGAGTCACACCTTGGAAGTAAGGCCTTCTGTTCCAAAGAAAACATGTTACCTAGGAGAACTGTCACATTAAATTGTCATTGCCCATCAACATCAAGGCATGTTTCAAAATGGTAATTATCCAGTCACTAATAAGACTCTGGAGGGATACAGGACAGATGTGTTTTCAAAGACAGGTGCATTTTCTATTTGGAAAGTTGCTTAGACATAATTTAGTCCTACTTCCTATGTGGTGCACAAATCTCTACTTGGTAACCCTAACCTGGTTCTCCATGCTTCAGTTGATAGAGAATGCTTTAAATACAAAGCATGTATGTATTTGAGGAGTCTAATGGTTTGATTCTGTACCCTGAACTTCACATCTACCTTTCTGTAAATCTCTCTTTCTATCTTCCTGGAAAAACCTGGACTAAATATTCAATACATTTAAATATTCACCAAATTATATTAAGCACCTACTATCTGCCAAGCACAGTGATGGTGCTTGGCATACTAAGAGCCATAAAGCTTGATCCTGCTCTCTTGGAGCTCAGGTCTGATGGAGTGGAAGAATAACATGTAGGACAATATGATTGGACACCCTCATTCAGCTGTGTAACTGTTGTTTCCCATCCAAATTAGCTTCACAAATCCCCAACACAATTCTGTTTGATTATCTTTCTCTCTCTTTCTTTCTGAAAGACTCCAAACATCAAAACTATTTTGAGACCAGTCTGGGCTTTTTCATGATGAACTAGGTAGGAGCTAATTTACCTAGTTTATCTCTATTATGCCACAGAAGCTAAGTGATGAAATTAGGTTCTCAAAGGAATAAACAGAAGCATTAAGGACATCAAAAACTGCATCTATTGAATCTGGGGATGCTGGTAATGGAAGGGACTTCCTGTGAGACACATTGGAAATAGGATTTTTATAGGACTGGGTATTTTTCTTTAACGCCAAAGTTGGGGTAGTTGTTCTACCCAAACAGGCTTAATTTTTGTTGACTTGTGCACAAGAAAGAAAGTTTCCCATTTAAAATGTTTTACCCTATGCAAAAAGAAAAAAGAAATAGACACATTCAATGGCATATAGATGCCTAGAGATCTGTGTACATTTACAGTAAATCTAAATTTTAAGTAACCCTTTATAGTGCAGAAGTAGGTACAATGGAAGTATGTAAAATTACTGCAATGATAGCTGTGATTTTCCTAATGTTGACTAGAAATAATACCATCCACAAAAAGATGGAAAAGTACTGAGGGGAATAATAGTATTGCCCAAGTATTTTAGACACTTAAAACACTTTCACTGCAATGACAACTTGAGGATGGTTATGGCTATGACTCAGTGATCAAGTGACATTTCAGAAACAAGAATTTTATGAAATCTTGAGTCAGTTATCCAGAGTACAAACAGATCTACAGTGTAGCCAAGATGTGACTGTCATAGAAGCAGCATTTCTAAAGTAATTGAGGAAAAATTGTGATGCTATGTTAGTTTGTATTTCACGTGAAAGCAAAGATGTCAATTATGTCTACAGTTTTTTCAAGTGATTGCCATTCACCACCCCCCTTACTGCTCCACATTATCATCAAAATTGTTACTCATCTTTTGCCCAATTACTCCCTTACCATGCATATATCAAAGAGCTCTGGTGGTGCAGGGGGTAAGGCATTTGATTGGTAGCCAGAAGGTCAGCAGTTCGAACCCACCAGGCACTCTACAGAAGGAAAATGAAGCAATCTACTTCCATGAAGATTTACAGCCTTGGAAACAAAGTAGGGGTCACTATGAGTCAGAATCAACCTGGTAGCAGCGAGTTTGGTTTGGGTTTTGGTATGCAGATATCAGGAAACCTGGTGATGCAGTGGTTGAATTCTCAGCTGCTAACCGTAGAATCTGCTCCTGTAAAAATTACAGCCAAGACAACTCTTTTGGGGACAGTTCTACTCTGTCACATGGGGTCACTATAAGTTGAAATTCAACTTGACCCAACTAGCAAAAACAGCAATTTGCATACATCATTGCTACTGCCTTCATTTGAGACATTTAGTAGAGTAAACGAGGCATATGTTCAGGTTAGTCTCTGAGTGGTGCAAAGGGTTAATGATCTGGGCTGCTAACAGAAAGGTTGGAGAGTTGAGTCTACCTCAAGGTGCCTCAGAACAAAGGTCTGGTGATCTACTCCCAAAAAATCAATCAGTTTGTCTCTATTTCCTGCAGCAATAGAGAGAAGAAGAATCAGGAGTAGGAATAAGAAATGGGATGTGTGGCTAATTGCCTCCATGAACAACTACCTCCTTTGTTATGAGACCAGAAGAACTGGATGGTGCCTGGCTACCATTAGTAAACATTTATTCTGTAGAAGAATCTTGATCAAAAGGGAGAAGATGCAAAACAGAATTTTAAATTCTCAAGGACACCAGATTTTGTGAAGCCAGGGTGACTAGATGCTATTGCATGAGATAATCCTTAAACCTTAAACCAAATACAACCCCCCAAAGTCTTCTTAAAATCAAACGTTGTTGTTGTTGTTATGCGCCATCAAGTCGGACCTGACTCATAGCGACCCCTCCTTAGGTTTCCAAGGCAGTATCGCTACAGAAGTAGATTGCCCCATCTTCCTTCTGAGGAGTGGCTGGTGGGTTTGAACCGGCAGCCTTCTGGTTAGCAGTCAAGTGCTTTAGGCACTATGCTACCAGAGCTCCTAAAGCAAATATTAGTTTAGCTTAACTAGTAAAGAATGTTTGCCTTGAGTGCTATGCTCCCTTAAAAACTGTCTATCTGGGATCAAAGTGACAACAGCAACTCGAATGATTAGGTAGGAACCTTAGGGGGCAGTAAGTTTATATTAATGGAGGAGGAACAACTCAGAAAAGGAGTGTGAAATGGTTGCACAACTCAAAGAATGTGATCAATGGCACTGAATTGTACAGGGAGAAATTGTTGAATTTGTGTATGCTTTGTGTGTATATTCTCAACAACACCAAAATATTTAAAAAAAAAAGAAGAAGAAGAAGAAAAAGAAAGCAATCCTACAAAGCACAGCTCTGCTCTGACACACGTAGGCCTACCATGAATCAGGACCAACCCTACCCCAACCGGTTTTGGTTTTATCTGCTGATTACAGTTCCTAAGAGGTAGACTTCGTGACAGAATGATGCAACCCAAAGGCACTTTTGAACGGTTTGGTTTCATCACAATTACCTAATACCGGCCTGAAATTCATCTTATTTTAAAATAAAAATCTCAGTGTATAAATAAAACCTTCAAAAAATAAAACTAAAACAGAACTTAAATCTTCAAATGTATCTTGTCCTTCAATCTATTTCATTACAGTCTTCCCGTAATACTGTTAATGCTAAAACTCATTTCGGAAACATCAACATTGAAATTGGCTCAAAACAAGTATTATAAGCCCATGAGGGAAAGTATTCATATTAGTCTATGGTCTTTCTCAATTCTGATCCCCAAACACAATTCCCTGGTGGGATCACCTAACTTGATTGGAAAACTTGTTTCCAAATAACAATTTTGCTTGTTCCAAAAATCAAATCCATTGTGCAAAGGTCAGGGATTTTCTCAGGCAACAGACATTCAAAAGAACATGCCACAAAGTCTGCAGGCACCTCCCAAAGGGAATTCAAAAAGGTGTTCTGAGCCTCAGTAGCAACATTAAATGAGTGTATGGCTCCCCAAGGCACTACTCCACAGGGCACCATATTGCATTTAAATGTATAAATTCTGATTTTTCAAAAATCATACATATTACTTTTTAGTCACATCTTGTATTCTTTTACTGAATGTGGGGTGGGGAGAGAAACAAAACAAGGTTGGCATATTCCTACAACAAATCAAAGAAAATGCCCAGTTCTTTTTTATGCTCTTGGTGGTGGTGATGTCTGTATATCCCTGTGACTTCTAAGATCTTCAAGACCCTCTGTTCTTAATAAGGAGAGAGACATGTCTGAGAAGCAGTAGGTATGTGACTGTAATTACCACTCTCAGACAAAATCTGGAATCAGTGTGTGTTTCTTATTTCCTGGGCAGCCAGGGATGAGCCCTAAAATGGTGTCTGTCTTAGGACATCAAAGAACATTGGCATAGTTGAAAGGCAATTTCGGTATTCATATTTCTTGGGAAGGCAGAGTTGTGAGGTACAGAGGTTTCCCAAAAGCCTGGGAATCAGAGTCATCCAGAGAGGAATTTTTCAAAGTGTAGAGAGGTGGGCTTACCCCCTCCCTTGCTGAATCTTTATAATTGAGATGAGGGGAAGGAATTTGGTGTTATTTTAAAGTCCCTAGCACCCAGCTTTTCATAAAAACTTCCAGTAATATATCAGGCAGTAGTCCACTGCTCTTTATAAGGTTTTCAATGGCCAATTTTTTCAGAAGACAATGGCCCGGTCCTCTTACCCCGTCTGTCTTAGTCTGGAAGCTGCACTGAAACAGGTCCCCCATTGGTGACCAGGCTAGTTTTGAAATGTCCAGACATTGTCTCATGTACTTTGGTCATGTGGTCAGAAAGGACCAGTCCCTGGAGAAGAATTTCATCCTTGGTAAAGTGGAGAGTCAAAGAAAGAAGGGAAGGCTCTCAACAAAATCGATCAACACAGTGACGGCAATGATGGGCTCAAGCATAGCAGAGGTGGGGAGCATGATGCAAGGCTGGGCAGTGTTTCATTCTGTTCTATGTGGGGTCGTTATGACTTGGAATTGACTTGATGGCACCTAACAACAAAGCACTTGGCCACTAACCAAATGGTCAATGATTTGAACCCACCAGCATCCCCACGGGAGAAAAGATGTGGTGATCTGTTCCCATAAAGGTGACGACGTAGAAAACACCATGGGAATGTTCTACTCTGTCCTATAAGATCCCTAGGAACTAGAATCTATTTGACAGCACCCGGTGACAACATTAGTGAGACTATGGGAGCAGTGATGGATCAGTGGGAGAATTATTGACTTCCATGTAGGAGACCTGACTTTTGACTCTTGGCCAAGACACCTTATGCACAGACACCACTATCTGTCACTGGATGTTGGCATGTTGCTATGAAGTTGAACAGGTTTTAATGGAGCTTCCAGACTAAGACAATCTAGAAAGAAATTCCTGTCAATCTACTTCCAAAACTCAGCCGATGAAACTCCATGGATTATACTGGGCCAGTCTGCAACCAATCATAAGGAAGGTACAGGACCAGAAACTTTTTGGTCCATTGTACAGAGAATCACCAGCTTGACAGCAACTAACAACAACAGCAACATCAGTGAGTCTAACACAATCAGTCCTCAAGCAAGTGTTTGAGACCTTACAAAGCATAGTGAAAATAGTCTGTATCACAGAGACCTCAATTATCATTCTAGTGTCACTGTTTGTTAGCTATGTGACTCTTCACAAGTTACTGAACCTCTCTGAACCTCAGAGCCCTCATTTCTAAAATTAGAGTCTACATGGCTCCATAATGTTGTGTTGTTGCTGTTAGGTGCCATTGAATCAGCTACGACTCATACTGACCCTATGTATAATAGAACAAAACACTGCCCAATCCTGAGTCATCCTCACAATCATTGCTTTGCATGACCCCATCGTTGTAGGCACTGTGTCAATCCATCTCATTGAGGGTCTTCCCCATTTTTTTCTATGATCCTCCACAATACCAAGCATGATATCTTTCTCCAGAGACTGGTCCCTTCTGACAACATGACCAAAGTAGGTGAAGCGCGGTCTGGCCATTCTCCCTTCCAAGAAGTATTCCAGCTGGACTTGTTCCAGGACAGATTTTTCCATTCTTCTGGCAGGCCATGGTATTTTCACTGTTCTTTGCCAACCTCACAATTCAAAGGCATCTACTCTTCCTCCATGTTCCTTATTCATCGTCCAGGTTTCACATGCATGTGAAGTTACTGAAAATGCCATGGCTTGGGTCTGGTGCACCTTAGTATTCAGAGTGATATGTTGGCTTCGTAACACTTTAAAGAGGTCTTTGGCAGCAGATTTTCCCAGTGCAATACAGTATCTTATTTCTTTGCTGGTGCTTCCATGGGTATGTTGTTAGCATTTAATAAACTATATCTGAAATATATCTGGTGCACAGTAGGCTCTCAATAGATTTTCTGTCTTCTTCTTTATAACACTGTTCCTCTCCCCCAGACAGTAGGCCAGCAAAAGCTATTAAAATTGTATAGATACAGTCAGGACCATTGATTGGGAAAGAAGGCAGGGTGGAATTTTCTCCTGAAAATAGTCTCTATATGAAGAAGAACCTCAAAAAAGACAGCATACCACAGCAGCACAGAAGACTCTGAGCCAGTGTCCTCCAGACACCTTCGGCAGAGCATGGCCTAGGAACCTGCATATGGAAGAAAAGTTATGGCCTCAGAAAAGGAAACTAAAACAAAATGCAATCCAGTAGATACATGAGAGAAAACCATGGTAATTAAATACATTTAAATGATGTTGTTGCTGTTGTTGGCTGCCAAGGAGTCTGAGCCGATGCATGTAACCTTATGCACAACTGAATGAAATGCTGCATTCCGAGAAACAGTGGGTAGGTGTCTTTCCCATGTTCAGCTACATATCAGATGGGTGTGATTCATAGGGGTTTTATTGGCTGATTTTAGGAAGCAGGTCACCAGTGCTTGTTTGTCTGTCTGACTCTAGAAGCTCCACTGAAACCTGTTCAGTGTCACAGCAACATGCGAGCCTCCACTGACATAGGGATGTTGGCTGGGCATGAGGTATGTCAACCGGGAATTGAACCTGGGTCTCCCACATGAAGTCAAGACTTCTACTAGTGAAACTCCTAAGAACTGCTAAGTCTTCCCCGAAGGGATTCTAGAGCAACCTTGATGCCACCACCCACTGCCATCGAGTCGATTCCAACTCATAGCACCTCCATGGGTTTTGGAAACCCTTGGAAGGGGTAATTCTTTACTAAAGTAGACAGCCCCATTGTCCATCTGTGGAGTGGCTAATGGCTTTGAACCACCAACCTTCTGGTTCGTGGTCAAATGTCTTAGGCACTATGCTGCCGGAGCTCCTTTATCCTTTAGGAGAGAGGCTGAAATGAGATTGTATGCTCTATGTGGAGAACTACTCAAATGTGTTTACCCTGTCTAGATAGAAACTGTTGAGAAGAAAGCAGATGGACAAACCCAAAAAGAGACAAGGAAAGGAAGCTTAAATTAACAGGGGGAGTTCAGTTTCAGAATGATTTTCATGCATGAAGAAGGAGCTAAACCTAGAGTTTCTCAGGACCCACTGAAATTTCTTTCCTTCATTTATTTATTCATTCATTGAAGAAGTATTTACTGAGTGTCAACAATTCACTGAGACAACTGCTGTGTATACATATTCTGGACCCACTGTGTGTGTTTAAGATGGTGTAATAGTGTCTATTTGCCTTTTCTAAAAAGACCCAAGAGGTCCCTGAACGGTGCATATGGTTAAGACACTCTGCTGCTGCAAACCAAAAATTTCAAGGTTTGACTCCATGCACAGGTGTCTCAGAAGAAACATCTGTTATCTATTTCTGAAAAACCGAGCACTGAAATTCTATGGAGGACAATTCTACTCTGACACAGATGGGGTCAGTAAGTTGGAACCATGGGCTTCCTTGTACTTCCTTATTAATCTGTAGTGAACAACTTCAGATGTGCTGAAAAACATATGAAACTGTTCCCTACAGATTAGTAAGTAAGCACAAGGAAGCTCATGTTTACCTCGCTTACTGGATACC
>NW_006921998.1:357043-361506 GCF_000298275.1 Orycteropus afer afer
CTCACTAACAGTTTGAGCTCAACTGCTAACCTAAGGATTGATGATTTGAACTCACCCAGTTGTCCCATGGAAGAAAAGGCCTGGAAATCTGCATTTTTTAAGATTAGAGTCAAACAAATCCTACTGTCCTGCAAATCCTATTGTTCAGTTCTACTCTATAATTTATAGGGGTACCATGAGTCAATATCAATTTGAAAGCAATTAACAACAACAGAAACAACAGTTGATTATTAATATTCAGGAAATCTCCTCCTTCATTATTTGTGGAAGTTCTGGAGAGTTTGCAATATGCACAAGCAGAGAGTAGACATCCTGCGACGACAGTCTTTGGGTAGAAGGGACATAGAAGTCTGAGAACAAAGGTGCTTGGAGAATTACATGCTTTAAATGTTTCTTACTGAAATGCCCAGTTACTAGCATCTTTTAGTTTCCTAAGGGAAAATGCCCATAACGGCAAGATGAGATTACATATATTCTGACTCATAATTATCGCTCAATTTTGTAGAAAAAGATGGTTATTTTTAAAGAACACATTTTATAGTACAGAACAATTTTTGGCAAACAAAAGAGACAGCCTAATTACATCCAGACACACTGGTAATCCCTCATGATATCCTAAAACAAAACTCAATCCACTGCTATCAAGTCAATTCTGACTCATAGCAACCCTCTAGGACAGAGTAGAACTACCCCACAGGGTTTCCAAAGTTGAAAATCTTTACAGAAGCAGACTGCCTCATCTTTCTCCTGCAAAGCAATTGGTGGGTTTGAACAGCCACCCTTTGGTAAGCAGTCAAATACTTTAACCACAGTGCTCTTCATAATATAGCTCCCCAAAATTATTTACCACATTCAACAAATGGAACAATGACTAGAAACCCAAATCGGGAATACCAAAGGGCAGGGGAGTGATGGAGGGGAAGTTTGGTAGCAAACTTTGAGGCATAAATGCAATTACAAGGTAATTTCCATAACATAACAGATCATTGGCTGTCATTTTTTTTTTTTTTTTTTAAGGTAGCATAATCAACCTTTTTCCCTCTATTCCTCTTCTGCCTACGGGCCTCGATTTTGAACAGTATGAACAGTATCGCTTGGTGGAAACATTTTGGCAGCTACCATATATTGAATGTTTAAATAGGTTTTTCATCAGCCCAGACAGGGGGGACATTTTATTCAAACTAGGAGCAGGCTATGAGATGGAAGACTCATTAGGAACAAAAACAGATGAGCTCCAATTAAGCTAGCTGCTCTCTGGCAAAGCTGGTGTCTCAGAGGGTAACTTTGTTTAACTAAGGTTTACAGAACAAACAAGCATGCTTCAGGTGTCATTATGGAAAAGCAAGTGAAGGAGTGACTCACAACTGGCTTCTCAGTCAAGTTGCTTCTCATTTTCTGTCGCTGGGGAATGTTCGGAATGGGGCCTCCTTTTGGCGCTATTGTTTTCTTTCTGAGATAATTACTAAGGAATGCTCTGGGCCCCATTAAGTTCAGCTCTCTCCACTACACTTCAGAGACTGGTTGCATAATGATGGCGGCACATTTCTTTCCTTTTGAAAGTCGTGGTTCTGGGGGAGAAGTTTGAAATATCCTTTCCCAAGAGCTTCAGTGTACATGGACGGCTGGGACCAGTCCCTGCCAGTCCCTTCTTTTGTGGGTGACTTCTTCCCGTATAAAACTCACTGCTGTCACATCAATTCCAACTCATAGTGACTCTATAGGACAGGGTAGAACTGCCCCATAAGGTTTCCAAGCCTGTGAATCTTTCTGGAAGCAGGCTGCTTCAGCTTTTTCCCATGAAATGGCTGATAAATTATAACCACTACGCTTTTTGTTAGCAGCTGAATGCTTTAACCACTGCACCATCTGCCTTTTATGAAATACCAAAGACCTTCAGGAGAACTGTTTCCCTGATGAGTCATATGGGTTCTCAGTGCTTGTTATGGACTGAGTTGTGCCCTCTCAAAACTGGTGTTGAAGTCTTAACTCCTGTACGGAATATAACCCTGTATGGAAACAAGGGGAGCTCTGGTAGCATAGTGCCTAAGGCATTTGACTGCTAACCAGAAGTCTGGCAGTTCAAATCCACCAGCCACTCCTCAGAAGGAAGGTTGGGCAATCTACTTCCTTTGTGATACTGCCTAGGAAACCCAAGGAGAGGTCGCTATAAGTATGGTCTGACTGGATGGCACATAACAACAACATGGAAAAAAGAGCCTTCTTTTTTATGTTAATGAAGCCATGCTATAAAAATTACTATGGTGGGTCCTAAATTTAATCACTTCTAAGTGCTGTCTTATTTAAAACAATATATAGATAGAGAGAGAGAGAGATTGAGAGAGACAGGAGGGAAGAAAGACACTACATGTAAAGAAACAGCAAGAATTGCCAGCAGACGTCAGAAGCTAGGAATGAGGCCCACAGAAGAAGTCACACCCCAGAGATGCCAGTTTGGACTTTCAGCCTTCAGAACTATGAGAAAGGAAATGTCTTTTCTTTAAAGCCACCCACTTTTGTGTGTGTGTATGTTTGTGTGTGTGTGTTTAATGATAATCCAAACCCACTGCCATCATGTTGATTCCAACTCATAGCAACCACATAGAGTTTCATAGGCTATAAATATTTATGGAAGCAGACTGTTTCGTCTTTCTCCCACAGAGTAGCTTGTGGGTTCAAAGCCACCTTTTGGTTAACAGCAGAATGCTTTAGACACATCACCACTAGAGCTCCTTTGGTAATGATAAACTTGATTCTCATTGGGTTTCCCAGCCAGTAAATCTATAGGGAAGTAGATTGCCCCATCTTCCTTCCATGGAACAGTTGGTAGGTTTGAATGGCCAACTTTCTGGTTAGCAGTCAAAGGTCTTAGGCACTATACCACCAGTGCTATGTAATTAAGATAGGACTTTCTCAGCACTGATTGTTCTCTAGATCACTAGATCCAAATGGAGAGCTTTGCAAACCCCAAAGCTGAAAGGTCACTCCCAGATACTGATTTAATTTTTCCGTAGTGGCTGAGATATTTTATTTATTATAACTTCGCCTAGTGACTCTAATGGGCAGCCAGGACTCAGTTGTACCACCCACCTCATATATTAAGAGAATATGGAAAGCCTGACAAGCACTGCCAGGAAGTTCACTTGAGTTGTCCTGAAAAATGGGGAGAAGAATTTGTTGTGAAACCCTGCCAAGCCACATCCTTTCCATCTGCTGCATTTTATTGAGACCATCCTTTTATCATTCCCCATTATGAACTCTAGGTTACTTGGCAATGACAATATACCTGAACATGCCTCAGTTTCACCATTACATGGGCTTCTCTCTCACAGGCAGGTTTGCACAGCACATTCTCACCCACTCCCAGCCCCATGCCCCAGGAAAAATCTTCCTTTCCTTCAAGACCAATTCAACTCTCACCTCCTTCACTAACCCACTCATTCAACTCAAAACAAACTTCCACTCTTCCATGCTCCTGTAGTCTTTAACATATCTCTGTCACAAATCTTGATATGCGATAACCATACTTGTTTGACATGTTTATTTTCCTCATTAGAAGAGGATCATTGAAGAGAGACACTTAGGGTTCTTCATGAGAAGGAGAAGTATCTGATTTGAAAATTGGTCAAGAATAAGATTCTTCTTAGTGTCTTTACAACTTCTTAGGGTCTTCCTTTACCTGGTATCCACCGTAGGGTCTTCCTTTACCTGGTATCCACAGGTAGGAAGAAACTCAAATATTACCTTCTGGAAGATGCCTGCAAGGAGCAACTTCCATGTCTGTTTCTATCACTTCACTCTATTTAATTCTCATTGCAGAATTTGAGGAGTATCAAAATTTATTTTACTTGTTTACTTATTTAGTAGGGAGCTCTGGTAGCATAGTACCTAAGGCACTTGACTTTTAACCAGAAGGCTGGCAGTTCAAACCCACTAGCCACTCCTCAGAAGGAAGATGGGGCAATCTACTTCTGTAGTGATACTGCCAAGGAAGTGTCATTATGAGTCGGGTCCTTCTCAACAGCACATAACAACAATAACTTATTTATTACCCATCTCCCTCCACTAGAATGCACATATTTTGAGGGCAGATGCCTCCTCTGTCACACCAACCCCTGTCCAACCATGACCTAAAATAGTGCCTGCATAAACATGGGAGATGATGGATAATGACTTGTTCTTGATCAACTTTCAAATCCAACTGTTGTTGTTGTTGTTAGAAGTCACTGGTTGCTTCTCCACATGGAGACTCCTTGCACAATGGAATGAAATGTGGCCGATTCTGAACCATCCTCATGATTGACTCCAGATCTTACTGTTGTGATCAATAGGGTTTTCACTGGTTGATTTTCAGAAGTAGATCACCAGGCCTTTCTTTCTCATCCATCTTAGTCCGGTAGCTCTGCTGAAACCTGTTCAGCAGCATGAGAACCCCCAAACTACCACTCACAAATGTTGGTGGCTGA
>NW_006921998.1:362986-367595 GCF_000298275.1 Orycteropus afer afer
CTATTTTCCTCTATTTTAGCTTCCTTTTTTCTTCTGGCTCTTCAATCTTCTCATATGCTGTGCTTAAATCATTCAATTCCAACATCCTCCCACCTTAGAATAAACTTCTCTTTAATCTGCATCCAAAATCCCTATGCAAGTGAGTTTCCATTCTCAGAGATTTTCTGAAATAACGATACCTATACTGCAAGTTTGATGGACTACCTTAAGTCTCCATTTTCATGGGCACTTAAAAGAAACATGAAAAAGTCTTTAAAAATTTGGTTTTCTTAAAGGCTTTCCCTGTCCCTTTCAAAATGATCTTTTCTCCCTACCTAGCACTTGCTGTAGGCTGCTTCTTCTTAATGTTCCCAGGGCTCAATCCTTGACCATGTTGCATGCTTGTTTGAGCAGTCTGATACATTACAATGGTTTGACCATGGCCTCTGTGTTGAGTGACTCTCCAGGATAATGCTACAGTAATGGCCCAGGGAAACAGAAAGCTTGAGCTCAGTGCTAGGTTCGATATTGCCATATGGCCAAATCTATTCCTCCTCCTTCTCCCTATCTCAATATGTGACCACCGTCACTACTCATCTCATTCCCTAAGCTAGAAACATGGGCTTTGCGTTAATACCCTTCTACATTCTCATTTAATTAGTCACTGAGTCCTGGTTGCTGTACAGAGTTTGCCTTCTTTTGCCTGGAATATTATAAAAACCAGCTGGCCTCATTACCTTTAATCTTGGATGCAGTAACACTCACCTTTGCCCACTCCTTAAATCATGCTCTACAGTCCACTCTGTCACCATGCGGAGCTAAGATACAAATCTGACCATGCCATCCTCCTACATAAAATTCTTTAGTAGCTCCCAATACATTCCAAACACCTTTGAATGACACAGGCAGCCCTCCATGACCTGGCCCCTCCATTTCTCTTTAACCTCATTTCCAAGTGCTTCCTAATTTGTACTTTTTAATATTCAGTATTATGGAACTTCTGATAGTTTCCTAAACACATTATATGGTTCCATAACCCTTATTTTTGCTTTAGCTTAAATAACCCTTGCTTTTCATTTAAGGAAGGAGGTCTGGTGGCATAGTTATTAAAGCATTCAGCTGCTAACCAAAAGATTGGATATTTGTCCCCACTTTGTCCCCAGTTTCTCTGCAGGAGAAATATGAGGTAGTCTGCTTCCATGAAGATTTACAACCTTGGAAACCATATGGGGCAGTCCTACTCTGTCCTGTAGGGTTGCTATGAGTCACAGTCAACTTGATGGCAGTTGATTTGGTTTTGGTTTGGTCATGTAAGGCACCATATTGTCTTTATAAGCCTTGTTTGAAGATGGATGTATGAGTATGTAGTTGTTCTTGAAAAATGAATATGCAGTTCCAGTTTGACTTACTAAAGTCAGTAATAGCACTGACTCAGATGGATGGTAAGGTAAGGAACATTCTATTTGCCTTCCTACCACTAACCAGCTGTATGACCTTGGACAAATCGCTGGATTTCCCTGCTTCTGAATTTCCTTTTATGTATAATGACCTCTTTCACTGAGTAGTTTTCCAAAGTTCCCTCCAGCTTCCATTTTCTGAGTCTTTTCACTAGGGACAAAACATCTCAGAGTTGTCAATAAGTCAGCAGTTTAGTACAACTACAAACCTTGTTGTTTATTGATCACTTTTAAGTGAAGTGGTTTTTATATGAAATCAATACATGTGTTAAGTGTATTCAAAGTAATTGTTTTGTATGCTTAAAGGAAACAAACTGCCCCTAGAAGTGAGGTCTGCTCAGCCCAGCCTTGTGGACTGTAGTGTGTATGTGTTTCCTTTCATTGATGAATCCTCTAGTTCTGGGAAGAGAGACCTTGGCAGAGGGGAAGGAGCATAGATTTTGAAGTCAGACCTGAAGTCAGATCCTGGCACTGTCAGTTACTGTCTTTCTGACCTTGGGAAAGTTAATAGCCTCTCTACCGCATTGTTTTCTCAGTAATGAAATGGAGATAATTCCTACTTGCTGTTAGCTGCCATTAGTTGGCTCCGACTCATGGTGACCTCATGTACAGCAATGAAACACTGCCTGATCTTGCACGATCTCCATGATTGTTGGTATGTTTGAGTCTGTTGTTGAAGGGAGTGCCTTCCAACCTAGGGATCTTATCTTCCAACACTATGTCAGACAATATTCTATTGTGATCCACAGGAATTTCATGGACTTATTTTAGGAAGTAAATCTCCTGGCCTCTTCCCTACTCTGGTTGCTCTGCTAGAAGCTGCTACAGTAGGTGACCCTGCTGGTATTTGAAATACAGATGGCTTAGCTTCCAGCATCAGAGCAATATACAGGCCACTACCATATGACAAACTGACAGACAGACACTCAAAAAAAATAAAAATAAAAATCACTGCCATTGAGTACATTCCAACTCATAGTGACCCCCATTGGGTTTCTGAGCCAGTAAATCTTTATGGAAGTAGCTTGCTCCATTTTCCTTCCATGGAGCAGCTGGTGGGTTTGAACCACCAACCTTCCGGTTAACAGTCAAGTACCTTAGGCACTATGCCACCAGAGTGACAGACAGGTGGTAGTAATTTCTCCTAGAAGACATTAATAGGTGAAACATACATCAAACTCCCAATAAAATGTATGCCACACATGAAGTACCCAAGTATGAATATGAATATTAATTATTACACTAGGTAAAGAGAGAAGACCAGTAATGACAGCTGTATCTTTCGTAATGTGTGGAGAAATTTATATCAGGTACTGGTAGGGTAGTGGCTAAGGCACTTGACTGCTAACCAGAAGGCTAGTGGTTCTAACCCACCAGCCACTCCTCAGAAGGAAGATGGGGAATCTACTTCCGTAATGATACTGCCTTGGAAACCCAAGGGGGGTCGCTATGAAACGGGTCCAACTCGATGGCACATAACAACAACAACAACAACCCACAAGTTACTTCAATACTAAGTTAAGATGCAATTCAGGGATATTGGTTCAGATAAGGAGCATGGAAGTCAGAGAGAATAAAATATATATCCCAAAATTATTTTCTACCAAGTGATGCTACAGACACTTGAATCCCATTCTTTAATTACGTTTCATTCCTTCCCTTTCACTTATGCTTCTTAAACTTTAGCTTACATCACAATCACCTGGAGAGCTGGTAAGGCACAGCTTGCTGTGTCCATCCCAGAGATTCTGATTTAGTATACTGGGCCCGGGTGAGAACCTAACTGACAGTTTGCACTTTTTAACTAGCTCCTAGGTATTACTGATCTTGCACTTTGAGTAGCTTTCCCATAGACAACGTTGATCACAATTATCTGTGAAGGTTTTCAGCTTTTTAACATCTCCTTCTCAGGAAGTGACAAAGAGAGAAATATGAGACCATGTGCCTTGATGACTTCCCTACCAGGTTTTGTATGGGATACAGCACTGCCATTGAATGGAGTGTGAGCTAGTCTTTCATTCTGGCCTTTTCTCCCTGTATTTTTAGACAATGGACCTTGGAAAACATGTTCCCCAGACTTATTTTATAAAATTACTGTTTGCTTTGGTGGACTTGTTTGCATTCATATTTGGAGCTCGCAAAATGCAGTTTGCAATGTGCAATGTCTGAGAGGAAAAATTGTCTCTGAGATTCATTGTTTACTTCTGTGCAGTAGAAAACCACACTGCTTTTGAACTTCAGTTGTGGGAGAAAATACAACACAACTAGATGTGCTCTGTGAAAAGAAACATGGAGTGAGTTTGAGGGATTGAACAGTGCCACCCATATATCTCCTCTGAGTAGAGGCAAACAAGATTATATGCCCAAAGTTCATTTGTTAAATAGGCAGTTTAGCACTCCCAGCTCATATTTCCATAGAAACAATCATGCTATTTCAGTTACATTATGCATTACAAAGGGTTCTAATGAACTTACCTGGAAACCAAATTACCATTTGTAAAATTATTTCTAAGGAAAAATGCCTTCTTCTTTGTAGCATAAAGGAAAGAATGGTTCAAAGAACAAACATGCAGTGTTTCAAGGGAGCAAGAGGTGTTGTACTGGTCAGATGAAGCTCTATGTCAATGCTATCAGATGCAAGTATGCACTTTAAATCTCTCTGTTTCCTTACCTGCTAAATGGAGATAAAATCTTCCTCATAGAGTCATTGTGGCAGTAAAACAGGATAATATATATGTGGAGACTCTGCTAGCTTTTCTTGAACAGAGTTATTGTTTTAGTTGTTTGGTTCCTTGAGTAGGTTTCCATTCATAGTGGCTCTATAGGACAGAGGAGAACTCCCTAGTAGGTTTTCCTAGGCAGATTGTAGGCTCCAAAATAGCAAGACTGGCTCACTTGTCTGTACTGTATCCCCAGTGCCCACCTCGATGTCTGGCATGTACTGAATATTCCATAATACTTCTTGATTGTCTTGGATCGAATGGACAAGCAGTCAAAACTTCATGCTTATGTCCTGTGGTGGGCATAGCAATGGTTCTTCAAAAATGTCCAATGTTTCATTACTTGGTCACAGCCAGCTACCCAGAGAAACCGAGTAGTTGATCCTGCGGGCTTGGGACCATAGTCGCAGGGGACATCAAGCTCAATTGGCATAACATACTATACAAAACATT
>NW_006921998.1:368245-370478 GCF_000298275.1 Orycteropus afer afer
AATAAATAAATAAATAAATGAGGCAAATCATCTAAAAAAAAAAAGTCCAATGTTGAAATTGTGAATGTGCTACCTGACACAGTAAAAAGTACTTAGGATGTAAGTTAAGGATATTGAAATGGAGACATTATTCTGAGTTATCCAAGTGGGCCTAATGAAATCACAAGGGCCCTTATTAAGAGGGAGGCAGGAAAGTCAGAGAAGAGTTGTGATGATAGACACAGAAACTCGAATGATGTGAATGCTGTCTGGATACCACAATCCAAGGAATGCAGGTGGCTTCTAGAAGCTTTTGGAAAGGGAAGGAAACAGATTCTCTTCTATGGCCTCCAGAAGGAACACAATCCTTCTGACACCTTGATTTTTGCTCAATGAAACTGCAATCAGACCAAACGTGGGTCCCTGCCCAGTGTGCAGTCAGGCCAAAACACCAAGTGATTAAGTTTACACACCGAGTGATTAAGAGGAGAGAAAATTATTTATTGCAAAGTGGCAATGCAAGGAGACAGGGGTCTTTACCCAAATCTGACTCCATGAATCTAAATCAAATTACAGTTTTTGTAAGTTTCAGAAGAAAGGATTATGCATATTCATAAAAATTTCAGGAAATTGGGTGTGAAATAGTTGACAATTGGCTGAAATTTCCTTCACCTCGGTTTAAAGGGCCAGTCATTTTTTAATGCAGTGCACTTGCACACTGGATGAGTCACAGTGGCTTCCTGTCATCAGCTGATTGGGGCTTTGGCAGAGGGGAGAATGTCAGTTCCCAACAACTCTGTTCCTGTTTGTCTGACTGCGCATGTCCGCGGGCCAAGGTTAATTTTCAAGTTGTCTTCTGAGACACATTAACATGCTTATTATCTGTTTCTAGGGGAATAGCATGAAAAGAATGTGCAAATTGACTTCATCCCATTCAGTTCTCAAGGAACTGAGTTATGTTTGCTTATTTGTTTCTAATCAAGGACCTAACTGTCTTAACCAGGGTGGGGGAAGATTTGAGCTTTCCTCCTATTCAGCTCTTAAGAAACTGAGTTATTATGTTTACTTATTTTTCTCCAACCAGGGATGCAGGCTGAACTTTGACTCCACTCGGTTTCAAACTCCATTTTGAACTTGTGACTTCCAGAACTGTAAGGACTGTGTTATGTTAAGACGAGTTTGTGGTAATTCATTATAGCAGCAATGGGAAATTAGCATGTGTACCATGACTTTTCGGAAGGAAAGCTGGGCAATCTCCTCCTATAGTGATATTGCCTCAGAAACTTAAGGAGGGGCCACTGTGAGTTGGGTCCAACTTGACAACACATAACAACAACAACAATGACTTTATAATTTCTTCAGAAGAAAGTGCACTCTTGCTGCAAAATTGAGTCCTAGCACACTTTGGGTACTTTTTGCAAAGAGCTATTGTATCTATTCAGATGCATTCTCCCAACTCCACCCCCTGTAGCTGATAAACAGATGGGATCTCCTTCATTTCTCAGACATAATATTGAAATAAGTAAGAGATGTGAATCAAAATCACAGACCTCTGCTTTTTCAGATTTGAAGACCTTATCCATTTAACCACCTCAAAATAATGCAAAAGTAAAATCTATCTGTCTTACAGTAGTTTTTTTTTTCCTCATAAGTAATCAATAGTATAGCTATAGGCCTTTGTTGTTCTTAGGTTGTTTTGTGTCATTGTATTGGTTCCAATTCATAGCAACGTTAGGTCCAACAGAACAAAATGCAGCCCAGTTCTGCACCATCCTCACAATTACTGTGCTTGAGCCCATTGATGCAGTAACTATGGCAATCCCTTTCCTTAGGGATATTCCTCTTTTTTGCTGACCCTCCACTTTACCAAGCATGATGTCCCTCTCCAGGGATAGGTCTCACTTGATAACATGTCCAAAGTAAGCAAGACAAAGTTTTGCCATCTTAACGAACATTCAGGCGGTACTTCAAGACAGATTTGTTCATTCTTCAGGCAGTATGAGCTTTATCCAATATTATTTGCCTACATCATAGGCCTTTACTGTAGATTATATGTCATAGTGAAAAATCCCTTTAATAATTCTCTTTCCCTTTCCACTCCTACATTTCAGTCCTCAGCACATATACAACATAGCACATGTAATCAAGTTGTAAATATCCTCTCTGTACATACATACACATAAACACATTTACACTTCAATCAGCCCATAGCCAATTGCTACTGGGACTATTCTTAAACTTGGAGAATGATAGG
>NW_006921998.1:397149-413467 GCF_000298275.1 Orycteropus afer afer
AAGAGACTGTTGAAAAATACTTTCTGAAATTTTCTGAGTGATCAAAAGGAAAAGGCATAAATTTGGGAGCCAGACAAAACAACCTTTGATTTCTGGGTCTCTTTTTTCAACTATAACATGGGGTTAGGTAGGATTAAAAGAGACATTTACATTTGACCTGACCTAATTAATATCTGTAATTTTTTAAATTTTTTACTTTTTACTTCCTATAACTATAGGTTGCCAGGAATTTCAGAGACTGGTTACTTGAAAAATTCCCTTCTTATTAACTACTGAGATCTGTTTCCCTTCTGCTGATTTATTGACACAATGACATAAAATCTTTGGAAGGCTGGGTGGTTGGACATATAGATAAAGAGATATGTCACATGAGCATATTATCTAAAATGAAGAGCACTTCATTGTAAGGGCCAACCTGGTGGCCTGAGTGCATTCTGAGTACCCAGAGGAGAAAAAAAAAAAAAAAAAAATCCCTGTGTACTCGGGTCATAGCAGTCATCAGGGCAAAGGGGTAGGTACTAGACCTGGGCATAGGGAAGAAGTGATAGGACCAGGGAAGATCAAAGTCATTTCATCCCTGGAGACCCAGTGGAACCTCTGAAGAATTAGCAGTTTCGTCATAATCCTACAGCTACCCTAGGTACCACATGCTGAGCAGGAGTCCCAGAGACAGCACTCAGCTCTTCACACAACCTGCCCAAACTCACTGTCATCAAGTCAATTCTGACTCATAGCAATCCTGTTGGACAGACCAGAACTGCCCCATAGGGTTTCCAAGGGTGTAAATCTTTACAGAAGACACCTCAACTTTCTCCCACGGAATGGCTGGTGAGTTCAAAGTGCCAATCTTTTGAGTAACCAGTGGTTACTTTTAACCAGTGCATCACCAGAATTCCTCAGCTCTCCACAGTCCTAGTTAATTCTCACATCAGCCATGAAAATAGACAGTCCCATTCACATTTTAAACCAAGAAAACAGAGACTCAGAAGTGGAGAGGTTTTGCCATGGTCACACAGCCAGTAAGCGACACAAACAGGATTTTATCCAGATTTATCTACCCTTGGGCAGTGCAAACAGTCAAGCATTCAGCTGCTAAGTGAAAGATGATTGGTTCACGTGTAGCCACAGGTTCCTTGGAAGAAAGTCCTGGTGATCTACTTTCAAAAAATCAGCCCTCCAAACCCCATGGAGCACACAGTTCCGTTCTGACACACATGGAGCTGCCATGAGTTGGAATCAACTGGATACAAATGGTGTTTTTTATCTCCTTCAAAGCTTATGTATGATGTAATATTTTGAATGACAACAAAAACTACCATTATTGATGGCTACCACGTCTATAATGTTTCTTAATAGTCACCATACCAACTCTTTTCCAGATGGAATTGACACTTTCCTCCTCTGCCTTCCCACTGTACCGCGTAAAGACAACCATTCAAGTGCTGGTGTATTTTATTGGTGTCGTTCAATTTCATGCCTGCCTCTTTTATTAAACTGTAAACCCCTGAAGAGTAGAGCTGGGCATTTGTGCCCGACTCGACGGCAAACAACATCAACATTGTTCATGAATCACACAAAACTCATAGTAACAACTTAATAAATGTTAATGAGAGTGAATAAACAAATGAATGAATGCTTATTGCCTACCAGGCCCTGTGCCCATGGCTTTGACAAGAGAATGAGCCTATTTATACTTCAGTCCCCTCACCTATCCAGTTAGCATGCTCTTAGTACCTCCCACAGAAGCCTTGTCAATAAATCACTGTATTATTGGCTAGCACATAGCAAATGCTCAGTAAATGTTAGCTATTATTATGACCAGATTTAATTCCTGCAACTTTGCTTTAAATGAAGAGCTTGCAGTGCAATATTATAATCCCTTTTTCACAGAATAGGAGCTGTTTTCAGAGAGATTAAGTACCTTGCAGAAGATCACACAGCAAGGAAGTAGCAGAGCCTGGATATGACCCCAAGGGACTGAGATTGTTTTCAATAGCCCTTATGTTTCATAGTGAGTCTCAAGTGCTTCAAACCCTTTCACATCCAGAGTGGCAGTGAATTCTCTTTAGCACCATTGTGGGGTGGCTTGGTGAGGTGGACATACCTGACACAGTATTTAACCCAGTACAGTCTTGACATAGCCTCAGCTGCACTGCATGGTTGGGGAATGCCGGACAGGGTGTCTGGGCCAGAAAGTCCCATGCCTCCCTGATGACAAGAATCACCTGGGCTTTTGTTTACAGCACAAACTCCTAGATCTTCTGAATCAGACTCCACAAGCAAGTGTTTTCAACAAGTACCCTGGGGGCGGGGGTGGTTATCATCAGGGAAGTTTGTGGAACTCTGAGGGTGTCTGAAGCCAGACCTTAAAGGCTGATGGTGGTCCCCACGCTACAGGAGGCAGTTAGTAAACATCAGTGCTCTTTCCTTGACTCACCTTCCACTCATGTTTGAAAACATAAGGACTAAATCAATCTCCCTCATAAAGCTCCCTATGAAAGCCCTAGTGGCAGCGGGGGAGGTTTGGCTGCGAAGGCTGACAAAGCCACTGAATCACGGAGCTTTTGCTCACTCACTTTTCTTCTTACAAAAGCTGCCCATGACCGTTCCACATGGGGCTCTCTGTAGGCACCAGGCACCAGAACTGCTATTTGCTAACATCCAGAGAGGGAGCTGAGCTGCCGCCCAGACTCAGCTCTGGGCGGGGAGAGCAGCTGCTGTAGCAAAAAGGGGCCATTCAAAGCTTTCCAGGCAGCAACCTGGAGCGCGGACAGCCCTGCCCAGCCTCAGCGTCAGCGCGCGGAGCGCCGCCGGCTCTCCAGGGCAAGTTTCCTGGGAGTGCCCCCTCCTTCCACGGACGCAGCCCAAGTCTCCACTTCTCCAACAACTGTTTCCCTCGCAGCTCTGAAGTCCAAGTACTCGCCCGCTGCATCGCTGAGTGCAGAAGCTGGTGGGCTGTGGTTGGAGGGGGGAGGGAGCGCCCCACCAGGCAAATGCCAGGACCAGCATGAGAGGTTGGACTTTAGCGGAGGTCCATCCTCACCCCAGGGGCCCGCCTGCTTTGCACCGTGCATCTGCTAGCAGCTGTTCACTTTGCCCCCTTGCAAGTCTTTGTTCCAAGCCAGACGTTGCTCCGATTGGATTCTCTCATTAACTCCCTCCGCTCCAAAGGGGTCTGGAGGCTGGGATGCCCTGGCGGCTTGGAGGATGTTGACTCTAGAGTGGGAGTCGGAAGGACTTCAAACAGTGGGTATTGTTGTGATTATATGTGCATCTCTGAAGCTGCTTCATTTGCTGGGACTGATTGATTTTTCAGAAGGTAAAGTGGTCGCTTCCAGTCAGTGCCTTGGTTCAGGGCTGGTTCAGAACTGGATACATAAGCTGCTGAAGTTGAGGAGGTTTTTAATACCCCAAGTAAAAGTTTTAAAATATGCATGCTTGACATAGAGCAGCCTAGCAACTGGACACTTCCTTTCTGTTAGATATTTGACATGGGGGCGGAAAGGGGTATTTGTACCATCAGCTTTCTATTTGAAACCCATTTGAGTTCACAGTGAGTTTTGTGGGTTAAATACATTTCCAATTAGGACTCTACTATGAGGCGATAGGAGGAGCCCTGGTGGAGCAGTGATTAAGTGCCCTACTGCTAACCAAAAGGTCAGCTGCTCAAACCCACCAGTGGTGCTATGGGAGAAAGATGTGGCAGTCTGCTTCCCTAAAGATTTACTGCCTTGGAAACACTATGGGGAAGTTCCACTCTGTCCTGTAGGGTCACTTGGAGTCTGAAGCGACTTGTGGGCAACAGGTTTGGTTTGGTATGGGTGATAATACAGGCTGTGATGTTATCTACCAAGCCATAATGTCATTAGTCATTCCGACCTCGGAAGAAGTACCCCGATTTGTAAGGAAAATGTCTGTGTGTGCCTCAGGAGTTAGGAGGTGTGGGGGTGGATCTGTGTTGTTGATTATAATATAAAATGGGTAAGCTTTTGGTTTAAAATTGATTTAATGGGTGCTTAGCAAAAATGTGCTGTGAACACTTAATTTGCAGAAGTGTTTCATTTACATTCCCCGAAGAGCCACATTGCTCATCTGTCTCCCGAGTGGGAACCCATATACTCAGGATAACCTTGCTGCTAAAAATAAATATTTGAGCCATCTAGTGTAAATTTTACTTTTGCTACCCCAAATCAAGTTTAATATTCAAAGATTTAAGAATGAAAACAAGTTGATTAACTTTGCTCTAAAATTATATATATATATATATACACACACACACACACACAAACACACATACATATGTAGACATATACATATATAAACATACATACACACACATATATTTACATGGAATTATGCTTCTACAGCATTAGCATACTTTAAACCTTAAATAACGTACTTGAAGCCTTAATCATTTGATGTCAATTCTGTATTCAAACTCTTCATTCTTCTCAAGTAAAGGAACAGAATTCTTGAGACATTGGCTAATATTCCTTCCAGAAAGCATATGATTGCTTAATGCAGAGTTATGAATAGCCACTTCTTGCAGTGCATATAATGTGGCGAGGGAGAATATTTAAACCTACCTGTGATTTTGTAATCTTTGTAACTTCAGGAGCTAAGATCTGGTAGCTGAGATGACATCATTCCAAAGTACATCCAGTGTTCAGGTTATTTCCATCAATAATAGTCAATGTATCTTTAGATAGTCCTTTTTTTCTACAAAGTGTATTACAATCCAAACATTCAGACCAGAACATAAATCAATTCTTACCAAATTCTCATATCTTCTTCTCAGCACACTCTGTCTATGACAAGTTCTGCTAGGCACACATGTAAATATCGTACCAGGATTAGATAAACCTCAGAAATCAGTTTCTTTCTTTTCTCACATTACACAGTCATTTCCCTAAGCCCTGGAAGGAAAACAATGCATATGCAATCTTCTTCATGTGTCACACAATTTATCATTCTTTTCAGATTTCTGCCTCAGTGCACTGATGTCGGTGTCTTAATAAAATGCAAACACTTTATACAATAGAAATAATTTGCTTCTGTTTCAATTTGTCATTGTATTACCTGAAAGTTGGGCAATCTACTTCTGTAGTGATACGGCCTTGGTAAGCCAAGGAGGGGTTGCTATGATTCGGACCTGACTTGACAACAGTGAGTTTGACTTTTTGGACTTAATCAAACCATTACCTCAAATTCAGCATGCTATCTTCAAAGTGGCTTTGCTTCAGAACTAGGTGAAGCAATCTCCAAGGGAGAATCCCCATGTAGACATTTGAGGAAGCCCACTTTCTCAGTGGTACGAGATAGCGTAGAGTTCTTTTACTGCCAATTTGATAATGTAGAAATTTAAAGTCAAAAGTCCAAATTCAAGACACTTGCTTTTACTTTTTAAGATGTATTTCATGTCACATAAAGTGCAAGGTGTTCAGATTAAAAAAAAAAAAAAAAAGAGTTTCTAGCAATATGAAAAGTAGCATTGTAGATTTCACTCTTCCCAAATAGAATCACAGAATTTTGTGCTAGCCCAAAGCAACTTCCATATCCGTAGCCTTATCTTCATCTATATACATGTTGTTGTTTTTATTGGGCTATCTGAAGGACTGTCTAAAGACACATTGTTGTTGTTGTTGTATATTTGTACATAGATGTACCTATATATTTATATATTTAGGTACTCTGGTGGTGCAGTGGTTAAGGCATTGGACTGATAACCAAAAGGTGGGTAGTTCAGACCCACCAGCTGCTCTGTGGAAGAAAGATGAGGCACTCTGCTCCTGTAAAGATGTACAGCCTTGGAAACATTATGAGGGAGATCTACTCTGTCCTATCGGGTAAGTTGAAATTGGCTTAATGGCAGTGAGTTTGGTCAGACAGATAGATAAATGTTACACAAAATAGCCAGTAAGCTTGGCAAACTTTGGTGTAACGTAGAAGCAAGGGTGGAGTTTACAATTTATGACATGTAACCCACCCACTCCTCAAAGAAATGGCCAGTGAAAACCTTAGGAATAATAGTGAAACACTGTGTGATATATTACTGGAAAACATTATTAATAGCCCTGAAACATTGTCGGATACAGTGCCAGAAGATGAGCCCCTTGGGTTGGAAGGCACTCAAATATGACTGGTAAACAGCTGCCTCACCAGAGTAGAGCTGACCTTAATGATATGGATAAAGTGGAGCTTCCAGGGCCTCCATTTGCTGAAGTGACACAACTCATTATGAAAAGAAACAGCTGCAGACATCCTTGATAATCGGAACATGGAATGTCCGAAGTGTGAATCTAGGAAAATTGGAAGTTGTCAAAAATGAAATGGAATGCATAAAGATTGATATCCTAGGCATCAATGAGCTGAAATGGAACTGTTTTGGCCATTTTGAATCAGATAACCATATGATCTACTATGCTGGGAATGACAAATTGAAGAGGAATGGAGTGGCATTCATCGTCACAAAGAATGTTTCAAGATCTATACTGGAATACAATGCTGTCAGTGATAGGATAATATCCAGACACCTACAAGGAAAGCCAGTTAATATTATTATTCAAATTTATGCACCAACCACCAAAGTCAAAGATGAAGAAATTGATTATTTTTACCAACTTCTGCAGTCTGAAATAGACCAAACATGCTATCAAGATGTGCTGATTATCACTGATGACTAGAATGCAGAAGTTGGAAACAAAGAAGAGTTACTGGTAGTTGGAAAACCTGGCCCTTGGAAATAGAAATAATGCTGGAGATCACATGATAGAATTTTGCAAGACCAATGACTTATTCATTGCAAATATCTTTTTTCAACAACACTAAGGTGGCTATACACATGGACTTTGCCTGGTGGAGTGCACAGGAATCAGATTGACTACATCTGTGGCCACAGGTCATGGAAAAGTTGAATATCTTCAGCCAAAACAAGACCAGGAGTTGATTGTGGAACAGACCATCAACTGCTCATTTGAAAGTTCAAGTTGAAGTTGAAGACAGTTCAAACAAGTCCACAATAGCCAAAATAGATTGCCCAACCTTCCTTCCAAGGAGTGGCTGGTATGTTTGAATCACCAACCTTCTGGTTAGCAGTCAAATACCTTAGGCACTACGCCACCAAAGCTCCTGACCTTGATTATATCCCTCCTTAATTTAGAGACCATTTAAAGACTAGATTTGATACATTGAACGCCAGTGGGAAAAAAAAAAAAAAACAGAGGAATTGTGGGTGACATCAAGAATGTCATCCATGGAGAAAGCAAAAGATCCTTAAAAAGACAAGAAAGGAGGAAAAGACCAAAATGGATGTCAGAAGAGACTCTGAAACTTGCCCTTGAAGGTAGAGTAGCTAAAACAAATGGAAGAATTGACAAGATAAAAGCGCTAAAGAGAAGATTTCAAAGAGCAGCTGGAGAAGACAAAGTCAATTATTATAATGCAATGTGCAAAGACATGGAGTTGGAATGGCAAAAGGGAAGAACACACTTGGTGTTTCTCAAGCTGAAAGAACTGAAGAGGAAATTTAAGCCTCATGTTGCAAGATTCAATGGGCAATATATTGAATGATGCAGGAAAAATCAAAAGAAGATGGAAAGAATACACAGAGTCACCGTACCAAAAAGAATTGGTTGATGCTCATCTATTTCAGGAGGTGACATATGATCAAGAGCCAATGATATTGAAGGAAGAAGCCAAAGTTGTACTGAGGGAAGTGGTGAAAAACAAGGCTTTCCAGGAATTTACGCGTTACTCATTGAGATGTTTCAACAAATGGATCCCACACTAGAGGCACTCACTTGGCTATGCCAAGAGATTTGGAAGACAACTACGTGGCCGACTGACTGGAAAAGATCTATATTTGTACCCATTCCAAAGAAAGGTGATCCCACAGGATGTGCAAATTATTGATATTAAAGATATTAATAATATCATTATTATTGCACACAAGTAAAATCTTACTGAAGATAATTCAAAAATGGTTGCAGCAGTATATTGACAGAGAACATCCAGAAATGCAAACTAGATTCAGAAGAGGATGTGGAATGAGGGATATAAATGCTGCTGTCATTGTTTTTCACCACTTCCCTCAGTACAGCTTCGATTCTTCCTTCAGTACCATTGGTTCTTGATCCTGTGTCACCTCCTGAAATAGATGAACATCAACCAATTCTTTTTGGTACAGTGACTCTGTGTATTCCTTCCATCTTCTTTTGATGTTTCCTACATCATCCAATATATTGCCCATTGAATCTTTTAATATTGTTTCTTGGCTGAAAGCAAAGAATACCAGAAAGATGTTTACTTGTGTTTTATTGAGTATGCAAAGGCATTCAATTGTGTGGATCATAGCAAATTATGGATAACATTGAGATGAATGAGAATTCCAGAACACTTAACTTTACCCATGAGGAACTTGTATGTAGACCAGGAGGCTGTACTTCGAACAGAACAAGGGGACACTGCATGGTTTACAAGCAAGAAGGGAATGTGTCATAGTTGTAGCCTGTCACCATACTAATTCAATCTGTATGCTGAACAAATAATCCAAGAAGCTGAACTACATGAAGAAGAACATGGCAATAGGATTGGAGGAAGACTCATTAACAACATGTGTTATGCCGACGACACAAATTTGCTCACTGAAAGTGAGGATGACTTGAAATACTGATGAAGATTGAAGATGACAGTCTGCAGTATGGATTACACCTCAATATAAAGAAAACAAAAATCCCCACAATGGGACCAATATGCAGCATTATGAAAATGGAGAAATGATTGAAATCGTCAAAGACTTCATATTACTTGGTTCTAAAATCAACACCAATTGAAGCAGCAGTCAAGATATCAGAAGTCACATGTTGTTGTTGTTGTTGTATGCCATCGAGTCGGCCCCGACTCATAGCGACCTCTCCTTGGGTTTCTGAGGCAGTATCACTACGGAAGTAGGATTGCCCAACCTTCCTTCCGAGGAGTGGCTGGTGGGTTTGAACTGCCAGCCTTCTGGTTAGCAGTCAAGTGCCTTAGATACTATGCTACCAGAGCTCCTCAGAAGTCACATAGCATTGGGCAAATCTGCTGCAAAGGACCTCTTTCAAGTACTGAGGAGCAAGGATGTTTCCTTGAAGATTAAGATGTGCTTGACATAAGCTGTGGTACTTTCAATTGTCTCATATGCATGTGAGAGTTGGACAAGGAAAAAGGAAGACTGAAGAAGAGTCGATGCTTTTGAGTTGTTGTGTTGGTGAAGAATGCTGAAAGTACCACGGACTGGTAAAAGAATGAACAAATCTGTCCTGGAAGAAGTGCAGCCGGAATGCTCTTTGGAAGCGAGAATGGCCAGACTTCATCTCACCTACTTTGGTCATGTTGTAAGAAGGGACCATTCCCTGGGGAAGGATGTCATGCTTGGCAAAGTGGATGGACAACAAAAAGGGGAAGACTTTCAATGAGATGCATTGACACAGTGGCTGCAATAATGGGCTCAGGTATAGCAAAGTTCGTGGGGCTGGCACAGGACCAGGCAGTGTCTCGTTCTGTTGTACATGAGGTTGCTATGAGTTGGGGATGACTCAACAGCACCCAATAATAAATAACACACATTTCCTGTTTTGTTCTGCAACATACATTAGGAAAGTCTCATCTAGTTCCATTCCTTCATTTGACACAGGAAACAACTGAGACCAGAATGTTGAACTAATTTATCAGAAGGTAAAATTCACTGGGAGTAAAGGAAGGAAGAAAGTAAGAACCACAGTGCTTTTTCTACCACAACAGACTTTTATTTATTCCTCTTCCCTAATATTGGGAAAAAGAATTCATGAACCCATATATGGGGAATTTCCTAATTCTTGGCTCTTGTCCTGAACTGGCTACTAACAGCCTGTGATGTATCTGAGAGAAATACAATCACAGGAAATAAAATCACACAATAGCACTTCTTCATCACCATAATTCAATGTAGTTAATGAGCATTCAATGGTGAGTACAAGGAGAACCCGCTGTTGAGATCCAGCAGTAGCATGAGAGACCTGATCAGGATCTCCTGCCTGACTTTCTTCAGACTGTGGCAATGTCTAAGTAAGAACAGGACCTAGGGTTTCTAGTCATCAGCCAAGTGGAGTATCAGCCAAAGGACAAATATTGCATGAGACCACTGTGGTCAAAAGTCAGGAAAAAAGTTTTACAAAAAAGAAATATTCTTTGATGATTATCAGACGTGGTTGGCAGAGGAAGCATAAAAAATAAATAAATAGATTATCAGAGTCTTTGTTCCTTTTAGCTGCAGAGATGATAAAGAGGCTGAAGTAGGGGAGGTTATCCCAATGGAGACTGCTAACTTTTCACTGAGATTTTGCACATTGAAAATGAGGCCTAGGGTATGATTGTAGAATTAGTACCTTGTTTGGTGTAGTAATAGATGATGAGGTAAAGACATAACCTTGAGCTTCTTTTGGACAATATTGAATTCATATGCTGTTCTCAGCAGACAACAATATTTCACTCATATCTCCCTAGAGTACTTCCTCCAGTGTGACTTTGTACATTGATGTACATTAGGACCAATTTCTGAGTCTACTCAAATGAGAGGGTCTATGTTAATTTAGGGATAAAGTCGTGTTCCATTAGTATTACCATCTCTGTTGACCGGTGAAAATCATCCATGGATATAAAAGGGTTAAGAGAATCATTCCTGCTACTTAAATTAGATTCAAATTTTGATAAAGTCCTATTTAAAAACAATAATAATTCTCTTTCACTTGAAACCCAAGGTATAAAATGCAAAAGCAATTTGTAAAGAGGATTAAGATGAAATTTTAATATAATTATTTGAGGATTTACACATTTCCACTCTTTAATAAGAGACACAAGGAAGAATACATATAAGATTAATCTTATCATTTCATAATTTGGCACATATTATATGTCTTGTTGAATTCTTAATGTTTCAGGGCATTCTGTTGGGCATTGACTGAGTTAGTGGAAAGGGACAAGAAGGGGAATATACTCTGAGACAGTTTACATTCCAGTAAGGGATATTGATAATCAAGTCAGAAAGAATAGGGCCTGGGCATGTGCCCAAGAAATGGCCTATAGAAGCAGCCTTTATGAAGAATGAACAGTTGTACAGGATTTTGTTAGTGAGGCTTTTCCAGAGAAGCAGTACCAATGAAGATGACAGATAGATACATAGATAGAGAGATAGATAGATAGAGAGATAGAGAGATAGATAGATAGATAGATAGATAGATAGATAGATATGATAGATAGATAGATAGACAATTGATAGATATAAATTTTTATTTATTTTTGTAAAAATATAAAAAACACATTTGTCAATTCCTCACATTTAACATGTACAATTGAATAAAACCATGTTGCATAATCATCACCAATACCATTGCCAATATTTCGGTTGCAATAAATAAAAGCTATGCTACCTAACCAAGATTCCTCCCTTTACCTGCCCCTCCCATCCCTGCTAACCACTATTAAACTCTATTCTTATACCATTGCCTAATCTACATATAGTAGTTACATAGAGATTTATTTTAAAGAATTGGCTCACATGATTGTCAGAGCTGGAAAGTCCAATGTCTTGTATCTGAAATCAGTGGACCAGGTGGTGGGCTGGAAATTCCAGCAGGATATATAAGTAATAGTCTTAAACCAGAATCCTTCCTCCTTAGGAACTATCAGATTTTGCTCTTAAGGCCTCCAACTAATTAGATGAGGCCCACCTACATTGTGGAGAGTAATCTGCTTTACTTAGGTCAAGGGATTTAAATGTTAATTCCATGTAAATGTTTTTCTAACATTCTAAACTACTGTTTGACAACGAGACACCACAGCCTAGGCAAATTGACAACTAAAATTAGCTATCAAAGAATCTTGAAATATGAGAAAAATTCCCCAGATTTGAGAATGAAGAACAAGCACTTCCGGCTAACCAAGAGCTTTAGTGGTAATGTTAATCTCTGACAGTGGATGTTATGCTGAGAAGGGCAGTGAATCAGGTGTAACTGGAACAGATGGACATCAGTATGTTGAAATGGAACATGTAGGACACTTGATGTCTGATTTGGGGAGTGTACACTTGTTCCTTAAAACCATTTTAAGAGACATTGACTCAACGTCTTTGACTTTGAGGGAAGAATTGAGCAACATGATGGACCCGTGATTTAAGTAGGTCACCATAACCTTAGGTGAACATGAGTTCAGAGTTAACAGAGTGGAAGGAGAGACATCAGGTATGCTTCTACAGAAATTCAGGTGCAAAGCAATAAGGGCAAAAATTGATAAAATAGCTTCTTCAATAAAGTACATACTGTGAACTGTCAATTCCAGTTTTTACAGAAATTCTTGCTTAATATAATATCCTTGGCCTGCACATTATTCTGAAACAGCATAATTGTATTTTACTTTGGGGCAACAATGTTTGGTTTTTAATATTTTTCTTATGAGAAAAGAGAACACTTTGCAGCACATACTTGGAGGAAGTGATATCTAGGCTGAGTTTTTTTATGGTTGAAGATAAATTTCAAATTAATATACATGGGAGATGGTTACGGGGTGCTACAAATAGGGCACTGGGTGAGGTATTGGCATCTACAAATGGAGGCACTGGTACAAAATGCGAAATTCCTGGAACAACAACAGCAAAACATGGAAGGGCCATTGTTGTTGCTGTCTACCAAGCCTTAATGTCATTAGTAATTGTTTCTGTTATATGCCATCAACAAGCTTTCCAAAGAAGGCTCACAAAGACCAAGTAAAGTCTTAATAATGAAATGCATAAAGACCTGGAATTAGAAAGCCAAAAGGAAAACACACAACTGGCATTTCTCAAACTGGAAGAACTGAAGGAAAAAATTCAAGCCTCAAGTTATAAAATTGAAGGATTCAATGCAAAATATTGAACAATGCAGAAAGCATCAACAAAAGATGAAAGGAATACACAGAGTCACTGTACCTAAAAGAATTAGCCCACATTCAACCATTTTAGGAGGGGGCATATGATCAAGAACTGAAGTACTGAAGTACTGAAGCTTCTTTCCAAGCTATAATAAAAGTATTGGCAAAAAACAAGGCTCCAGGAATTGATGGAATAAAAAGGGAGATGTTTCAACAAACAGACACATAGCTGAAAGCATCCACTTATCTATGCCAAGAAATTTAGAAGACAGCTACCTGACTGGAAGAGATCCAGATACATGCCTTTTCCAAAGAAAGATGATCCAATAGAATGAGGAAATTAGTGAACAAGAGCAGAAATATCACATGCAAGTAAAATTTTGCTTAAGATAACCCAAAAATAGTGGCAGCAATACATCAACAGGGAGCTGACAGAAATTTGAGCCAGATTCATAAGATATGGAAGAGATATCATTGCTGATATCAGATGGATATTGGCTAAAAGCAGAGAATACTAGAAAGATGTTTACTTGTGTTCTATTGACTAGGCAAAGGCGTTCACCTGGATGAATCATAACAAATTATGGATAACGTTGGAAAAGACTTGAAATTCCAGAACACTTAATTGCACTCATGTGGAACCTGGACATAGATGAATAGGGGGATTGACACACTAGTATTCCTACTCCTTGATTGTGTAATTATCCTTGCTGTCTAGCACAGCTCTTGGGATATGTTGTTGTTGTTGTTATGTGCCGTCGAGTCAAACCCGACTCATAGCGACCCCTCCTTGGGTTTCCGAGGCAGTATCACTACGGAAGTAGGATTGCCCAACCTTCCTTCCGAGGAGTGGCTGGTGGGTTTGAACCGCCAGCCGTCTGGTTAGCAGGCAAGTGTCTTAGCCACTATGCTACCAGAGCTCCCATATAGAAGATACTAAAAAAGTGTGGCATAAATCCCATGTAATCTCACACAGTAATAGTGTCTGTGCACTTACTACATAATTGAGGGCCTCCAGCACCACTTTCAAGTTACCATGGTAGCCTGAAAACTTTTATTAGTTGATTATTATTGTTATTATTATTTGCCAGTAAGATTTCATATCAAAATTCTCCTGTGAAGTACAGATCTCCAAACACCAAAGATAAGACTGCTGTTAATTAGACCCCCATGGGCCTAAGAATAATTCAGTTGAGACATCCAGCAGTGAGCTAGAAAACCCAACTTACACAGGCTTTGGTTTGGCTGGGAAAACAGCCCTTTCAGTTATGTAACTGAAAACAAAACAAACAAACAAAAATACTGATTTATAAATAATAAGATATTGTAGTCTGGATGAAATTTACTCAGGAAATTAGTTTTCTATTCAACAATTTATACACATTTGGCTTCGTAACATTAGTTGCAGTTCCCTCAATGTCACAGTACTGTTCCTGCTTCCTCCCTGGATTCTTGTTTCCATTTGTTCTTCTTTCCCGCCCTTTCCTGTTTTCTGGGCTCTTTGGGTAAATGCTGCCCTTTTGGTCTCAAAGGGTTGCTTATTTTGAGGAGAGTGTGCCTCACAAGTGTTATTGTTCACTTTATATGGCTGTGTGCTGTTTGGCTGAAAGTGGAGTCATGGGAGTGAGTATGGTTCTAGGCTTGAAGTGTGTCTAAGGGCCACAGTTTCTGGAGTTCCACCAGTCTCTGTCAGACCAATAGGTCTGGTCTTTTTGATGAATTTGAATTTGAATTCCTCTCCCACTCTGTCTAGGACTTTCTGTAGTGATCCCTTTCAGCATGGTTGGCAGTGTTAGCTGCGCACCATCTAGTTCTGGTCTCAAGGTAGTGGAGACTGTGGTTCACATGGCCCATTAATCCTTTGAATAATTGTTTTCTTGAGTCTGATTTCCTTCACTCTTCTTTCTGCCAGACTGGGAGAGACCAATAGGTACATCTTAAATGGCTGCTTGGTAATTTTAAAGACCTCAGCTACTCACCACAGTATGATGTAGAACATGTTCTTTGTGAACTATGCTGTGCCAATTAACATAGGTTCCACTGAGACTTTGTTCCTAAACCCACAGCTCATTCCCTCAAGGTGTTTTGTTATGGCTAAGATGTTTTCCTAACTTTGCCCCTTGTTTGCTCTACTATATATATCAACCTATTTACAACAGGTACAAATTCATATATAGAAATAGCCTCTACTAAATCGTCACGGGTGTAGTCCTATTCACCTCTCCATACCTGTTCAGCTTGCATGTCTGCCTGTGTAACCACTACTAAATTAGTGTTGGTTATTACTGATATTGCAGAATTTTGTATGTGATAGTATTTATCATCATTCTCTGTAAGGAGCTCTCATGGTGTAGTGGTTAAGGCAGTTGACTGCTAACCAAAAGGTAAGTGGTTTGAACCCACCAGTCACTCCATGGAAGAAAGATGAGGCAGTCTGCTTCCATAAACATTTACAGCCTTGGAAACCCAACAGTAGTTGCTGTGAGTCGGAGTCGATTTGATGGCAGTCAGTTGGGTTTTTTTTTTTTTTTGTAACACTTGCATATCTCTTAGTATCTTCCTTTGTCTGAGAGATACTGTGCTGATCTCCCCCTTGTTGGATGTTGCCTTTCCCTTCTCCCAAATTAATATATGCCTGTTGTCTAGTTTGGTAAAGCAGAGGTCAGTGAAAAAGGGGAAAATCCTCAATGAGGTGAATTGACACAGTGGCTGCAACTATGGGCTCAAACACAGCAAAGATTGTGAGGATGGCGTAAAACCAAGCAACATCTTATTTGGTTGTACATGGTGTTGCTATGAGTTGGAGATGACTCAAGGACACCTAACTACAAGAATAATTACATGGTTAGTGATTTTTCCTCCCTTCCTCCCATCTAGGCTCTCTGGTGGGATAGTTGTTAAAACATTTGGCTGCTAACCAAAAGGTCGGCAGTTTAAACCCACCATTTGCTCTTCAGGGGAAAGACCAAGTAGTCTTCTCTGTAAAAACTTACAGCCTTGGAAACCCTATGGGGCAGATCTACTCTGTCCTAAACTGTCACTATGAGTAGGCATCGATTTGGCAGATGGTTTGGTTTGGTCCTCTCCCATTACTGATAACCATCAAAGAATGCTTCTTTCTGTGTGTAAACCTTTCCTTCACTTTTTATAATACTGGTCTCATACAATATTTGTCCTTTTATGATTGACTTATTTTATTCAACATAATCTCCTTCATGTTCATCCATGTTATGTGGAATTCACAGATTCTTTGTTATTCTTTAACATTGCATAGTATTCCATCATGTTGTTGTTGTTGTTATCTACCGTCGAGTCAGCCCTGACTCATAGCGACCCCTCCTTGGGTTTCTGAGGCAGTATCACTACGGAAGTAGATTGCCCAACCTTCCTTCTGAGGAGTGGC
>NW_006921998.1:413567-467983 GCF_000298275.1 Orycteropus afer afer
CACCAGCCTTCTGGTTAGCAGTCAAGTGCCTTAGGCACTATGCTACCAGAGCTCCTAAATTATAGTTTATTTGTCCATTCATCCATTGATGGTCACTTAAGTTGCTCCCATGTTTTTGCTATTGTGATAATTCTGTGATGAACATAAGTGTGCATGTATCTACTCATGTCCTGGTTCTTACTTCTGTAGTATATATACCTAGTAGTGGGATTGCTGATCAAATGGTAAGGAAGCACCACATTTTCCACAGTAGTTGTGCTATTTTACCATTCCACCAGCAGTGTATAACAGTTCAAATCTCTCCACCAGCATTTGTTGTTTTCCATCTTACTGAACTTTGCTATTATTGCTGGAGTGTCAAGATATCTCGTTGTTCTGATCTGCTTCTCTTTAATGTCTAGTGATCAGATTTCTTCATGTCTTTTGGGCCACCTGAATGTCTTTTTTGGTGAAGTGTCTGTTCATGTATTATGTGCATTTTTATTTGGATTGTCTTTTTTAATTGATATATTGAAGCTTTCTATAAATTTTAGAGTTTAATTATACATGTGATTAAATTTTTTTCCTAGTCTACAGGTTCTCTTTTCACTTTTTTTAAGACATCTTTTGATGCATGTTAAGTGATTAATTTTTAGGAGGTATTGTCATATGTTTAACTTCTGTTGTTTGTGAATTTTTGGTCATGTTCGATAGATTATTTATACCATAAATGAAGACCCCTAAGTTTGTCCCTGTTTTTTTTTTTTTTCTTTGATGCTCTTTATAGGTTTAATATTTACATTTAGGTCTTTGATATGTCTTGAGTTGGTTTTGCATAAGGTGTGAGGTATGGATTTGTGTTATTTCTTTACAAATGAATATCTAGTTTTCCCAGTACCATTTCTTGAAAAATCTGTCTCTTCCCAATTTAGTGGGTTTTGGCCCTTTGTTGAAGTTCAACTATCCATAAGTAGATGGATTTACTTCTGGGTTATCAATTCTGTTCCATTGGTCTATGTGCTTGTTGTTGTACCTAGTGGTACCAGGCTGTTTTAACTACCATGACCATATAGTAGGATTTGAGAACACAAAGTGTGAAGCCTCCTACTTTGTTCTTCTTTTTCAATAGTGCTTTACTTACCCAGGGTCTCTTTCCTTTTTATATAAAATTGGTGATTTGTTTTTCCATCTCTTTACAGAATGTTGATGGAAATTGGATCTGGATTGCATGATATCTATAGATCATTGTAGGTAATATTGTCACTTTCCCAATAACAAGTCTTCCCATCCATGGACATGGCATGTATTTCCATTTATGTAGTTCTTTTGGTTTCTTGCTGTAATTTTTTTTTTTGTATAAGTCTTTTGTATATCTGATTAGGTTTATTCCTAAGTGTTTTGTCTTTCTGGTAGCTTTAGTAAATGATATTGTTTTCATTATTTCCTTTTCAGAGTTCTCTTTGTTAGTGTAGAGGAATACAATTAATTTGTGTATGTTGATCTTGTACCTTGCCACTTTGATGAATGTTTCATTTAGTTCCAGTGATTTTCTTGCTGAGTCTCTGGGATTTTCTATGTATAGGATCATATCATCTGCAAATAGAGGTAGTTTTACTTCTTCTCTACAAATTTAGATGCCTTTTATTTCTTTTTCTTGTCTTATTGCTCTGGCTAGGACTTGCAAAACAGTATTGAAGAAGAGTGTTGACAGAAGGCATTCTTGTGTGGTTCCTGTTCACAAGGAGAACGCTTTCCGTTTTTCTCCTCTAAGAATAATGTTGCCCACAGATTTGTACATATGCCCTTCATTATGTTGAGGCATTTCCCTCTATTCATATTTTTCTGAGAGTTTCTACCAGGAATTGATGTTGGATTTTGTCAAATGCCTTTTCATCATCAATTGATATGACCATCTGGTACTTTTCTTTGGCTTTATTTAAGTAGTGGATTATGTTGATTGTTTTTCTAATGTTGAATCATCCTTGCATACCTGGTATGGATCCCACTTGGTCATGATTCATGATGATTATTATTTTTTAATATGGTGTTGGGTTCTATTGGCTAGCCTTTTGTTGTAGATTTTTGAATCTATGTTCATAAGAGATATTAGTCTGTAATTTTATGTTTTAGTGGTGTCTGCTTGGCTTTGGTATCAAGGTTATGCTTGCTTTATAAAATAAATTTTGGAGTATCTCATAATTTTCTGTGTTCTAGAATAGTTTGAGTAGGATTGGTATCAGCTCTTCTCTGAATGTTTGGTAGAATTCTCCAGTGAATCTGTCTGGGCCAAGACATTTTTTCTTGGAAATTGTTTTTTGACCTGTTCAATTTCTTTTTCTATGTGTCTGTTCATATTTTTTTACCTTAGCATTTATGAGTTTAGTAAAGTCATATTTTTCTAGAAATTTTTTCATTTCTTCTAGTTTTTCTAATTTGTTGGAGTACAGTTCTTCGTAATATTCTGTTATCATCCTTTTCATTTTGTTTGGTTCCATGGTGACATCATCCATTTCATTTCATAAGTGTTATTTTCATCTTTTCCTTTGTTAAACTTGCTAGTAGTTTGCCAATTTTGTTAATATTTCTCTTCATAAGTGAAATTTAACAAGCATGTATTGAAGAACCTACTATATGCCAGTAAGCATTTTACTGCGCTTAAGAAGTTTTAAAACTTGTTTGAGGCCAAATAGCTCATTAATAATTAACCCAAAATTAAAAGGATTTTTGTGAGTGTAACCAAGGTTTAGAAAACTCAAAGAGCAAAGCCATTGTATCCAGATGCAAGATTTCAGGGAAAGCTGCATGAAGACTGTGACATTTACAATGATAAGGTTGGAAGGATGAAAAGACATTGACAGGTAGAGACTGGAAGCTAAAAATATAAATTTGAACCACAATTTAAAAATAAAGGCAGTTTATTTAAATCATTTTTTTGTGATTAGATTGGCTCTAAAAGTCTAAAACTCTTCTCAAAATAGGAAGTTCTGGACCAGGAAATATGCTTGGTACTGATCTGTTTGGGACCTATTATTTTTTAGTTATGCTTTCTTTGGTAATAAACTCTCCACCACAGCTTAGAGAGAAAAGCTGGAATCTTTTAAGGTAAGGGTATTATTCACATAAATGACTTCTAGCCAAAGATCACCAGAAACACAACTGTGGTTGAACAAAAAATTGTTGTTGTTGTTATGTGCCGTCGAGTCAATTCCAACTCATAGCAACCCCTCCTTGGGTTTCCGAGGCAGTGGAGGGAGAATACACACACATGCAAGATAAGGGGCATTTCAGTAATATGGTGCAGTTCTTGTTAGGTGCAGTTGAGTCGGTTCTGACTCATCGTGACCCTATGTACAACAGAACAAAGCACTGCCTAGTCTTACACCATCTTCTCAATCAGTGTTATGTTTGAGTCCATTGTTGCAGCCACTGTGTCAATCCTTCTCAAAGAGGGTCTTCCTTTTTTTCTCTGACTCTCTATTTTACTGAGCATGATGTCCTTCTCTGGGGGTTGACCCCTCCTGATAACATGTCCATAGTATGTGAGACAAAGCCTCACCATCCTCGCTTCTAAGGAGCATTCTTTTTGTACTTCTATTAAGACAGATTTGTTCATTCTTCTGTAGTATATGGTATTTTCAGCATTTTTCACCAACACCTTAGTTCCAAGGTATTAATTCTTCTTCAATTTTCCTTATTTGTTTTCCAGCTTTCACATGTAGATGAAGAAATTGAAAAGCCATGGCTTTGGTCAGGTGGCCCTTAGTCCTCAAGGTGTCATCTTTGTTTCTAACATTTCAAAGTGGTCTTTTGCAGCGTGTTTGCCCAATGCAATACTTTATTTGATTTCTTAACTGCTGCTTTCATGATGTTGATTGTGGATCCAAGTAAAACAAAATCCTTGATAACTTCAATATTTTCTCCATTTATAATAATTTTCCTTTTGGGTTCAGTTGTTAGTGTTTTTGTTTTCTTTATGTTGTGGTGTAATTCATGCTGAAGGGTTTAGTCTTTTATCTTCCTCAGTAAGTTCTTCAAGTCCTCCTTGCTCTAAGCAAACGAGGTTGTATCATCTGCATAGTGCAAGTCATTAATGAGTCTTCTTCCAATCTTGATGTTACATTCTTCTTCATATACTCCAGCTTCTTCAATTATTTGAACAGCATACAGACTGAATAAGTGTGGCAAAATGATCCAACCCCAAGCCATAACTTTCTTGATTTTAAACCAGGCAACATCCCCTTATTCTGCTTAAATGACTACTTCTTGCCTATGTACAGATTCTTCACAATGTTATCCATAGTTTCATATGATGTATATATACATTTGAATGCATTTGCATAATAGTGAAACATAAGTAAACATCTTTCTGGTATTCTTTGTGTTCAGCCAGGATCCATCTGACAGCAGCAATGATAACTTTTGTCCCATGTCCTCTTATGAATCCAGCTTGAATTTCTGGCAGTTCCCTGTGAACATACTGATGCGACCATTTTTTTAATTGTCTTCAGCAAAAATTTACTTGCATGTGATGATATTAATGATATCGTTCAATAATTTCCATATTCCTTTGGATCACCTTCCTTTGGAATAGTAATTTATAAGGATCTCTTCTAATCAGTTAGCTAATTTGCAGATGTGGCACAACTCAAATGGTATGAAAGAACTGGAAATATCCATGGAATGTATGAAGATGGTGCTAGAAAGTTGCCATAGGCTTGAACTTGGATTAATTGATTATAAAGGAAGTTTTAGGAAGCAGGGCTTTGCTCTGGATTGGATATTGTCAGGAGGAGGGAGGTAATTCTATGATTGGATATCTTAATATTTCTTATCTAATAAGAATGAAGATTAGAGGAAGGCTGAAGCTGTAATTAGTAAAGAAGTAATAATTACTTACATAAGCCACCATACGGGGATGTTTGGCCATTTTTGTAGTTTAGAGAAAGTCATGTTTTGTGTTTTTTGGTCTTGTTTTTGTCTTGATCAGTCAGGCCACAGATTGGTCCTATTTGGTACTGATGTTCTGTGAAATTATTGATATTTAACAAGAGAACATTAAGGTCTAGCTGATAGTACCAGATCAGCTCCGTGTTGGTGTTTTTCCCCTCTCACACATAATAAGAGAGAAGGACAGAGTACGAGGAAGGGGATTGAGTATAAGTAGTGTAACAGATTGACCTGGGTTTAAATTTCACCTTTGCCCATGTTGTGCTCTATTATTATAAGAGTATTTATTATTTCAAAAGCATTACGTGCTGTTTTATGCTTCATGCCTTTGCTTGTGCTGCACACAAATGGCCCTTGACCTAGAATACAATCCCTACTTTTCTTCACCTGGTTAACTCTTGCTTGTTCTTTCAGGTCTACATACACACTGCTAAGGCCACTGACACTGAGTCAACTACAACTTATAGCAAACCTATAGGACAGAATAGAACTTCTCCATGGGGTTTTTAACCCACATATCTTTATGGAAACAGCCTGCCTCATCTTTCTCCTATGGAGTTGCTGGTGGGTTTGAACCACTAACCATTGGGTTAGCAGCAGAGCATCTAGGTCAGCACAATTGCTAGCTTTATGTTTCAAGAAGCCTCCCTTGACCAACCACATTGTAGTAAGTCATTTCTGTTATTCCAAAGCATTCTCTCTTAGTACTCCAAATTACATTGAACTCTTGCCATTTCTCTTTCTCTTTGGATGAATTTCAAGGACAACATAAGTGGAGCAGTCATCTCTTATTCTTGGTGCCTTATGAGAATAGGTAGTTGGATGTATGACTAGATAATAGAAAGCGCATTGTGTTTGAGTCACTTATGACTCATAAAGACAGAATAGAACTATAGGACCAAACAGAACTTCCCTATAGATTTCTATGTTGTAAATCTTTGTGGAAGTAGACTGTCATATCTTTCTCCTTTGGAGCAGCTGGTGGATTCAAACTGCTGACCTTTTGGTTAGCAGCCAAGTGCTTAACCACTGATTCTCCAGGGAACTTTTAATAATATCTAGATAAATGTATTTAGAGACTTTAGCAATTAACTTTTCCACAATGTTCTTGAATTAATATATATTTTTAAGTATTTTGTTTTTGGCATGGTTTCTCAGTCTTAACAATTTTGACATTTCCCACAGGTAATTCCTTGTTGTGAGGGACTGTCCTTTACACTGTAGGATATTTGGCAACATCTTGGCTTCTTCCCATTAAATGGCAGTAGCAGTTTGCCCACATTGTGACAACCAAAAATGTCTCCGGATATGGTCAGATGTCCTCTTGGGAAGGGTGGAAGCAAATTGCCCTTGGATTGAGAACTATTAGTTTAAGGTGTAAGTAAATGTGCTTTTAAGGCTTTTCATATACACATGAAGAATCAGAAAACTGAATTTAATTTAAAGACATTATAATATTGAAAGCAAGGAAAATTGCGTATTGGAAAGTAGAGTATTTTTTCTATTATCACAATATAATCCTTACAAGAAGTTGGCAAATATAAAAAATAAGGAAATGTGAAGAAAACACCCATAGTTCTATCACTTGAAGATTAATCACTGATAACATATCAACTTGTTGACTTGAAGTTTTCTCTGTATATAGATATTCCCTTTTCTATGGGTCAAAAAAACCACTCATCTGTCATACTGTGAGAGCTTGCATGTTGCTGTGATGCTAGAAAGTATGGTACTAGTATTTAAAAAACCAGCAGGATGACCCATGATGAATAGGTTTCAGCCAAGCTTCCAGACTAAGACAAACTAGGAAGAAGGACCAGGTAACCTACATCTAACAAATTGTCCAGTGAAGCCCTTATTAATAACAGTGAGACATTGCCTGATATCAGGCCAGAAAATGCATCTTTCAGGTTCAGTGAAACCCTTATGAATAACAGTGAGACGTTGCCTGATATAGTGCCAGAAAATGCACCTTTCAGGTCAGAAGGCACTCAAAATATGACTAGGGAAGAGCTTCCTCCTCAAAGTAACCAGAAATCCCAAACCTACTGCCATCAAGTCAATTCCAACTCATAGTGATCCCCATTGGGATTGTAAGGTGGTAAATCTTTGGAAGTAAATTACTTCATCTTCCTTCCATGGTGTGAGTGGTGGGTTTGAACCACCAGTCTTCTGATTAGCAGTCAAATGCCTTAGGCACTGCACCACCAGAGCTGCTTTCTCAAAGGAAAAAAAAAAAAAACTCACTGTTACTGAGTCAATCCTGACTAATGGTGATCCCCATTGGGTTTCCAAGGTGGCAGATCTTTATGGGAGTACATTGCCCATCTTCCTTCAGCAGAGCAACTGGTGAGTTTGAACCAACAACCTTCTGGTTAGCAGTCAAATACCTTAGGCCACCAGAGCACCTTCCCCAAAGTAGAGTCACTCTTAATCATATGGAGTATAGCTTTTGGGATCTTCCTTTGCTGATGAGATATGACTCAAAATGAGAAAAATTAGCTACAAATATCCATTAACAATTGGAACATTGAATGTACAAAGTATGACTCTAGGAAAATTGGAAGTGGTCAAAAAGGCAATAGAAAGCATAAAGAATGATATCCTAGACATTAGTGAGCTGAAATGGACTGTATTGACCACTTTGAACTATGCTGGGAATAACAAAAATAAATTTTCAAGCTCTATCCTAAAATATAACATTGTCTATGATAGGATGATGGGAGCTCTGGTAGCATAGTGGCTAAGACACTTGCCTGCTAACCAGACGGCTGGCGGTTCAAACCCACCAGCCACACCTCGGAAGGAAGGTTGGGCAATCCTACTTCCGTAGTGATACTGCCTCAGAAACCCAAGGAGGGGTCACTATGAGTCGGGGCTGACTCAACGGCACATAACAACAACAACAATGATAGGATGATACCCGTGTGCCTACAATGAAAACAAATAATGTTGCTATTATTCAAATTTACTCACCAACCACTAATGGCAAAGATTAAGAGACTGAATATTTTTCCCAGCTTCTGCACTCTGAAATTAATCAAACATGCAATCAAGATGCATTAATAATCACTGACAATTGGAATGGAAAGGTTGGAAAGAAAGAAGGCTCAGTTGTTGGAAAATATAGTATCGGTAACAAATTACACATGATAGAATTTTGCAAAACCAATGACATTCAATGGAAATAAGTTTTCAACAATATGAACGATGACTATGATAGCTGGAGTTGTGTGGACCACAATTCTGAATAGTTTAAGTTGTTGTGATGTAGGTTATTCCCATGCTGAAATAGGATATATATGTTTTGAGCAGCCAATCCATTGAAAGGGAGTTTCCCTAGGAGTGTGGCCTGCTTCCAATATATTTATGGACATTCTGAGAAAAAGACACTCTTCTGTGGACTGGGATCCTGTTGTGCCGCCTACAGCTGTCCATTAGCAAACCATCCACCATTCGGCCTGGAGATCTTGGATCTGTCATTCGTCGGAGTCAACAGCCCATATACTGCCCGCCAACGTTGAGCCCCTACAGCTGCATCGGGAAGAGCATCCAGCTTGACGTTTGAGCCAAGAACTTGGGACTTGACAGCTTCTATAAGTGTGTGAGCCATTTTCCTAAGATAAATCTCTCTCTCTTCTTTCTCTGTCTGTCTGTCTCTCTCTCTCTAAGCTTTACTAGTTTGCTTCTCTAGAGAACCAGCCTTACACAATGACTAAACATGTGGACTTCACCAGATGGAATATATAGGAATCTAAAAGACCACATCTGTGGAAAGCTTAATATTAACAAGCAGAACAGGGCCGGGGACCAACTAAAAGAAAAACCATCAATTGCTCAATAGGCAATTTCAAGTCAAAGCAGAGAAAATTAAAACAAGCTCATGATAGCCAATGTATGACTTTGAGCATATCCCACCTGAATTTATAGACTATCTCAAAAATGTATTTGACACACTGAATACTAATTACCAATGACCAGATGAGTTATGGGAAGACATCATACTTGAGGAAAGCAAAAAGTTATTAAAGACACAGAAAAGAAAAAAAAAAAAAAGATGAAAATGGGTATCACAAGAGATTGTGAAACTCTCTCTTGAATGAAGAGTAGGTAAAATAAACTGAAGAAATGATCAAATAAAAGATCTTAACAGAAAATTTCAAAGGGCAGCTTGAGAATACAAAGTAAAGTATTATAATGAAAAGTGCAAAGACCTGGAGTTAGAAAGCCAAAGGGGAAGAACATGCTCAGCTTTTCTCAATCTGAAAGAACTGAATAAAACTTCAAGCCTCAAGTTGTAATACTGAACAATTCTATGGGCAAAATTGAACAACACAGGAAGCATCAAAAGAAGATGAAAAGAATGCACAGTGACATTGTACCAAAAATAGTCTACATTCAACTATCTCAGGAGGCACCATATGATCAAGAACTGATGGTGCTGAAGGAAGAAGCCCAAACTACACAGAAGGCGTTGGAGCAAAACAAGGCTCCAGGAATTGACAAATACCAATTGCGATGTTTCAGTAAATGGGTGCAATGCACTCACTCATCTATGTCAAGAAATTTTGAAGAAAGCTACCTGACCAACCAATGGAAAAACCCATATACATTCCTTTTCCAAAGAAAAATGATCCAGGAGAATGCTCTACGTTTTCCTCTTTTCTCATAAGAAAACTAAAACCAAACATTGCCTGGAATGGAAAAGTCATGCTGTTTCAGAAAATCGGTAGGCCAAGGATATTAAACAATTTCTAGAAAAGCTGGAAATTGGCAGTTCACCCAAGGTACTTTATTGAAGAGTGTATTCTATGGACTTTTGCACTTATTGCCTTGCTCCTCAATTGCTGCAGAAGCACATCTGATGTCTTTGCTTCTACTCTTTTAACTCTGAACTTGTCATCACCCACCATCACAGTGACCGACTGAAAACCTGGGTCCATCATGTTGATCATTTCTTCCCTCAAAGCTGAACACTGGAAATTCCAGAATACTTATTTGTGCTCATGTGGAACTTATACATGGGAGCTCTGGTGGTGTAGTGTCTAAGGCATTTGATTGCTAACCAGAAGGCTGGCAGTTCAAACCCACCAGCCACTCCTCGGAAGGAAGGTTGGGCAATCTACTTTCGTAGTGATACCACCTTGGAAACATAGATGTTACCAAACAACAAAGTGAGTCTGAATGGACTCAACAACATAATTAACTTATTTTGATTTTAGAATATATATGTTATTTCTGGAGCTCTGGTAGCATAGTGCCTAAGGCTTTTGGCTGCTAACCAGAAGGCTGGTGGTTCAAACCTACCAGCCGCTCCTTGTAAGAAGATGAGGCAATCTATTCCATAGTGATACTGTCTTGGAAACCCAAGGAGGGGTCACTATGAGTCAGGATCGACTCAACGGCAATGAGTATATATAAGGCCAAATTGCTTTGAGGAGCCCTGATGGCACAGTGGTTAAATGCTCAGCTGCTACTCCATGAAAAGTGGGTGGTTGGAATCCACTAGTTGCTCTGAGGAAGAAAGATGTGGCAGACTGTTTCTGTAAAGATTTATATTCTTGAAAACCCAGTGAGGCAGTTCTACGCTGTCCTATAGTGTTGGTATGAGTCATAATTCAGTGTATTGCAATGGTTTTAAATTGCTTTCCAAAGTGATCCAGCAAATTTACCCACTTATTGTAATGTGGGGAGTGCCCAGGAATGTGTTGTTATACACATTCAAATGACTATTTCCTTTGCCTTCCTAATAGTACTTAGATTAAGCAGCAAGGAGGGAGAGGAATGCTTTTTTATAGGTGTGCACATATTCATCTCAAGTAGGAGTGTAGAGACATCTTGTTCATGTGATAAAGACTGGAACAGAATCATAGATATTTTGAATAGGAACATGTGAAAACCACCTAGTAGACTTCCTGCTTTGTATAACCCAAAACCCACTGCCATCAAGTCAATTCTGACTCACAGCAACATTATAGGACAGAGCAGAACTGCCTCACAGGGTTTCCAAGGTTGTAAATCTTTATGAAAGCAGACTGCCCCATCTTTCTTCCCTGGAGTGTCTGGGTTTTGAACCACTGAGCTTTTGGTTAGCAGTCCATTGCTTTAACCACTATACCACCAAGAGCTCCCAGAGTCCCTTTCTGAGTTAATTCTAGAGCTTGGTTGTAGAAGCAGCACAGAGGTTAGGAGGTTAGGAGGCACTGAGCTTTGAAATCAGACTTTGATCAAATTCTGGGACTGAAACATGCTGGTTGTGAGTCTATGCAAATCACCAATCTCTCTGAACCTCAATTTCCTTGCCCATAAAAAGGAACTCATCATGATGCCAACTTCATAGGATGACTTTCAAACAAGGCATACACCTAGTACATATGGTTGTGATAGATATTAGTTGCTGTCCAGTGGATTCTGATTCGTGGCAACACCACGCGTGCCCAGTAGAAGTGCTCCAAAGGATTGTCAAGGCTGTGACCTTTTGAAGCATATCACCAGGCCTGCCTTCCAAGGTGCTTCTGACACACATCCATTAAGTGTTAGCATTTAGTATTGTCACTCAAATTCCCTAAAGATTACTTCAGTCTTTTTCCTTCTTTCTTAATGATGGTAGGATTAACCCAAAACAATGTGAACAGAGATGCCAAAAACAATTCACCTTATGCTGATGCTGAACATTTTGTGTGGCAACTATATTAAACTCAGTTCTGCCACATATCAGGTCGGTATTTTCTAGTTCTATTTTTATAGATAAGTAAATTTGCTCAAAGACGTGTCGAGTTTATGAGCAACCAAACAGCGGAATTTAAATCAAATAGTCTTCAGAAGTTAGAGCGTATGTTCTTTCCATTCAATCTTCCTTGTAATTGTTAAGTTGTTTTTCTAAATCTCTATGATGGGTGAAGAAACACTCTAAGGTCGCCGGAATAGTAAAACCAGGATAACATACTTAAGGTCAAGTACTTTTGCAGACATTCATGTGAGTAGAATTAGGAACATGAGAGATATCACATGGGAGTAAATACATAGTTACTGATGACTTGGTCACAGAAGCTCTCTAATGAGTAAACAGAAAAGGATTGAAGACCTGGCAGTGGTGAGATGAATTTGTGATGCAATTCCAAATTTAAACAAATTACAGGGGGAAATGGGTAATGATAATATAATTAGAAAACTCAGGCACCTGAACAAACACCTAAATCCCACATCTGTCTTCACTGTATTCAGTAATTTCTAAATATCACTGGTGCATTGCAGTTGAAATTATCAGAGGCTTTGAAGAATTGCTTAAGTGAAAAGTCAGGATTAACTCCTTCCTGGGATTGTAAATTGTCAGGAAGACACAGAGAGAATTAGCCACATAAATAGTTTCATGAGAGTAAAGGTGGTATAGTTAAAATTCAAAGCTCTCTTTGAAATCTACCTCATTAAAAATGTTCCCAAGAGCTTAACAAGACTTCAGGCTAAAAGTATAATACTCAAAATAGTAATATGGCCTCACTATTATCTTATATCCCTTCTCCAATGCTCCAACAATATAACAAACATATAGTGTAGCATTTTATAGGTGTAGTCAAGGTAAATGCAGTATCAGCAAAGAAATTCTGTAGTTGCAAAATGTTCATAAAGTTCAGAGTTGGCCTGCCTAGCTAGTACATTTCAAATACACATTTTTTTCCAATACTATGAATTATTTTTGCCAATGGATTTCAAAGTTGAGTGGAGAAATATTTTCATGAAGACAAAACTCCTCTTTCCACTACACTCCATAGGGACCTGAATATGTATGTTCTTTAGTGAACAAAATAAAGCCCTATCTGTTGATTAATTAAGGAAAATCTGCCAACTCCTTTAAAGAAATCTTGCCCAGGCTTAGGGTGGTGGGAAATTTTTCAAGTGGGTAGGGGTGGCTTGATACCTTGTACCATGACAGCAGTGCCAAGATTAACCTCCACTTTGAGAACACACACTCATTTCATTATAAATGGTGTCAGTGGTGGGATTTCCTTTTGATGCTGTGTTCTTTACTCTTGGACTTGGCTTGTGTATTGCATAGGAATCACAGAAGGACTGCTTATATATCAAGCACTTTTGGCATTTTGAAATACTGAAAATACTGGTCAAAGTTTAAGCCCAGATAAAGAGGGGGATATAGGATCAAAATTGACTAACTCTGGCTGTCTCTCCATGCTTCTCTTCTTGTGTCTCCCAAATACAAATGAGGGCTGATTATATGCACACTTAACTGTATGGGGAAGGAGTAAAGACACATTTCAAGTAGAGGTTTAAAAGCCAAAATTAATCACATCTCTGTTCCCTTCTTTCCATCTTCTCTTTGATTGCATAGAATTATTTAAAGTTTGTCTTGAAAGAACGTAAACAAATGAGAGATTTCCCACTCCTCTTGAATCAATTTTCTACCAGAAAACATTTATTTAACTTGCCATGTAATGAAAATAACATCTTCAATATGTTTTCTAAGGTAATGATAAATAAGTCTTACTCTAAAGGTCAAAATTAGGATCATTGAAGTCACATTTGGCTATGCCCTAATGCCATTATCAATTACTCTATTTATTCTGTTTTCCTTCAAAGCCAAAGAAAATTGGATATTTTGAATTAGGCAAAGCTTTTTATTTTCATGGTAGCAACTAAGCATTTTAAGTACAGTCAATATTAAAAACATGCTTGCCTGAGAAGAAGAAAGGTAGTAAGTAAATAAAGAAAAAAAAAAAAAAAGTAAGTTTGTTAAACAGCAAACAGGCTAACAAATGGATCAGGATAATTTTTGTAACAGAAGCTTAACCCCAAATCAAACTCACTGTTTGAGTCGATTCTGACTCATAGGCACCCCCTTTGGGTTTCCAAAGCAGTAATTCTTTATGGAAGTAGATTGACCAATCTTTCTTCCGCGGAGCAGCTGGTGAGTTTCAACTACCACCCTTCTGGTTAGCAGTAAAATGCCTTAGGCACTATGCCACCAGAGCTACTTTAATCTCAAGTAGCTGGCAGAAATAATCAGAAAAGTGGGTGAAGGCCAGAGCAATAAGTTAATTGGTAAAGTTTTAAATGATTTTACTAAATTTCAGGTATACTTTTCTTTGAATGTTTCCAGAGCAATTTTTTTTTCTTTCATTATTATTATTTTACTAATGCTTATGCACAATAATGATATCAGGATGATGAGCCATTTGATCTGTGTATTTTAACCTTGGCTCGGATATGTTTTTACCTTCATGCTTTAAACTCATACCTAATTTTCACTCCCATAAATGGGTGGTGTGACCACAAGTGGTGATCAAGTGACCAAGTGATCAAGACTTAAGTCAGACATGAGTTTGACTTCTTGTTCCACCATTTATAAAATGTGTGCTCTTGAACAAATTCCACTTTTCTGAAGCTCTAGCTTCTATTAAGTCAAATAGCAACAAATTTTCCTTCACTGGCTTGCTGTAAGGACTAGAGAACCTTACAAATATAAGCATGTAAGTTATTTTTAAGCCCTAGAGCATAAATAATGCTCAATAAGAGGCAATTTTAGAGGTATATAATAATATATATTTTAGTTACCTTTAGTGCCTAAAGGCATTTGACTGCTAACCAGAAGGCTGGCGGCTCAAATCCACCAGCCACTCCTCCAAAGGAAGGATGGGCAATCTACTTCTGCCTCAAAAATCCAAGGAGGGGTCACTATGAGTCAGATTCAACTTTACAGCAGTGAGTTTGGTTTTTGGTTTTGTGCTAAGAAGTAGAGAATATTGATTAAGGGGAATCCATAGAATTTTCTTTTTCTCTATAACAATGTGGGAACTCTGGTAGTGTAGTGCTTAAGGTCCTTGACTGCTAACTAGAAGGCTGGCAGTTCAAGCCTACCAGCCACTCCTCAGAACGTTGGGCAATCTACTTCCTTAGTGATATTGCCTCAGAAACCCAAGGAGGGGTCACTATGAGTCGGGTTTGACTCAGCGGCACATAACAACAACAACATATAACAATGTACAACCATATTTTTGCCACATTTTTACCAAAGAGTGTAACTGAGAAGTTAGCACACATCCTTGTTCATAATAAAGAAAGAGAACAACTGTCTTCTTGAGCTCTTTACCTGGTGGAGGGAGGCAGAACCCACACTATGTTTAATCTGCCCAGGTATTTGTCTCCCTGACATTACCTGCCTGTCCTCCATCCATCAGAGCTTAGGTTGTCTTTAAAATTAAACCTTTATTTCTTGAACCACCTCTTTCCTGTGATTAAGGAGCTTTAGTGGTGCAGTGGTTAAGGCACTCTGCTGCTAGTCAAAATAATGATGTTTTCAACCCACCAGCCACTCCACTAGAGGAAATTGAGGCAGTCTTCTTCCTTAAAGTGTTACAGCCTTGGAAATCCTGTGGGGGCAGCTCTACTGTATCCTATAGGGTCGTTGTGAGTTGGGATCGACCTGATGGCAGTGAGTTTTAGTAGTGATTTCTCTAGCACAATATGGACTCTTCTATTTTCTTTTTACTTTCTGTTTCCAGTGTGTTTGTTGCATGTTTTCTTTTACAGCAAAACCTTCTTGAGCCCAGTGAGCATGCTCTATTTTTTGGTTTTGTTTTGTTTTAAATTCATGGGAAATATAGCACCGTTCATAGATAATGCAGGATTTGATCAATAATTCATTATTGTTTAGCCTGAAGAAGTATGCATAGTAGTGTTGTTGTTGTTGTAACTCATAGCGATTCTGACTCATAATGACCCTATGCACAAAAGCATGAAACATTGCCTGGTCCCTCCTCGTTCTCACAACCTTTGCTTTACTTGAGCTCTTCATTGCAGGCAATGATTAATCCATCTTGTTAAGCATCTTCCCCTTTTTGGCTGACCCTCCACTTTACCGAGCATGATATCCTTCTCCAGTGAATGGTCCCTTCTGACAACATGACCAAAATACGTGAGATGAAGTCTGACCATTATGGCTTCTAAGGAACATTCCAGCTGTACTTCTTCCAAGCAGGGTTGTATGGTACCCTAAATAGAAAAATCAAATTCCTGAATAATAGGAATAACAATTCATAATTGAAATCATAATTTATATTGGTATATTGTTTGATTATTTACAAAACATTCAAACATATGTTCCCTTTTCATCTGTGCAACAATTTTAAAAGAAGAATGAGAAATTTTTACCACCCCCCTGACCCTTTTTATAGGCAAAGAAGCTCTGGTAGTACAGTGGTTAAGGCATTTGGCTGCTAACCGAAAGGTCAGTGGTTCACCCACCAGCTGCTTCAGGGAAGAAAGATGGAACAGTCTGCTTCTGTGAAGATTTATAGCCTTAGAAACCCAATAGGAGTTGCTATGAGTCAGAATCGAGTCAATGGCAGTGAGTTTGGTTTTTTTGGTTTTATAGACAAATGAACTGAAGGATAGAGCAAGTAAGTGATTTTCCAATGTTGTTCAAATATTCTAACTGGGGATTTATACCTAATTATAAATGAAAACCAAATGAATAAAAGATGGGTTGAACAACATTTTAAAGATTTGGGCAAATATATCTATCTATCTGTCAGTCTGATTTATATACCTCCAAATAAAAATTTTTAAAGCACACATGGATTGTCAATTATAAAATTACTTCTAATCAAAGTGTGTGGCAGTATTCAAGGGTTGCATGTACAGCACATTCATATTTCCCTATATAAAAGTATACTTTGCATTTGTTTGTCTGTTATTCTTTGCTGTTTGTTTTCAGCGCATTCCAGAGGCCACTGTTTTCTGTCCAAGGTGCATTGGGACTAGAATCTCCAGAATACTTGGTTCTCATGTGGAGACCCTGGTCCTACTTCCATGCTCATGTCTTGGAGCATTTTGCGTTTTGCATTCTTAACAGCACCCAGGTGATTGCAAAGTACTCTAGTTATGTGAGACACAAATAGAAACCTGTGATACTTACATCAATTTCCATTTATTTAAAACTCTGTGTATGTTTCAAAGAAGATGGTACCCTGTTTGTGTATTTCTGTGGCATTCTTACTTCTGCTGAGTTTGGGGAGTTCTTCCACTTTTTAATGAAGATCAGATTATTCATTTCTCAAAACCATAAACTTCTTTCAAATCCTTAGAAATTGAGCCTTTACACACAAAGGAGTTTTTGTATAATCTGGGGTAGAATATTTGGGAGGTGGCTTCATGGAGTTGAATAGCTTTTCAGTTTAGTAAATAGTCTCAAACTTAAAAGCAATCTGTTGTATTCACGTTTTGTGATTTGTCTTGATAGGAGCTCTGGCGGTGCAGTGGGTAAGGCATTTAGGTGCTAACCAGAAGGTTGGTGGTTCAAACCCACCAGCTACTTGACAGGAGGAAGATGAGTCAATCTATTCATTCACAGCCCTAGACTGACAGCCTTTGCAACCCAATGGGGGTTGCTATGAGTCGGATTCAACTTCATGTCAGTGTTTTTCTTTTTTTATTGACATTGATAAGCTAATAAATACAAACTTCATTTTTGCTGAATTTTGAAGCCCTGATTTTTTTCTCAGGTCCTTTCTATTCTGAGCAATTCACTTCAAATCATAGAGTGGAGAAGCAAAGGACAAATATCCCTCCATATTCAAATATTTATTCAATAGGAATATGCTTAGGAAACTTCTTTTGCATGAAATAAGTCATGCTGGAAAGCAAGATTTATTTTCAGAAATACAGAAACTCTTCAATATAAGTGTTATGTACACATATTCCCTGTGTGCGAATCTTTAAAACTGCACAGATGCAGCCCCTTCTCCCTGGAGCCTCTGCCCCCTTTGCTGTTCTTATTTGTCTCCATAACACATCATCATCTTCCAATATGCTTTATTTTATTAAGGTCTGTATAGTTGTGGGTTTTGCTTCTGGGTGATTCACTGCTAGATTTTCAGTATGTAAAAGAATCACACCCACATCAGTCGAGTCTATTCCAACTCAGTGGCCCTATAGGATTGAGTACAACTGCCCCGTAGGGTTTCCAAGGCTATAATTCTTTACAGAAGCAAACTGTCTCATTTTTTGAACCATGGAGCAAATGGTGAGTTCGAACTGCCAACATTTTGGTTAGCAACACTTCGGAGGTACTCAGTGTTCAGTGAATGAATTTTGGTCAGAGGTTCCATGGGTTATAGCCCCTGAGAGGTGTTGGTGTTAGGATGACAGAGCTAATTTGAACGTCTCCTCACTTTCTGTGCCTGAACTGGGATCTTTCTGGAGCACACACAGAAGGCAGAGCAGGAGCCAGTGCACCAAGTGTCAGTGACCAGAACACAGGAGAGTTTTCAACAAATGAAAAGGAGCAGGTCTTTTATTCCTTTGCAGACTGTGCCTAAGTTTGTCAAAGTGTTTCTGAAGGAAGTCATTTAATGCAAGCCTGGCCATCTGCATCCATTCCTCTTTGCCTGAGTTCTGTTTCAGAATATGGTGGGGTGCAGACACTCTTTAATTCCTTATAGAATCTTTTAGGAAAATAACAAGTGGAGGCTTATTGAATAACAACAACAACAAAAATGGCTTTGCATCAAGGAGCATTTAAACACGGTCTTTGATCATATACTTTTGTGCTCATCATTTTATCCTAACTCTCTGAATAATTGGCAAAGAACCACATACCAAATAATAAAAACTTTAAAAGTGTTATGGATTGAATTGTGTCCCCATAAACATGTGTTGTAAATCCTATATATCTGTTGTTGTTGTTGTTGTTGTTGATAGATGCTGTCGAGTCGACTCTGACTCATAACGACCTTGTGTACAGCAGAATGGAACACTGCCCAGTCCCCTAAACCCCTATACCTGTTAGAATCCCATTTGGGAATATTTTTTTTTTATGTTAATAAGGCAGTATTAGTGTAGGGTATATCTTAAATCAATCTCTTCTTTTAACCATTGAAATATTTAATTGTGTTTCAGTGAAAAAAAAAATCCATCTCTTTTGCAGTATCAAAGAGTAGCTTAAGCAAACAAGCAGAAAAGCATAAATGGAGGGATAGATACACAGCTCATAATCATGAAGGGACCTAGGAATAGAAGATGAAAAGAAACAAGGGTCTTCCCCCAGAGCTGAGAGAGAGAGAGAGAGATGCTCCCCCTAGGACTGGTGCCCTGAATTCAGACTTCTCACCTCCTAAACAGTGAGAAAATTCATTTCTGTTCAATAAAGCCACCCACGTGTGGTATTTCTGTCCTAGTGGCTGATCTAGTAGCTTTGTGAGAGCTGGACAATGAATAAGGAAGACTGAAGAAGAGTTGATGCTTTTGAGTTGTGGTGTTGGAGAAGAATACTAAGAGTACCATGGACTGCTAAAGGGACTAACAGATATGTTCTGGAAGAAGTGCAGCCAGAATGCTCCTTGGAAATGAGAATGACCAGACTTCATCTCACCTACTTTGATCATGTTGTCAGAAAGGACCATTCCCTGGAGAAGGATATCATGCTTGGTAAAGTAGAGGGTCAATGAACAGGGGAAGACCTTCAATGAGACGGACTGATGGCTGCAATGATGGGCTTAGGTATAGCAAGGATCATGAGGATGGGACAGGACCAGACAGTGTTTCATTCTGCTGTGCATAGGGTCGCTCTGACTCGGAGATGACTCAATAACACTTAACAACAACAACAAGAGTAGCTAACCAGAAGGTCAGGGGTTCAAACCCACCAGTTGTGCCATGGATGGAAGATCAGGCAATTTACTTCCATAAAGATTTACAGCTTTGTAAACCCAGTGGAGGTAGCTATGAGTCACACTCAACTCGATGGCAATGAGTTTTTTTTTTGAGTGAGCACTAGATAACAAAAACAAGAAGTGTATACTTGTAAAATTTCTTATTCCACAGCACATCTACTATCTGTCTGACACTGAGCAACACAGCAAACTCATTCCAAACTCACTGCCATCCAGTCAATTCCGACTCATAGTGACCCCCCATTTGGGTTTCCAAGGCTACCAAACTTTACAGAGGCAGACTGCCTCTTCTTTCTTTCATGAAGCATTGTGTGGGTTCAAACAAAAACCTTTTGGTTGGTAGTCAAATTCCTTATCCACTACACTACTAGAACAACACAGCAACAATATTAAAAATAAATAAATAAATTTGGTGTGTATCTGATCCTGGAGCCATTCACCACTTTGTTATTTTCCCATTTAATCTCTACAATCACTCAATCAAGTGGACATTCCCATTTTACAGATGATATTAATAATCATACCAAGTTTGCAGAACTGGTAAGTTGCAGAACCAGGGTCTAGGCACAGGCAGTCTGGTTGAATAGCTTGTCTTCTAAAAGCCGTATACCAACTCCACTAAAGATATGGTTTCTAAAGATTTCAAGGTAGGAAGAGAGAAAAATAACAGCAATACCTAAAATCCCATGAAAGAGGAGTGTAAAAACAGAGGCCAAGGCAACTAATTCTATTTATTGGAGCTAAGGGAAGCTTCAAAGAGAAACAATGCAGTGGTTTTTGAGGGATGATTAGGAGTTTTCCAGACAGAAAACGGAGACAAAAACTGAGGACAGAGAGAGGAAGGATGTTAATATTCATTTCTCTTTTATCAATATGAAGGGGCTCTGGTGTGTGATGGTTAATGCATTGGACTGCTAACCAAACAGTTGGTGTTTCAAACCCACCTGCTACACCGTGGGAGAATATGAAGCATCCTTAAAGATTTAGACTCAGGAACGCTGTGGAACAATTCTACTCTGTCTTACAGAGTCACTATGAGTCAGAATTTATTAAGTGGAAGTAGGTTTGTTTTGGTTTGATTAGCAATATTCTTATACCAGTTTTAAATAATTCTCATCCAAATTGTTTCTTGAGGAAGAAATTTGAGAATTTTACAACCAAACCTTGTTCTGTGATAATTTGTAAATATCCTTATAGGTCACTGTCTGAGTTCACAACAAATTGAGTGCTTTTTAAGGAGAACCATAACAATAACCAAAGGCATTGAATGCATAGTGATACAATTATTTCGAAGGTACCAGCAGCCAGAGACCAAGAGGTGGGCCATGTCAACCATCTATTCTAGCTTTATGCGACTCCTGGGCGTTGAGCTTAGTGCACATGAAAATGGCCTTATTTACAAGTTCCTTTCCCTCTTCAGTGTTACCAGCTCCCCTCCCTAGAGCAGGCAGCAAACGAAAGCCTTTCCATCTGGCCAAAGAAATCATTTAAAGACTCATGTAACCTAGTGATTTCAACATGTTCCATAATGGGTGGATTTCGGTTTCAGCTGGCATCTCCCAGCTAAGGATCAATCCTCAGCCAAGCACCAAGCAATGCCTATTTTTCATGGGCTGTGCATGTCCATCAGTTTCCTCCCTTGATAGTGTGTGTGACTACTCGTGTTCACACTGGTGGAAATCAACACACCTCTTCCAGGTACTACTTGAGGTAAAGACACAGAGCAGCACTGCATATTCTGATGCTTCTTGTCAGCTACTGACATTTGCTGGTTTAGCTTTGATTATTTTGCAGTTGTGAATGTCTCCTGAATAATTGAGCCCTTTTGAAATAGTTCTGCATGAATGGCTAAGGTAGAACCTTACCTCCACAAAATAAATGACATTTGGGAAGGTGATTGGTTCAAAAGTCTTCCTTTTCCTCTCCATTTAGTTGAAGTTATTTTATGTGTAATGACATCGATAAACTCTGCTTAGAGGGAAGTCACACTTTGTGTATTCCTCTTCATCCGTTTTTATTATACACTTCAAAAGAAAAAAAAAAAAAATGTACTTATTCCTGCCCCTAGAAGAATCTGTAACTTTCCTGCCTTGCTCAGTAGTGTGAAGTCATTAGAAACTATGCTGAATGTCTATAGCACTTTGACTTTAGCAGAAATCTTCCTTTTCCATTCATTTTTCCATTAAGCAACCTATTTTTCAGTTGAAGGTATAAGCATTTGGTTAGTGTCTATAGATGTCTCATTGGATTTGTGTGCTCCTGGGGAAGAAGTATACCAGCAATCAGGATCCCACCTACTGCATCCTCTGGGCCATAAAAAACCAATCTCTTCATCCATTGATTTTCATATAAGTCCTTCCTCCAACTTCCATTAGAATGTTTTCCTATCAAAGATTATTGAGAAAGGTTACTAAGCAAACTGGAGGCCCAGGTCATAGCAATTTGCACTCAGAGTAACAAAATGAGCAAATGTAATCCTTGCCTGGTTTAAGGATAAGGCTTCACACTTTCTCAGCGGATGGAGACGTGTTATGTTTTTGCAGTATTCTCTTAAAGGTCACTGGTCACACTCTTTCTTTCACCCCATGTATTCTGCACCTCTAAAGGGATTTGAAATCAGAGAGTACCTTGAGAATGGAGACATAAGAGGAGCAATGTCCCCCATAACATATGAACATTAAACCATTGTTTTTAGATAATTCTGTATTTTCTCAGTTTCTTGATTAAATTGTAATTATTAATGTTGTTAATATGGAATAAAATTAGCATAGTTATAGTAAGTATAATAGTATCCCAGAGGGCCTCCACAGGCATCTCTTTATTTGATCATCTCCATAATCCTTTATGGCAAAGAGGGCATGCATATAATCCCATATCTAAAAGTCATAGACATTGACGTGCAAGAGTGTAAGGAACCTGCCCCAGGTTAAGTAGTTGCTTAGTAAGGAAGCTGACTGGCCCAGCAAGAGGAACCTGTGTTTTGAAGTACTACAAACCTCAAATCAAATAATCATTTTCTCTCTTTCTCTCTCTCTTTCTCACCATTTGTTGATGTTAGATGCTATAGAGTCAATCTAACTTATACCAACCCCATACACAACAGAACGAAACACTGCCCAATCCTCACAAACATCACTATATGTAAGTCGTAGCCACTGTGGCAATTCATCTCATTGACTCAAACCAAAAAAAAAAAAAAAAACTCACTGCAATTGAGTTCAAACCCACCAGCCCCTCCTCGGAAGGAAGGTTGGGCAATCCTACTTCTGTAGTGATACTGCCTTGGAAACCCAAGGAGGGGTCACTATGAGTCGGGGCTTACTCGATGGCACGTAACAACAACAACAACAACAACACTGCCATTGAGTCAGTTCCGATTCATAGCGGCCCCCATTGGGTTTCCAAGGCTGTAAATGTTTATGGAAGTAGATCACTCCATCTGCCTTCCATGGAGCAGCTGGTGGGTTTGAACCACTGACCTTCTGGTTAGCAGCCAAATGCCTTATCCACTATGCCACCAGAGCTCCCCCTTTATCACCGACAGTCTGCTTTACCCAGGGACTGGTCCCTCCCTATAACCTGTCCAAACTATGGAGACTCAAGCCTCTGCATCTCACTTCTAAGGAGCATTCTGGGTGTACTTCTTTCGAGACAGATTTGTCCATTCTTTTGGTCATGCACGGCATATTTAACATTTAATATGCTCCCATATACTAGGTATGGAAACTTGGATTTAAATTCCTGGTGAATAACTTACAAGCTGTATAGTTTGGCCTCTCTGAACCTCAGTTTACTCATCTGTAAAATGGGGCTAATACCTAATGGGGCTGCTATGCCAGAGGTAATGAATGCAGTGCATGTGAAACTAGCATAACTTAATAGTAATTATTCAAGGAATTATATTACTATTCCTGTAAAGCAACAGTAGCATAAATGGCAAGAGGAAATTAGAACACCTCAGAAGAGTGTAGAATAATTAATATGGAATTCGGTTGAAGACGACCTAAGCACAAGTCCTGGATCCTTTATTTCCTAGATGTGTTCACTAAAAGAGTCATTTAGCCTCAATAAGTCTAAAGGAGCATGTTAGAAAATAATTTTATCAAGTGTAAAAAATACTAGAAATGGAAGAGGTGCCAGCGACAATCCGCAGTTTACAGATGAGGAACCTGAAGCTAGAGGAAGGAAAGGAATTATGCAAAATCAGATTCTTAGTTGCAGAGATGGTGGCTGAAGGCTTCACAACTTAATGAATATCAGAGACCACGTATAAAAATCTGGTTTCTAAATGAGAGGGAGGTAGAAATCTTTTCTGCTCTGTTCTGCAAGGATTTCATATTAATGGCTTGTTTTGCATACTTCTGTTTGAGAGAGAAAGGCTGTATGGATTAAAGTTCAGTAATAGGCAACCCAAGGATTCCAGCAAATAAAGCTGAGATTGATTTATTAACAGGTGTTAGGGGTATTAAGTAGTTGAAAGAGCGAGCTGGAGGAGCATGCTCTAAGTGGGGCTTCAAAAAACAATTACCAGCCTCCAGACTCACCCCAACTCTGCCAGGTCAGAAGGCTGGCCACTGAGTCAGAAAACACCCATATCATAGAGCTGTTATCACAGAACCATGCTGCCTCTGCCCCAGGCCCTGCCTTCTCATTCCAAATTCAAGTGGAACTAAAACCAAGAATATTAGCTGCAAGGGAGTCACGATAAAGTGTTTAATTTTCCAGTTTCTTTAATAAAAGGCATCGTTCTAGAAGGAGGTTAAGATGGATTTTGAGTAAGACGATCCAGATGATCTCCCAGGAATCCAAGAAAATGGGTGGTGGATAACAGGATTAGAGTCCCCACCATACCATGTGAAGAATTGTCTAATACATGAATGTCAAATCAATGTTATGTCAGCCAGACCTAGTTAATTGGTAATGACTGCCAAGAGCATGGAAATGAAAAAGATTTTGAGGATGCGTCGGGACCCTGCAGGATAAAGCCCTGAGGGCAGATCAGTGATGTGTTCCAGAAGTAGGGGCCTGAATCAATAGAACTGAATCGGTACCACATTTATGCCATAAATCAGTTGCTGCCTGACCAGCTTGGTTGGCAGAACGCTCCATAATGCGTAATGGCTCTCCCGTTGCTGCTGCTTCTTGTTGTGGTTGTTTAATTATATCTTGATTATACCTTCTCTTTATTATAATGATTATCATGCTTGTTGGCTAAAGCACGCTACATATTTCTTGAAAAGTTTATCATCTCTATACAGTGTACAGCACTTCGTGTACACTTAGTATCTGATGTGATTTTGAAATCTCATTTGTCTCATTCACAAACATTAATCTAGTGTTCACTTTAATAAAACAACATTACACATCATGGGAGCAGACTTAGTAAGACTCAGATTTTTAAGGAAAAGCCTCTTTTGTAAAATGAGACTATTTTGTCCATGTTTAAAGAATCCTAAGAAGATGATAGAGAGTAATGCAGAGATAAGCCATGCTTGTTTATGGATTGGGCACTCAGTTTATTACTTTGAACCCATCTAGGTTGCACGTTCTTGTCATGCCTGTCATACCAATGAGGAACCTGAGAACAAGAGATGTCCTGCTCACGTGAGCTGAGACTTGTTTCTTTGGATGTCTTAGATCTGAGACACAAGACATGTGCCTGCATGCTTTCACTTAGAATGGATGTAGCATAATGCCTAAGGCTTTTGATTTCTAACCAGAAGGCTGAAGGTTCAAACCCCCAGCCACTCCTTGGAAGGAAGTTTGGGCAATGTACTTCCATAGTGATACTGCCTCAGAAACCCAAGGAGGGGTCGCTATGAGTCGGGTCATACTCGATGCCAAATAACAACAACAGTTTTGAAATGTGGATGGTGATTTATGATTTCTGCACAATGTTTTCCTTAATCCTGATTAGATAGGCTACCCATTTCATGAAAAAAATTAATAAAAAAAAAAAATGTACTCTCAATAGGGCAAGGGTTTGGCACCATATTATTAGGAGAGGAAGAAAATCACAGTGAACCCGTTTAGGGATTCGTTTGATAACTTCTGCTGGAGAAGACTGAATTGGGTGGGGGGCATCGATGTCTTTGTTACCTAGTGTTGTGACTGTGGCTTTAAAGAGCAGAATGTTTTTTTCGTCACATTTCAGGAGACTGGAAGTGTGAATTCAGGGTGTGACGCCAGCGGAAGGTCCCTCCTTGTCTGTCTCAGCTTCTAGGAGTTGCCAGCCATTGTTGGTGCTCCTGGCTTGTAGATGAATCTGCCTTCATCATTTGTTTTCCTCTTCTCCTGGTGTGTGTTTCTACATCTGTGTGCCCTTTTTATAATTCACTCTACATTGGTGTGACTTCATGAATGTCACAGGTACAGGGCTTAGGGTTTCTATACATCTCCTGGGGGGAGACAAGTCAGTCAGTCAGACTTGGGAAGGTTAGAATGAACATACGTGTTTATGGAATACAGAGATGGACCTTAGTTAGGCCATGCATTAGTTTAGTAAATTATACTGCCTTTATGAATACCTATGATGCATTGTGCCAGCTCTTGGTGATAAGAAAATCTCAAGTCGCTGATTGTCATCAGGGGAAGCAGACAGGTACTGTGAAAAGGCAGAAGTGGAATGAATGAGCTATATGTGAACCATTATGAGGCTCTCTAAGGAGTGACACAGAAGCCCGTCGGGTTTCAGACAAAGGAGAAAAAAAGGTAAATCAAACTGCATTAGCTGAAAAGAAAGATGGTTAAGTCAAACAGAAAGCTGTTCAAATCTACACTCCACCAGTTATCATCTACCTAACCTTGGGCAAGTTGCACAATTTCGGAGTCCTTATTCCCAAGGATGTGTAATATTAAATCAATAAAAAAATATATTTTTAAACTGGTATAAAATGATAATGACTACACTAGGAATTCAAAAGGTATATGAATTCAAGTGAGAATAGAAAGTTATGTGTTCAATTAGAAATCATTTTTAAATAGGAAGACAGTATCTTATTATTTCTGACACTTATGTGGTTTTATACAGCTTTTAAATATGTAGTTTTGGTTCAGTGAGAATTACTTCTTATCAAGCCTTATATTACTAGATAATAAAATTCTATATTCCTGAGGGTGATGGCCAGGGGAGAATAAACTTAATAATAACTTCAGTTCTTTTTACTGTGATCACTGGCTTCCTAAGTATCAGCATCACTCATTATATGAGCTTCAAAATGATAATGAGAATGTAATCTTAAATCTGAATAGTAAAAGCAAGTGCTATTTATTCTTTGAATAGTTGAATCCATGAAAATGTCTACCCATAATCTCTGCTGTGTTTTGATGTGTGTATGTGTGTGTTTGTTTGTGTGAATCACTGTCATTTTGGAAAAAAAAAATCCTAGAAATAGATTATGGCAGAAATATTTAACATTTTAACCTCCATCTCTTGTACTCTGAAGTTCAACACTGATCAATAATAAAGGCAGAAGTCACATTTCTTCCTTTACTTATTAAGAAATATATTTGACATATAGCTGGATTTTTCACTGATAATTATTCATGTGGACATAGATACATGTTGAGTGGCCACTCTGTGCCAGAAACAATGTTAGCTGCAAAGGACGTAAGAGAAAGCAAAGCATATATGTTTATTATGGTTGTTAAAGATCCAAGTCTGTATACTTTTTTAATAAATGTATTTCTTAAAAGAAAGGAAGGAAAGAAAGTAATGAACAAACTTAGGTCCTTCCAAGTAGATTCTTCAAAGCAAACTGACTGAACAATTTACAAATCTATAGCACTGTCTTCAACGATTGAAAGAAGCCCAGATTTTTCTCCTTCCAGATTCTTGTTTGCTCTATTCACTAATTCAGTAAGACACAATAAAGCAGGCCTAGCACTCAAATGAAAAGAATATGTTGTTAGTCTCGTCTCAATAATATTGACATTTTATTCACCCTAAAAAACAATGTGATTCATACCATTGACTGCAATCTCCACAATGTAATAGCTCTCTTCCCACTTCCTCCCTGTGGTTACCTTTTCCCTGTGTCCCTCTTTCCTATACATCCCTGCCCTCTGAGCTGTCTCCCTGTGCAAATGCTGCCCTTCTGGTCCCTGTGCCTGATTGTTCCCTAAGGAGTGTACCTCCCTGGTACCTCGTAGGCTTGTCTATTGTTTGGCTAGAAACCACAGAAATGAGTTCAGTTCCAGGCCCAGAAGGTGACTAGGGCCCAGAGTCTCAGAGGGTTCACCAGTCTCTATCAGACCAGTAAACCTAGTCTTTTTTATGGTTTTGAGTTTTGCTCCATGTTTTTTTCCACACTATTCAGGATCTCCTCTATTTTGATACCTTTCTAAGTGGTTGACAGTGGTAGCAAGGTACCATCTAGTTCTTATGGGCTCAGGGTCATGCAACTTTATTCACTTTTAAGCAGAAGTGCTATTCTTACTAGTTGCCATCAAGTTGTCTCTGACTCATGGCAAGCCCATGTATGCAGAGTTGATATGCTCCATAGGGTTTTCAGGGTTGGGACCTTCGAACCCATTCCCTTGGAGCTGATTCTAACTCACCTCAGCTACTAATCAAAAGGTTGATAGTTTGAACCCACCAGCTGATCTGTGGGGGAAGCTGTGGCATTCTGCTTGCATAAAGATTTACAGCCTTGGAAACTTTATAACGTAGTTCTACTCTGCCCTATAGCATCTCTATGAGTTGAAATCAACTTGATGACAATGACTTTGCATTTTTGATGTAAACTTTTGAAGCAAATTATGAGGCCTTTCTTCCAAGTTGTCTCTGAGTGTGTTCAAACCACCAAGCTTTCATGTAATCACTGAGCACTTTATTGTTTGTGTAACTGTTCTGGTTCCCTAGTGCCGCTCTGACAGCAATAGACCACAAATGGGATGGCCTTAGCAAACAGGAGTTTATTCTCTCACAGTTTGGAGGCTTTAAGTCCACATTCAAAGTGCCAGGCTCTAGGGACTCTGTGAAAGCCCCTCGACCTTGGGCTTCAGCTCTGCCTCTTGCTCCCAGCCCACTGAAGCTAGAGGCATCTCTTCACTCAGGCAGCTAGTGGCTGCTGAGGTTAACAAGCCCAAGGTTGACAAAAAAAAAAAAAAAAAAGACACAGTCCTGATGTTACCAAACCACAAGACAGGCCATTAATTCAAGTGTGTTGTAAGTCCCAAGGTCGGCAGAGCATAGCAGGCTGCTGAACAATGACATGGCTACGTGCAGGGTCCAAGCATGCCGTAAGCTAGAGACTACCCCCAAGGCTTCTCCTAGACCACACCCCAAAAGAAGCTACTCAGCTGCATGTGGTAGATCCCACCATAGAGCTGATTGCCAGTCTCATCATGGGGAATAACTACCACCAGCTTCCCAGCCACTCTATCAGGCCCAGGCAGGACCAAAATGGCTGTTTCTTGTTTGAGACTTAAACGATCGTATATTTTATCATTTCCAGATGACCAAATGTTTTCTCCTCGGCATTAATTGCAAAAATTCTGGAATAATTAACATACCTACTAGATTGCTTCAAATACTAGCATTTCCAAGATAAATGCATACTCGTATCACTTTAGAATTATATAACCCAAAAGAATGTGAGGATTTTGAAAAATGAAAAGTGAACAAAATCAACAGAGGGATGGAATCTTCACTCTGAAAAAGCCAGGCCTCCCCACTTTGACTTGAGTTTTCTTTTTGAACATTCCAGCATCCACTTGGTTTGGGGAAGCAAAGTTGATTTTGTAAGGATCCCGGAGCAGAAGGATGTGATTGTATTAATAACTGCAGAATTGGATTTAGAGGCTATAATCTCCTTCGCTTCAACAACACATGCCTCTCCACTGCTTAGAAAAGCTAAGTCTGTGTGAACCTACAAAGGGAGGAAAGCCACTAATGGCATCACACTCACCTACAGAGTATTGACTGCCTCTACTTAGAGTTAAGTTGCCACCAAAAATCTAGTTAGATCTCTCTTCAGTGGCTTGGGGACCTTGATTGCAGACTGGCTTTGAGTGCAATGTTTTCCAATATCAAAGAACAGCAATGAAGATTAAAAGGAACTCTGGCTTATTCATTCTGGTTGGAAACTATAGACAGAATGAAATATTGCAACGAAGGAATCAAATGAACATCCTGACAAATTTATCACTTTCTACTCCACATCATGATTCAAAGTCAAGGCAAAAGGAAAGAAGATGAAGGCAGCTGAGGTAACGGGGAGTTGCATTAGTTCATGGCTGTACATCTATCAAGTAAGGAGCACGTTCACCTGGAGATCACCTTCTATACAGAGAAAGTATCAGTGTTTCCATTGGAGGCTGATAGAATCTTTGTCTGGTCCAGTTAGTAACCCCTGGGGGCGGAAATCCAAAGGTATAACACTACAGGCAGTTCTGCCACAAAGAGTCTATTAGAGTGGTGTGGAGGGATACCAGAAGCATATCTCCCACCAGCTGGTAGCTTCAGTAATTACAAAGGATATTTTGTTTTCAGAAGTGATCTAAATTCTAACCCCTTTTCCATCAGTGTGCGCAAGTCTCCTTTACTCGGGAGGGCTGTGAGTAACTGTAGGAAAAAGGCCACACTGATATGAACATGTGTTCAAGACATTACTGCCACTCACCAACTGTGTGCCCTGATAGGAGTTACTCCCCATCTCTGGCTTTCAATTCTAACGACAAGGAGGGTTTGTTAGGATTCAATGAGATGATGCAGTTAAAGGGCCTTATACATTGTATGGAATATAAAGACCCATAACTTTCTTCTCATCAAAAAATGGATCCAATTGGCAAACTGCCACAAACATATTAATAATGTTATATATTACCATTCTCAAGGATATTATCAATACCTAAAAAAAAAATAATAATAAAAATTCTCAGGAGACAACAATGGAAGTAATCTCCAAAAATGAAATTTCAAACAGTGATGATGATATTAGAGAAAGAGACAAAAGTGGGATCCTGATTCTGTTCAAATACTATGCACATACTCATCCTTGGAGTCATTGTTTGCCTTTGAATTGACTGAGACTCATCGTGACCCTACAGGACAGAGTAGAAATGCCCCAGAGGGTTTCCAAGGCTGCAATCTTTATGGAAACAGATTGCTATATCTTTCTCCTGCAGAGTCACTGGTGAGTTCTATGCATGGACCGTTTGGTTAGCAGCCAAGCACCTAACCATTGTGCCACCAGTGTTCCTTCGTCATTGGAGAATCCCCAGATTCATGTCCTGAAGAGCCACATGCTGAGCTTTGTGCTTATGCAAAGCTTCACTGGACAAACGGTTGCTTCCCATGAAGTGTGATACCTCTTGTTGGCAATTAACAGGGTGTAACTGAGATGCTCCCTTCATCTGGGTGGGATCAATTGCCTATCATCTCTCCAGGACTGAAGAGCCCCTTAGAACTGGTGTAGGGGAGAGGAGCTGAGGAGCTCACTGTGCACTGAACCTCGCCAAGACCAGCCTGTTGTGTGACTTGGGGTAGGCTGGCTTAATTAATTGAAAAATAAAGGTTATTGTCAAAGCAAAGTAGAAATGAAGGACCTTGGTCAATCCTTATTGGATTTTTCTTTCCTGGGCTTTTCAGCCTTCCAATATTGCATTGAATCAAACTCTCCTTCACTTATGACCTATTTCTTAGATTGGTTCAGATTTAACCTATAACTTGGCAATATTGCAAATAGATACAGGCCACTTCTGGAGGAAGAAAGTGAACTGTTGCTTTTGGAATGCTGGTGCTGGCCTAGAAACGGGCGTGATTTTCTTCTTCCTTTACAGGACTATTCTTCCACAGATGTTTGCACAGCACTTGCTCCATTGCCTCATCTGGTCCCCAAAACAACCTTGGAAAAGAGATAGACCAAGGATTTCTTATCCCATTTTTCCAAATTTGTAAACTGAGGCTCAGAGAAATTGGAAAGGATCATCTATTAATCAGTGCTTGAATTAGCACTTGTTGTTGTTATGTGCCGTCGAGTCGGCCCGACTCATAGCGACCCCTCCTTGGGTTTCCAAGGCAGTATCACTACAGAAGTAGGATTGCCCAAACCCACCAGCCTTCTGGTTAGTAGTCAAGTGCCTTAGGCACTATGCTACCAGTGCTCCTTGAATTAGCACTGGGATGTTAATATATGAACGACATATCTCACTGGCTAGAAAAATCTTATCCCACTAGGACAAAATCTGAAGGCCTGCAGTCAGGGATGGGAGGATGAGGAGCTGGATATGAGATGGTGCATGCGGTTAGCTCAGTACATAGGACACACGGAGCTCTGGTGGTGCAGTAGTTAATGCACTCAGCTGCTAACCAAACGGTCAGCAGTTCAAGCCCACCGGTCGCTCCATGGGAGAAAGATGAGGCTGTATGCTTCCTTGGATTGGCAGCTTTGGAAAACTTATAGTGCAGTTCTACTCTGTCCTGTAGGGTTGCTATGAGTCAGAATTGGCTTGATGGCATGGGTTTTTGTTGTTGTTGTTTGGCATATAATAACTATTCTGTACACATTAACCATTTTCAGTGTCATCAGCTGATCCATTGTTGTTAGGGTTATTTCTTCTTCCTCCATCCCAGAGGTGACCAGAATAAAGATAAGGGACATCTTGGCTTTAGAGCATCTCTGTACTAAGGTTCCTTTTGTGGTTAGCAATAATTATTTCTCAAGTTTCTTTTGTCTATAAAGTAGCAGGTGGTGGCAAGAGGACAAAATGATGAAGAAACAAATCAAGTCCTCTAACTGGTTGCCTCCAGCTCAGGAGGGGTGACCAGGGAGAGCTTACCAGAATTTGCATGCTGAGTAGCATGAGTTAATGTTAAGTGAATGGAGTTGCAAGATGTTCATGGAATATTAATCATAGAAGAGAGAGAATTTTCACAGAACTCTAAAGAGTAAAGATGGCTTAGGGAAGCAAAGAAGAGATAGCAGGTGACAATGGGGATGCTTGGAAAAGAGGTTGTGCATGGTTCTCAGAACCACCTATGGACTGTGCTGAAATTCTATGTGGGTAGACACACTCCCAAGGACTCATTCAATACTTCTGGATGGACTCCTACTATTTTAATTTTTAACAAGTTCCATATACAACAAACCAACATTTGGGGCACACAGCAATAAGCAATGGGAGACTACTGATTGCTTTTGATTAGCGATGTGTATGGTATGCATACACTGAGGCCTGTTACTTAGTGTATATTAATAACTTCTGAAGGAAGGAAGGGATGAAAGATAGAAAGAAGAGTAAGAAAAGACCTATTATTCTCCATCTTTAGGTTCATCAACCTATGTTATGCTAAGACTCTGAGATTCTAATTTCCACCCCTGTTGTTGTTGTTGTGTGCCATCGAGTCGGACCCAACTCATAGCAACCCCTCCTTGGGTTGCTGAAGCAGTATCACTATGAAGGTAGATTGCCCAACCTTCCTTCTGAGGAATGGCTGGTGGGTTTGAACCTCCAGCCTTCTGGTTAGGAGTCAAGTGCCTTAGGCACTATGCTACCAGAGCTCCTACCTAGTTAGCTTAAAGTTGGGCTATCAGTAATATTCTTTTGCACTCAGACAGAACTCCACACCTCTAACAATAACTCAGAGTTCCTTGGGTGGTGCTAATGGTTTTTGCCTTACTGCTAACCTTATGGTTGGTGATTCCAACCCACCACATAGTTCTGCAGAAGAAAGGGGCCTAGATAATCTGCTTCTATAAAGGTTACAGCCAAGAAAACCTTATGTAGTAGTTCTACTCTGTAACTCAAGTGGTCACCATGAGTCAGAATTTGCTCAACAGTAATGGAGTTGGGTTTTACCGTGACCCATGGAGAACCTGGTTGATGCAAATGGTCAATATACTTAGCTGCTAACCAAAAGGTCAGAGGTTCCAGTCACTCAGAGGCTCTTCAGAAGAAAAGCCTGGAGATGAGCTTTTGAAAAATCCACCACTTAAAACCCTATGGACCACAGTTCTGACACACACGGTGTCACCATTAGTCAGAATAAGTCAACTTAAGGGCAGTTGTTTTTCAATCATGATCCATAAGGCCTTGCATGATCAGACTCCAGTCAGCCTTTCCTTCCTCATCTCCTACCTTCTTGACTCCTTACCCTCCAGCTGTGCTGGCCTTCTGTTTTTCTCTCTGTTCCAAAGCTCCTTCTCACCTTGGAGTGTTTGACCTGCCTGGAAAGTGCTTTCCCCTTGTTTGCACATGGCTGACACCTTGTCCTATTTCATCTCAGGAGAGTCACCCTGACCATTCCATCAGAAACAAAGGCCCCAGTCACTATGTCCCTTATAGCACTTTTATACTCTTCCCCCTTAGCTCACTGCCACTACCAGAAGGTAAGACATCTATGGACAGGCTGTGCTGGCCTTGTTGTCAACTATGTCCAAGTCACCCAGAACAATATCTACCAAACAGAAATTATTCAAGAAGTACTTGTCTAATGAAGGGGTGGGTAGTGTCAACAGGACCCTCTTCATCAATTTTTCCCTCTTTGTCTTTCTTTATCCTTTTATTTTCCCATCGCGTTCCTTTCTTTTCCAGGTCACAGTTGGGTGTCTCCTAGAGAATAAAAAAAGGGGGGGGGGGCTGCTCACATCTACTGTAGAGTCTGCCTACCTATGCTCATGCCCCTGAATCTAACACCATCTGAAATAAAACCCAGTGATCTCAGACTGCCAGTACTCTCTAGCAGCAAAACATGTGGGGGAGTCTCTGGGGCCCATCCATTTTAAGAGCCCCTCTGAGATTTAGAGACAGGATTCTTTTTTTGGCAACTAGTCTGAGAATTAGGTTGCATTCTAAATTAAGTAGGGCAAAATTTGTCATATATGGCCCAGTTCTGTACTTAGAACTTACGCACGCATGCGCAAACACACACACACACACACACACACCAGTTAAAATTAAGTTTGTATGGTTTTATATTATTACATAGATATGTTTGCATAATTGTTTAAAATTAATAAAATGATCTCACAGATATTATCATATGTTATACCAAGAAGAAAGCAAGGCGAATGTATTATAATTTGTGGTTGTTGTTAGTTGTTGTCAAATAAACTCTGACCCATAGCAACCCCATGAACAACAGAACATACACTACCTGGTCTCACTCCATCCCCATGTTTGCTGACATGCTTGAGGCCAGTGTTATAGCCACTGTGTATGTTCAGTGCCTTCCAATCTAAGAGATTCACCTTCCAGCACTGTATCAGACAGCAGTCTGTTGTGAACAACAGGGTTTTCCTTGGTTCACTTTTAAGAGTTTATTGCATGGACTTTCTTCCTAACCTGTCATAGTCTGGAAGCTCTGCTGAATCTTTTCCATCATGGGTGACCCTGTTGGTATTTAAAATACCAGCGGCATAGCTTTGAGCATCATAGCAACACACAAACCACGACAGTAGACACGTTGACAGACAGGTGATGTTATTCCCATTTTACCGATGTAGAACAAAGACCCAGAGAAGTTCAAAATGGTACCATAGGTTGCATGGATGCAAATCCAAACAACAATGAGATATCATCCTGCTCCAGCACTAGCAGCAAAGTTCAACAAGACAGAAAATAACAAATGCTGATGAGGATGCAGAGAGATTGGGACTCTCAAACACTGCTGGTGGGACTGTCAAATGATGCAACCACTGTGGAAAGCAGTATGGCGATTCCTTAAAAAGTTGGAAATAGAAATACCATTTGATCCAGCCATTCCATTAGTAGATATATATCCTAAAGAATTGAGAGCCATGAGAAGAACAGACATATGCACACCCATGTTCATCGCAGTACTATTGACAATAGCAAAGAGTTGGAAACAATCTAGGTGTCCATCAACTGAGGAATGGATAACCGAACTATGGTACTTACACACAGTGGAATACCATGCAACCCTAAAGAATAATATAGAACCTGCAAAACACCACATAACGTGGATGAACGTGGAGGACATTATGCTGAGTGAATTTAGTCAATCACAGAAGGACAAATATTGTACTAGTATGTTATTGTCAAAGTCAAGGAACGGTTTATATAAGGAAGGAAATTTTCTTTGTTGTCAGGGGTGGGAGGGGAGGGGAGCGAACACCATTAGGTAGGTAGAGATAAGTATTTATTTGGGTGAAGAGAAGGACAATGTACCAAATGTGAGTGATAAACATGGTGGCATTGAGGAAGAAGAAGACATAGAAAGGTGCATGGGAGGTACAGACAACAAAGATGAACCCTTTTGTACATACAGTACTATGTTGTCAGTGAAGGCAAATGTGGGTATACGGGTAGATAGATAGGTGGACAGGCTGAACTACTGGGTATATCTATGCATCAGGGAGTCTACCCAAGACCATGTATAGGGTTGGCAGACAATGGTTCTAAAAGTGTATTTGCATATTCTGTAAGAATTCCCAGGTGTATAGTAGAGCTGACAGGGGACAAGTTTGTAGTCACTTCTTGGTCACAGCCAGCTACCCAGAGGGACTGAGTAGTTGAAACTGTGGACTCAGAACCATAGTCACAGGGGACATCAAGCTCAATTGGCATACCATACTACACAAAACATTGTTCCACCTTCTATTTTGGCAAGTAGCAACTGGGATCTTAAAAGCTTGCAAGCAGCCATCTAGATGCAACAATGGGTCTCTCCTCATCCAGAGCAAAGAAGAATGAAGAAAACAAAAGATTCATGGAAACAATTTGTCCTTGTGACTGGTATACCCTGTGATCCTCAGCCTATATGACTATGAGACCAGAAGAACTAGATGGTGCCTGGCTACCACTGTCAACCACTCAGAAGAGGTCTATGTAGGAGATCCTTGATAGAGAGGGAGAACAATGTGGAACAAAATTCAAAATCATTTGGGAAAAAAAAAAAAGGCAGGAGGGACCAGGTTTGCTAGTCTGATAGAGCCTGGTGGAACCACTGAGACTATGGTCCCTAGCTGCCCTTCAGGTGTAGAATTGAACCCACACCTGTGGCTTCCAGCCAAACAGTAGACAGGCATATGAGTCGAACATTTACCTGAGGTTGATACACTTCTTGGAGAGAACAATCATGGGAGAAAGAAGGGCGGCTTATGCACAGGGAGATAGCTCAGGGGGCAGGAGTTCATGGAGGGATGGACACAGGGAAGAGGTTACTATTGGGAGGAAATGTGAGGGGAGCTGTTGAATTGGGTTAAATTGTAGTCAATGTCATGAGACAACAAGGTGTGTGTGAACTGCTGTATGGAAAGTGAGTTTGCTAAAAAAAAAAAAAAAATAGTGGTATAATAGGTTGCATAGCTAAATTCAAGTCCAGGAATTTAAGCACAGTTTTACTGTGAGATATTCTGCAAGTCTCTTAATTAACGATCAATTTTCCCCTTTTGGGAAATTAAGGGGTTGAATGATCTCTAAGGCAGTACTTTTCAAAGGTTAATATGCCTAGTGGTTACCTAAGGAGCTAAGGTGTCACTGTGGTTAAGGCATTGCGCTACCAACGAAAAGGTAGATGGTTCAAATGTACCAGCCACTTCATGGGAGGAAGATGGCGCAATCTACTTCCATAAAGATTTACAAACTTGGAAATCCAATGAGGGTGGCTATGAGCCAGAATCGACTCAGTGACTCAATGGCAATGGCAGTGGTTTGGTGATTACCTGGAGATCTTGGTAAATTGTAGTCCTGAGTCCACAAGCTGGTTGGGCCTGCTAGTCTACATTTCTAACTATCATAAACAGCTCCCAGGTGATTCCCTAGGTGCTAGTACATGGACCAGATTCCAAAGAGTGAGGCATTAGAGGTAAATGGACTTTAGACAGGTCAGAATCCCCCGAGATTTGTAGGCATATGGTAGAGGCTGAGAAGCCCAGATCTAGCGAACTGCAGTTCTGAGACTAAAATTCTCCTCCCAGGTGCATCCTTATTTGGACTGTGATCTTTGGAGAAGTCACTTAGTTTGATTGAGCTGGTTCCTGGGATCTATAAGTGAGAGAAGCAATAAATAATTTAGGTTTAGTGGGGCAAAGAATTGCTTTGCAAGTGAAATCAGCCAACAGGGTCCTTGCAATCAGAACACTGAGTTCCTCAGAAGTAAATGGCATTTTCACACATGAGCAGATATTATCCCCAAAGCTTCCTGGGAAGGAAGTCGTTGGGTACCTTGTAGTGCATAAAACCAAACCAATTGCCATCCAGGTAACTTTGATTCATGGTGACCCCAGGTGTGTCCGAGTACAACTGTGCTCCATAAGGTTTTCAGTGCCAGAAGTTTCAGAGGTAGGTCGCCAGGTCTTTCTTCTGAGCCTTTTCTGGGTGAACTAGAATCTTCAGTCTTTGGGTTAGCAGCTGAGTGTCATTTGTACCACCTGGTGCCCCAAAACAGCTTCATCTCAGCACAAAAGCAGAGGAAGTGTAATCTGGCAGAAAATGGTAGCCTGGGTAGCCATTTCCTGTTTTCCTGTAGTTAAGCAAAGCCTGGAGGAAGCGTGAGGCTAACCCTCAGGCTTTCCTTGCTTCTACTTTGATGAGTGTGGAGCACTGTCACTATTGGGGTGCCTTTGAGGACTTGCATTTGAGAAGAAGATGCCTGGACTAACAAAGAGAAAATAAGTCATTATATGCAAGTTTTTCACCTAGTGAAGCAGATGGCACAGTGCCTAAGGCATTTGACTGCTAACCAGAAGTCTGGAGGTTCAAACCCACCAGCCACTCCTCAGAAGGAAGATTGGGCAATCTACTTCCATAGAGATGCTGCCTCAGAAACCCAAGGGGGTTGTTATGAATCAGATTCCACTCCATGGCAGTGATGTTTTTTTGTGTGAATAAAGCAAAACAGGATTTCCTTTTGTATTTTGTCAGAACCCATGTCTTCAGTCATGGAGGGGTGTAAAATCACTTGTTATCATGAATGAAACAGAAACTGAGGCCGTTCCATCCTCCACCTCTGGAAATGCAGTCACAGTTGTGTTCAAGGTGCCCCATGCCCTCCTTAAAACCACAGAACCTGATAGAAATTGCACTCAGCATAGACATGGAACTGTCTCTCTAGATCTTGAGGGATGGCCAGAGAGTCCCTGTGGAGCCACTGCAGCTGGGAATGATGGAGAATGTTAGAGGTAGGATTGGCTGAGGGACACGTGTCTGTGTCCATAGGAGTGGTGCTTGGGACTCTACTTACTTCACAGATTCAATTATACCCACCCCGTGAGTTAGGCATGATTATTATCATTTTACTGAAGAGAGAGAAAACTGAATCTCACGTGAAGTAAGTGGCCATGCATTCCTAAATTCACCCCTAAATCCATTCCCTATTCCAAGCTATCAGAAACCACACTTTCCTTCCCCACCCCCCACCCCCGACATTTATTGCCTTCCTAGCACTCTGGTAGCATAGTGCCTAAGGCACTTGACTGCTAACAGAAAAATGGTGGTTCAAACTCACCAGCCACTCCTCAGAAGAAAGAATGGGGCAATCTACTTCTGTAGTGATACTGCCTCAGAAACCCAAGGAGGGATTGCTATGAGTCAGGTCCAACTCAACGGCACATAACAACAACAGCACTCCCAAGAAAATGCACCTTGAACATTTGATCCTGGACTAGGCTACAAATCAAAATCATCAGAAATTTGACAGAACTGGTTCAGGGGTAGAAGTCTCACCCCTTCGTGTTCAATTCCTGGCCAAGGAGCCTCATGCATAGCCACTGATCATCTTTCAGGGTAGTCTTGCTGGTGGCTGTGATGTTGAATGAGTTCCCTCAGAGCTTCTAGACTAAGAAAGACTAGGAAGTCAGGGCTGGCAATTTACTTCCAAGCCAGCCAGTGAAAAGCCTGTGGATCACAACAGACCAGGCAGCATTTCATTCTGACTCAAGGGCAGCTAACAAGGAAACAGTGCCTTGTGGAGCATGTGCAGGATCTGCGTCTGAGGGCTTTACCAAAGTTACCTATGTTTCCTACTCTAGTCACGTCATTGTGCCCCTTCAATTCTGCAGTGTCAGGTGGTGGGAGAACCAGACAAATCAGACACCTGGGGTTCACATGCCAGCTTTGTAGTTTATTAATTGCATAGCCATTAACAACTTGTTTTCTCTCTCTGAGCTCAGTTTCTTCCTCCACAAAATGGGGTTAATAATCTATTTTAGGATTGTTGGGAGAATTAAATGGAAAATGCATAGAAGAGTCTTGGGCCCTAATGAACACTTGACAACATAATGAGCATTAAAAAAAAAACCCTCTGCAGTAAGCAGCAAATAAGTTGTACTAAATGAGAGAGCAGTGATTTGAACCCCAACTCCTAATCACTAAAACATTACCTCTGACACATATCGTAGCTTGGGCTATTAATAGAAGCTCAACATTTATAAGAAGACGTGGCATTAGAAGGTATTCACTGATGGGCCCATCCACTGCTGCTTTCTAAGAGCATTTCCAGCTTGAGACTTCACAACCAGCATCTTGCCAGCCTCTTGTCTCCTGAAGAAGAGATGCCAGTATCACAGCCCTGAATTTATCAATCAAAGAGGTTCAACTGATCATCCTTTTAATGAAATGTAATAATAAGTGCTGGCATCAAATAAATCAATAAATATAGTTTGCATATAAAAAGGAAACACAAGGACTGCATTTATACATTTGTTATGGATTGAACTATGGCCGCCTAAAACATGTATTGAAATCCCAACCCTGTTCTTGTAGATATATTACTGGATGTAAATAGGGCTTTTTCTTTTGTCATGTTAATAAGGTCATACTGGTGTAGGGTGGGACCTAAACATAATCACTTCCGGGTTATGCCAAGATTGGAATAGACACAGAAATACACATGGGGTGGGAAGAGAGACAGAATATGGTGGTAGATGCATCTATGAACTCTGCATGCCAAGGATTGCTGTTAGCAGCCACATGAAATGGAGGAGGAAGGACCTCCCTTAGAACCACACTCTGAATTTGAACTTCTAGCATCCTAAACTATGAGAACACTAGATGACTAAGACAATAATCTATATCCATGCTTTGGGAGTTTATTATATTGATAAATACATTTCTTAATATATGAAATGCATTTCTTAGTATATTGATAAATGTATTTCTTATTCAAACACATTGATCCTAATTCATGGTTGAATTTAATCACAGGGCAAAATATGTAAACTCCTTCGAGGGATTGAAAAAGAGGGATTAACTTTCATTATGTATGAAGCATCATCTTGAGCAAGTTATTTAACCCGCAGAAACCTTTGTTTCCTCATCTGAGTACTGTGGGTAATACAGGCCCTTTTTCATAGTGTTGTGGTGGGGTCTCAATGAAGTAACTCACAAAAGCACATGGCACTTAGTATGTTCTCAATAAATGGTGAGTATTTCAGCTACTCCTGCTGATGTATAAGGGGGCAGTGGTAGTTCACTGGTAGAATTCTTGCCTTCTATGAGCTCTGGTGGCATAGTGTCTAAGGCATTTGACTGCTAACCAGAAGCCTGGTGGGTTCACCAGCCACTCCTTGGAAGGATGATTGGGCAACCTACTTCCATAGAGATACTGCCTCGGAAACCCAAGGAAGGGTCTCTATGTGAGTAGGAATTGACCCCAGGGCAGTGAGATTTTTTTTTTTTTTTTTTTTAAATGTAAGAGACCTGGTTGGATCCTAGCCAATGCACCTCAGACACAGCCACTGAAAGTCAGTGGAAAATTGTGTGGTGCTTTGATGTTGAACAAGTTTCAAAGGAGCTTCAAGACTAAGACCGACTAGGAATAAAAGCCTGCCAGTTGACTTTTGGAAATTAGCTAATAAAAACCCCATGGCTCCCAACGCTCTCACCTGCAACCTCTCCTGAAGATGGCACAGGACCCGGCAGCATTGTGTTCAGTTGGGCATGATGTCACCGTGAGTCAGAGCCCGCTTGGTGGCAGCTAACCACAGCAGCAACAAACACTGCAACACTGGCCTCTCTCTGGTCTCGGAGATGCAACAAACTAATGCACAGACTTCAGATCAGAGACTGGAATATTAAAAGCTTACTAGCTGAGAGAACTGAGCTGGATTGACATGGTGGCTGCGACAATGGGCTCAACTATAGCAAAGATCATGGAGCTGGCATGAGATAGAGCGGTGTTTCGTTCTGCTGTGCTTGGGGTTGCTATGAGTCGGAAGCGACTCCACCGCACCTAACAACAACAGCTGAGAGAACCTAGATGGTCTGCTTAATTCCCTCAATCATGGTTGCTTCATCTAGGAGAGGGGAGTACTTTATCCTGCCTGACAGGTTGCTTAGGATAGAAAATGAGATGCGAGCTATAATGGGGGTTTCCCAGAGCTCAGCATGTAATTCTTACACTTTGCCCAACTCAACTCAGTACAGCAAAGAGAGGCAAGAACAGGGACCCAACCCAAAAATTTCTCACCTCTGCCTGTTATATCTTGCTTGTGGTGTCCACGTGGTTTCTCCCTCTCTGAACTATATTCTCAAATAGTACATCTTCAGAGACCTTTTCCCCGATCACTCTTTGTTACCACAGTGCATGTTCAGGGAAACTGTTGTTGTTCTCATCTGGTTGACTCCACCTCATACAGAGCTTGTATATAACAGAACGAATCACTGCCTAGTCCTTTGCCATCCTCACAATCTTTGCTAGTTTGAGCTTGTTGTGGTAACCACTATGTCTATCCTTCTTATGAAGAGTTTTCCTCATTCTCTCTGAGCCTCTTCTTTGCCAAACCTGATGTCCTTTTCTAGTGACTTGTCTTCACTAATGACAAGTTCACAGTAAGCAAGATGAAATCTCACCATCCTCCCTTCCAAGGAGGCCATATTCATTCAAGACACACTTGTTCATTCTTCTGCCATCCACAGTACAGTCACTTCTCTTCCCCATCACCAGAATTCAGAGGGGTCAGTCCCTCATTCTTCCTTCTTCGTTGTCCAATTTTCACATGCATATGAGGTGATTGAACATACTATGGCTTGGGTCAGGGGCACCTTAGTCATCAAAGTGACATTTTTGCTTTTTAACACTTTAAAGAAGTCCTTTGCAGCAGATTTTCCCAATGAAATATATCCTTTGATTTCTTGGTTGCTGCTTCCCAGGGTAGTCATATGAACAGAACTGAAGATACCAAATGGTATCTCCAAACACACACACATATATATGGTTCTTGGTTTTGTTTCAAGTCTTCCCAGAGTCCACTCTTCATAAACCAAGCTAATTCAGATAATTCAGAGCCTAAGCCATTATAGAAATGGTTAAATATGAATGTTTCCCAAATAGCAGTTCACTATAATATTTTTTTAGTCTTTCATTATACTGGACAAATAATAAAATATTTCTATATCCCTCTCTGGAACATGCAACTGTTCCTGTTTTGTCGGTGAACTCTATTTTGAAACTAAAAACAATGACATTTTAAATACAAGAATACATAACATTCTTTAAAATAGTTAACCTTTCCATGTGACATTTCATTGTGTGTCTAATTAGCAGTAACATTTTGTTGTTTGCCATCTTAAACTTAAGAATCCATAAGCCTTGAAAAACTAACCTTGCTTAAACAATCGATCTTCATAATGAGAATTTATACCTTTGAAAGTTCTTCTCTTTTTGTCCTTTTTGCCATTCCTGGCACCAGACTTTTCCGTTTGCAATTTCTGTCTGTGCTAGCTTTTCTACTAAGAAGTAGAATATGCCTCTTTTGTAACTTTTGCCTTGAGGTGATCTTTTTTTCTTTTTTTGCCAATTAAGAAAAGTTCATCCAATTTCTCCTCATATTAAGGAAAAATCTCTGAAGACCAGTTAAGTTAAGGAGAAATATAAGTTCATCACCAAGAAAGAAAGAAAAAGTCATATCATACTACTATATGTTTTATTTTGCTGAGACTCTTACCTCTAAGATGCCATCTTTTCATTATAAATGTTAATATGAATTAGAGATACCACAAATAATTAAACTAGTCAGCCATTTCTTCTGTTATTTTAGGCTTTCTATCCATTCCTTCTTTACCACTATTAATAGGACAACAAAAAACCAAACCCACTACCATGGACTTGATTCCAACTTATACTGACCCTACAGGACAGAGTAGAACTGCCCCATAGAGTTCCCAAGTCTGTAAGTCTTTATGAAAGCTGCATGCTTCATCTATCTCCCTCAGAGTAGTTAGTGGGTGCTAACTGCCAACATTTTGGTTAGCAGCCAAATGCCTTAACCACAACACCACCAGAAAAAAAAAAAAAAAATACCTCACTGCCATTGAGTCAATTTGACTCATAGCATCACCTTCTTGGGTTTCCGAGGTGGTGTCTCTACAGAAGTAGATTGCCCAATCTTCCTTCTGAGGAGCAGCTGGTGGGTTTGAACCACCAGCCTTCTGGTTAGCAGTCAAATGCTGTAGGCACTGTACCACCAGAGCTCCTTTATAAGGAAAAGGTAAAAACAAATTATTAAGCCAGGTTTTAAAAGTATTAACTCAGTCATTCTCACAATAATTCTATAGAGTAGTACTGTTGACGCCATTCTATCAACAAGACAAAAATGAGACTGAAGAGTGGTTGAGTGACTCGCTCAATAGCACATGGTCATTAAATAGCTTTGTAACCTAGTGTGTACATTTCTAAACCCATGTTCTCTCTACAGGCTTGCCCTACCTTCCTACAACAGTAATTTAATTGATGTCTTAATTTTCCAAGACTCAACTTTATTTTTTCAATTTTTTGTGTTTTAGATGAACATTTACACAGCAAATTCATTTCCCATTCAATGCTTTGTACAAAAAGTGTTCCATGGCATTGCTTGCAGTCCCCATAATGTGTCAGCGCTCTCCCTATTTCCACCGGGTAGTCCTTATTTCCATTTGTCTGATTTTCTACCCCTTCGGGCCATCTCTGCTTTGCTTTTAGGCAAATGTCCTTTTGATCTTGTGTAACTGATTGTTCTGAAGAAAATGTTCCTCTCTGGTGTGTTTGTTTATTTTTTGACTCTGTCTGTTGTTTGGCTAAAAGGTGGTCTCAGGGAATGGCTTCAGCCCAGGTCAGAAGGGTATCTTAGGTCCATAGTCTTGTGGATTCATCTGTTCTTTATCAGACCAGTAAGTCTGGCATTTTTGTAAATTTGAAATTTTGTTCTACATTTTTCTCCCACTATGTCCAGAACCCTCTGTTGTGATTGCAGTCAAAGCAGTTGGTAATGGTAGCTGGCACCATTTAGTTCTTTTGTCTTGGGGTTCATGTGGTCCATTAGTCCTTTGGACTGATTGCTCCCTTGAAGCTTTGGTTTTTTTCACTGTCCTATGCTATGGATGGGAAGAAACCAATAATTGTACCTTAGTTGGCACTACTAAGCTTTTAAGACACCAAATGCTACTCACCAAAATAGGATGTAGAACATTGTCTTTATATACTGTTCTGTGCCAACTGACATAGATGTCCCCCAAAGCTGAAGCTTAGTCTTTTGGTGGAAAAGGAAGAAGATGGTCTAAGGTAGATCAAAGAAAGAAAAGAGAAAGAAAGATTAAGACAAATCTTCTGGATGAATAGTTGAGGCCTGAGTAAAATTTTGTTTGAGAGGAAGTCTCAGTTAGATAATAATCTGGAGAAGTGATTTGCTAAGAAACTTTTGTTTTCATGAGAAATGAGCAATGCTTATGAACATCTCTTATAGAAAATGACCACATGATGAGTTTCCTAAGTTTCATAACCTAAATGTTTTAAAATAAAGATGTGAAGAAAGCATTTGCCCTGTTTCTCTGAATGTGAAAACTACAATGTGATCCTGTTTCTCATGTGCAATAGAAAATTGAAAGTGAGTAATTTCCTGAATTGTCCACATATATATATTTGAATGTTTTCTTTGTGCTTGTCACTTTGTAAGATACTGGGAGCATCAGATAAGTGGGATACAGTCACTGCCATCAAAATACTCATAGGCCGGTGGCAGAGACAGAAATAAGAACAGAAAAATAAGAAAGAGTTTAGAAAATGTAGTGACAGTGATGACAATGGGTCATTGTGGAGCCACTGGGAAATGGCTTTTAATTCAACCTTGGAACATCAAGGAGGCCTCTTACAGGAGATGATAACTGAGTGGTGTTTTGATAGACAAATGAAAAAGAGCTGATTGAATGCAGGCATAGAAGGACATTTCTGGTGAAGAAGACCACTGTGAAACCAGAGGCATAACGTTGTAAAAGGGTTCAGTGGGTGTAGTTATTGTTGTTAAGTGTTATTGAGATGATTTTTGATTCATAGTGACCTGACCCTATGTGACAAATGGCAACCGCTCCATAAGGTTTTCTAGGATGTCATCTTTACCAGAGTGGGTCTCCAGGTCTTCCTCCTCTGGAGCTGCTAGGTGGGTTTCAGCTGCCAGCCTTTTGGCTAGCCAGTGAGCACTTAACCATTGTGCCACTAGGGCTGATAAATGTAATAATCTTATTTGTATCTTTGTAGAGAATTTCTTGGGTGTGGATCTTTAAGGAGAATAAGACTACAAATGAAGAGGGAAGATAGGAGCTAGCAGGGGTTCAGACATTGATCCAAACCTGGACCTCAGCAGTCTTCATTTCATGGGTTATGAAGAGCAAATAGAGAAATTAAGCAAGATATTTTACAAATATTTCAGAGTTCCAATTGGCAGCATTTGGTGGTTCACTGAGGGTGAGATTCAGGAAAGTTAAGGATGACTCCAGATTTGCAGTATGGTGACTAGATGGCATGGGGATCCATCAAAGTCATATAAGAAGAAAAGACGTGCATGATTTTTCAGTGGAGAGGATTATGAGTTCAATTTTTATTATTCTCCATTTACTGAAATTCTGGGAAATCTAGAAGGAGCTGCCTTGCAGGCTATCGGATAACAGGTCTTTAATATGTACATGGAAAAGGAAGATATAGAGATGGAAGTGATCACTCTGGGAGAGTATGTAGAGGTAGGTCAAGGATGACACAATTCATTAAAGCAACATTTCTGGAAGAGTAAGAAGGTAGGAGTCTTCCCTGGGTGGTGCAAATGGTGAAATGCTGGACTGCTAACTGAAAGGTTGGTAGTTTAAGCCCACTGAGAAGCACTTTGGAAGGGGAGCCTGGCAATCTTCTTCAAAAAAGTCAGTCTTGAAAGCCCTGGGGAACGCTTCTACTCTACACACATAGGGTCACCATTAATCAGAACTGACTTAACAGCAATGGGTTTGGTTTAAGAAGGAATTGTGAAAGATTTAGAGTGAGATATCAGGAAAGCTTAGAAATTCTAAATGTCCTCGGCATCAAATGCAACAGAAAAGTCCAAGAAGTAAAGATTTGAAAATTATTCATTGAGTTTGAAAATTAAGGGATCATTGTATCAAAAATCCATTTTGCTAGAGTGGTAATCGTGAAATCATGTTCAGTTGCTTGAATTAAAAAAACCAAACCCAACCCACTGCCATAGAGTCAATTCCTACTCATAGCGACCCCCATTGGGTTTTCAAGGCTATAAATCTTTGCCAAAGTAGGTTGCCTCATCTTCCTCCTGTGGAGCAGCTGGTAGGTTTGAATTGCTGACCTTTAGGTTAACAGCCAAATGTCTTAGCCACTAGGCCACTAGAACTCTTCAGTTGCTTAAATAGTGAATGGGAAATTAGGAATTAGAAAAATAAGCATAAAATAATATTTCAAAAAATGTCCCATTAGTAGATTAAAAGGAGAATGAAATGAACTCTAACATCAGGGATCATCAGAATCACATGTGGGACTTTTGTCTGGTTTGGCCCAGGCAACACCAAGTGTAAGTTAAGACGTGTGTCTTAGTTTCCTATGGCTGCTGTAACAGGGATAAATACCACAAATGGGTGTCTCTCAAGGACAGAAATTTACTTCTTCACAGTTCTGGAAGACAAAAGTCCAAATCAAGATCAAAGCCATATTGATTCCTTCATTGTTGGTAAACAAGAGATTTTGGTTCCTTGTTTCCTTGGCGATCCTCACATGACGTCTATCCTTCCACTTGAGTGTGTTTGTGGGAGTGCGCCTGTGTGTTCACGTCCTTTCTGTGTTTAATGTGCTTCCTTTATACACACCCTACTTGAGTATGATCTAATTTACATAACAAATAAAACCCTGCTTCCAAACAGAATCATGTCCATAGCTATAGGGGTTAGGATTCCAGCACATAATTTGGGGTGACATTGTTGTTGTTGTTGTTATGTGCCATCGAGTCGGACCCAACTCATAACGACCCCTCCTTGGGTTTCTGAGGCAGTATCACTATGGAAGTAGTTTGCCCCATCTGCCTTCCAAGGAGTGGCTGGTGGGTTTGAACTGCCAGCCTTCTGGTTAGCAGTCAAGTGCCTTAACTACTATGCTACCAGAGCTCCTGTGGTGACATTACTCAGTCTATAAAAATAGGTGATAGAAGGAATGTGCTCAAAATAGAGTAGCAAATAGTTTGTTGTTTTTGTTTTGTTTAATGATGAAATGTTCATCCAAGAAATATCAGTCAGTGGAAAGAATTTCATGGAGAGGCATGATGGAGGAGTTGGTGAGATTGTGAGGAGAATAAGCAGGACTGGCAATGACTGATAAAATCAGTCTGATTATTGGCTGGTGACAAAACAGTGGTGGAAACATTCACCAGAGTGGTGTGGGCTACATAAAATATCACTAACTGGAGCCAACCAACGTCATCCTACAGGGTTTGGAAATGAACCCACACTGGAGGATTCACTTTGCAGCCAAACAACAAAAAGGCCTATACAGTGAACAGCAACACTTCTGAGGAAGTTCTCAGAATACTCAGCCATGCAAGACCAAGAGGGCAGCATTTACTCAAAATCAAGGCTCAGATGGCAGGAAAGAATGGAGAAGAAAGAAGAATGGAAATGGAAGCAGGGAGGAAGCAGGAAGAGTGCTGTGACATTAAGGAAATTGCAACTCATTGTAAGAAAACGTGTGTAATCAGTTGGATGGAAAACTATTTCACTCTGTAAACTTTCACCCAAATCACAATTTTAAATAAATAAATAAATAAAAGGTAAGCCTTCAGGATTTCATTGTCCCCTCTCTGTCCTGTTTTTGCTAATTATGAGCAAACTTTTGATTGAACAAGTTTATACTGAAGAATACACTAGTAAAATCTTTTGTATGGGAAAAATTTAAGAAAGATTTCATGTAAGCACATCAAAAGCTCCATTTAATGTTCAAGGTGAAGTTTTTATGAGCTTTGTCTTCAGAACTTAAGGTTGTGTGTTTTTGAGAAAATCTATTAATGCTTCGTTGGCTGTCTCCATTGTTGTGATTTAAAATTGAAAACCACAAAACAGGATACAGTTTCCTTTTCTGGTTTTTGAAAAATCATCATGTACCATAGTACTTTGCAGAAAAACAGTAATGATAATGATAATGGAATTGTTTATCTTAAAAAAAAATGTATCATGGTTAAGAATGTGAATTGAAGAAAGAAATATTGAATCTATGGCTTGGCTTTATCAATCTGCATACCCTCGATGGACTTTAAGGCTAAATTTTAAACAGTGAGGAGTTTCACTGTTTAAGTTGGTAGGTAACTCTAACCAAGAGAGAAAAAGAAAAAAGAAAAAAACCTGAATTGCCATTGATTGAGTCAATCCCAACTCAACACAACCCCATGTGCATCAGAATGGAATGTGCTCCTGGGTTTTTCAATAGCTGGGTTTTTTTTTTTTTTTTTTTTAAATAGATGACCAGGCCTTTCTTCTGGGGTGTCTCTGGATTTAAATGAACCTCTAACCCTTTGGGTAGCAGCTGAGGGTAGTAACCATTTTCACCACCCCAGGACTCCCCACCCAAAGGAGGTCCCAACTTTTATTGTGTTAGGCCATCTGAAAACATTCTGAAATCTCTAAAACTTTGGTACTTCTTCCTTATGCAATGAAAATCAATTTTAAACCCTAATAAACCATAAAATAAAGACAAGAAAGTTCAATGGCAATCTAATTTCCCTGTGATCATTACATCAATCATTTTTTTCCTTTTTGTTTTTTTCCCTCCAATTTCAAATGTCAAATTTCTTCTTTCAAAGAACTCTTTTGCTAGTGCTCTGAGCAGGTGCTTATAAGATGATCCAACAAAGAAGGTCCCTACAAATAACAATAATGGCCACACACTCTAGCAGGTGATTCAGCATGAAGACAGCTTTCCTGTTGTTTTTTCTTTCTTGATGTCAAAGATGTGCAGGGGAGGAGAGCCAGCTCCAAGACAATAATGTCTTTTCCTTCCATCAAGAGATCAGTCCACTAATATCCTGCCTGAGATCATACCCTAGACAATTCTGAGGTCCTGGAGTTGCCACAGCGAAGGTTTGCAGGAACAACTATGATTTGTTTGTGATCTGTACTCTGTCTTTAATAACCATAGTTTTATTACTAGTCATTTTTCAGGTTGGCCCTGAGCTAAATTTTAACTATTTTTCTGAGCACTGAGTGGGAAGTAGTGAATAGTTCAAAAAATAAATAATAGGCATACATTTCCCTACAATGACTATGGACTAGTTAGGGATAGAAACATCCCGCAGACAATATAGGAGAATTTAATCTTATGGGACTATATACAATACTGTCCATATCCCATACACATTATCCCTGAGTATTATATTCTCCCATATTATTTGCAGAGGTTGGAAGTACTGTATATAATCCAAGAGACCTGGTGGCATAGTGGTTAAAGTGTTTAGCATCTAACCAAAAGGTCTGTGGTTCAAACACACCAGCCACTCCACAGGAGAAAGATGGTGCAGTCTGCTTCCATCAAGATTTACAGACTATGGCACAGTTCCACTCTGTCTTATAAGGTCTCTGTGAGTTGGAATCAACTCCATGGCAATGGGCTTTTAGTATATAATCCAAATATGGATGTTGTAAGGCTCTAACTTGCAGATTGGAATGTTGGGATTTCTTTTTCATACTTACTAGGTCACAGACACATTTCCTGACACTGAGTAAGTGCTCAATAAATACTTGTAGATGAATGCTTGTAGAAGATGTAGAAATTATTGATTTATATGTGTACATATACTGATATATTTATATATCAGTATGTCTTTATGGGGAGCTCTGGTAGCATAGTGGCTAAAGCACTTGACTGCTAACCAGGAGGCTGGTGGTTCAAACCCACCAGCCACTCCTCGGAAGGAAGGTCAGGCAATCCTACTTCCATAGTGATACTGCCTCAGAAACCCAAGGAGGGGTTGCTATGAGTCGGGGCCGACTCGACGGCACATAACAACAACAACAACAACATGTCTTTATGAGGAGCTCTGGTAGCATAATGTCTAAGGCACTTGACTGCTAACCAGAAAATCAGCGGTTCAAACCCACCAGCCACTCCTCGGAAGGAAGGTAGGGCAATCTACTTCTGTAGTGATACTGCCTCGGAAACCCAAGGAGGGGTCGCTATGATTCGGATCCAACTCGACAGCACATAATAACAGTAACAACTTGTCTTTATGAGTGGTGAAATCTTTGGGACAAGACTTTTTAAAAATAAATCTTTGTAATCTCAGTTTCTGGTACAGAAGGATCTCAGAAATAAAATAAATGAATGATTGGAACTATTCTCAATTCTACACTGTGCTAGGTAATACCACTTGATTCCACAGGTTGGCGCTCTGGCTGGATGTAAAGAAAACCCAAACCAAACCAAATTCATTGCCATGAAGTCAATTGTGACTCATAGTAACACCCATTGGGTTTCCAAGGCTGTAAATCTTTATGAAAGTTGTCTCATCTTCCCACAGGGAAGCTGGTGGGTTTGAACCACCGACTTTCTGGTTAGCATCCAAAATGCTTTACCCACTATGCCACCAGAACTCCTTTGCATGAAAAGATTACCTTGCCAATTCTTTTAAAGGCTCAAGACTGATTTATTTGGTCACAGCACCTTTTCCCACAGCACCACTTTCTCTTCTATCAGAAGATTGTAAGGTGTGGTAATCCTTGTCATCATTGCTCTTGATGCCTGCAGATCATCTGTGTGCCAGTGTCTGTACAAAGTATGCTTTTAAGGTAGTCTTTAGGATGAAATTTTTTATAAAGTACGTATTATTAACCTCAATTGGTGGGTAAGAATGCTACTTCTTGGGTATGATCATCAAGGGCTATACAGGCAATAAACTTAAGCTCTTGCATTCCAGTTTTCCTAGTTATAATACAAGAATCACACACCTGCTTTATTGGGGTTGTATGATATAAAAAGTACATATATAAAGTGCCTCCATACTATTAGATATGTTGCTGGTGCTAATTAAGTATGGGAGTGATGATGTGAGTAATCTCAGTTGACTAGCAAGTAGTGGGAGTTGAATATGGCTGGTTTATAGAACATTTTAATAGATGTGGTTGAAGAGGAACTGGTAATATTGATTGGTACAAGCTTTAATACATGGTATTTATAAACCATGGAAAATAGTTTTAAGTCATGAGGTCATAATTAGGATCATCTGCCAAGAAAAACTGAGACCACAGGGAAGACCATAGTTGATCTCAAATACTGGAGAGCTATTGAAAAATGTTTTGCAAAGGAGTGTGCCAATAAGGTTGTTCTTAATGGAAACTCTCTCTAAGGCTCTGTTGTTGTAGTTGTTGTTGTTAGGTGCTGTCGCGTTGGCTTCAGCTCATACTGACTCTATGTACAACAGAACAAAACTCTGCCTGGTCCTGTGCCATCCTCACAATCCTTGTTATACTTGAGTCCATCATTGCAGCCATTGTGTCAATCCGTCTTGTTGAGGGTCTTCACTTCTTTTGCTGACCCTCCACCCTACCAAGCATGACATCCTTCTCCAGGGATTAGCCCCTTCTGACAGCATGACCAAGGTAGGTGAGATGGAGTCTGGCCATTCTCACTTCCAGGGAGTATTCCAGCTACATTTCTTCCAGGACAGATGTGTTTGTTCTTCTGGAAGTCTATGATATTTTCAGTATTCTTCTCTGACATGACAATTCAAAGGCATTGACTCTTCTTCAGTCTTCCTAATTCACAGAGTATGGAAGTAGAGAACCCAGACAGACAGGAGAACAGTCTTTGTAAGCACTGTGTGTTTGGAGATATCTTGGTATATTTCTGGGAAGTAGAGTTGAAAAGACTTAGAAGTTGTTAGAACATGGAGATAGGTATATGGGAACAAAGCGTCCCCAGGATTCTAGCTGAGGAACGGAGTGCTTGCCAGTGTATGGATTTAAGATATTGGGTTTAAGAGTTAATTAGGATGACTTCTGTTTTGGACATGTTGCACTTGAGGTGCCTACATCCAGATAGACATATTTCACTGACTTCCTCATTCTCCCCCTCAACATCCACAGTAGACATTATTCAGCCTCCTTCCTAGTTTTATTCTTCTCCATTGCATTTAGGGCCATCTGATTAACTACAAATGAGCCCTGTCAATATAGTGGTTAAAGCATTAGGCTGCTAACCAAAAGGTCAGCAGTTAGAAACCACCAGCTGGTCTGTGGGAGAAAGATGAGCCAGTCTGCTTCCATAAAATTCACAGCCTTGGGAACTCTGTGGGGTGGTTCTGCTCTGTCCTATGGGGCAGTTCTACTGTCCGTTAGGGTCCCTATGAGTTGGAATAGACTCCATAGAAGTCAGTGTTTTTTGTCTGGTTTTGGTTTTGGTTTTGGTTTCAATGAACTACTTGCTTATTTATTTGCTTACTGCCCATTTCTCTCCCATAGAATATAAGCTCCCTAATGGTAAATATTTTTATTTATTGCTTCAAACCACTGTTGTATCTACAATTTCTATACAAGTGTGGATCAAAGAGAGAAGAAGAATAGCCTGGAAACTTGAGAATGGACATGGCAAGTCTTGGTGAGAAGTCCAGAAGAGAGAATTTCAGAGGGTGATAGCCAGTACTGTAGATGGCAGCAGGTTAAGGGGGAAAATAATGTTTTGCTAAAATATAAGAGAGGACTGATTACTTGTGTATTGATGTATGTGGGGACAGGGAGAACTTAGAGGTGGAGGAAACCAACCAGATCTACTTTATGAACTTTGCTTTCGCTTTAAATGTCTGCTACACTTACATTATAACTTCTTGGATTTACCTTCCATCATTTTCAGCAATTCTATAATAAATGCTTCTTTTTTGTAACTTTTCCAAACTCATGTCAAATAAGTCCTTGTTTCTGATCCCTTAGATGATGTTCAGGAGCTCTGGTAGCCTAGTGCCTAAGACACTTGACTGCTAACCAGAAGGCTGGAGGTTCAAACCCACCAGCCACTCCTCGGAAGGAAGGTTGGGCAATCTGCTTCCATAGTGATACCACCTCGGAAAGCCAAGGAGGGGTCGCTATGAGTCCAGTTCGACTTGACAGCACATAACAACAAACGATGATGTTCAGCTTTATCAAAATTTTTCTACTTCAGTGCATATATGCATTGTGTTAAACTGATTGGTGGAAAGAACCCACGGATGACATGCAAGGTTTTCTGGAGACTGAGAGGTTTCCTGGGACATAGGACTTTTGAGTGCTCAAGTCCAAGAAATCCCAGGACTATCCAGGACCGTGAATGTTGTGAATTAATTGTAATCCAGGGTTAGCTAACTTTCTTCCTGCTTTTCTCTTTCTCTCTTGGTAGATTTGATATCTAAAATTACAAGGAAAAGAGGAAATGAAGAGTCCAGATCACTATAGTCCAAATCAATATGGTTTTTACCTAAAGCAACAGTTGTTGGTTTAACATTTTGAACTTTTTTTTTTTTAAATAAAGCTACATTGTGTCTGCAAGATCTTACCTTGGAATTATTATTAAAATAAAATGAATGGTGGAAAACCATGAATTGAACCATAATATACCTAAATCCATGTAATAATAATAATCCAACTTCT